>NC_135317.1:31984371-32333121 GCF_048772815.1 Callospermophilus lateralis | reverse complement strand
GAGCTGGAACCAATCAGTCTTCCCCTGGTGTCTCTGGTAGCACCAGGGCTGCTCCCTGCTTCTGCTGTTAGCTCTCTAGGAAGGAAAGGTGCTAAGACTGGCAAAGCTGCCGGACCTCAAGTTTCTTTTCAGCCTGACTTCCACCACCAGGTAGGGTGACCCACCACCCCAGTTCCTTGGGACTAAGGAGGTGCCCTGATGCACGGCCTTCAGTTTGAAAACTCAGTCGGATTGCACGGGGCTTTACCAGAAAGACGGAATCCCATATCCTTAGTTTGGTCCAAGTGTTCGTTACTGTTTGCTCCAGGCCATTTGTTTCTCCTAATCTGACTCATACCCAGGCCTCATTGTTCTCTTCTGCACCGTTGACTTTATTGTATTTTTCAATGCTTAAGCTCAGCCCTGCTTCTCTGGCTTCCCTCCGTGACAGTGCCGGATTCTTCCTCTTACGGTGTCATCCTACAACATTCCTACATGATATGATCCATCTTGTCCCCTGGGAGCTTGGGGTTTCTCACCCCACACCCCATGAAGCCCTCCTACCACATTTACCTGGGAGCAGCAGGGTAGGGGGACATTTATGTGATGAGCTTTATCCTTAAATATGGTTATAATGTAACACTTCTGACTACACAGCTCAGAATAAGTCGGTCAAAGGACTCAGTGGTTGTCTGGTGACATAGAAGAGGAGTCTTTAAGCTACAATGTCTATAAGCTCTTTTGTCTCATAGAAGAGGAGTCTATAAGCTTTTTCTGAAAAGGGCCAGAGAGTCAATATTTTGGGCTTTGTGTACCACACAGTGTCTGTCATAGCTAATCAGCCCTGTACTGTAGAATAAAAGGCAGCTACAGACAACATGACAATAAACAGGTATGAGTGTGTGCTAATAAAAGCTTATCTATAATTATAGGCAGTGCATCTAATCCAGCCCATGGACCATATTTGTAAATTTCTGATATAGAACATCCTTTCAGATAATCTTGGATTTTTTTTTCATTAAGCTTGCAAAAGTTTTCTTTGACCTCACCACTTAGATATGCCATAGCTCTACTTGCAATTTACACGCCTTCTTCATCACGCTACATCATTAGCTCTTTTAATCAATTATCCTGTCATTCAGCTGATCTTATAGAAATCTTTGCCCAATAAAAACAAATTCTTACATTAAGACATTGACATGGAAGGAAGGATCACATGGCATTTAATTTTAGGGGCATATTTAACACAAGTTTGCAACATGAAATATATCCATGGAGTTGGGCGAGATGTTAGGTTAATTGACATGATAACAGGGTTTTTTGATGTTTTGTTTACAGGACTGCTAGATGACTGGAGGAAACCTTGTCTGATGGGCAATAGTGTCCTCACTCTTTGTGATGAGTTTTAGCTCTTAGCTCTGTCTGCTTTGTTTTTCAATAGAGTGTCAATCTGTGTTCAGGGTTCCAGAGCTCTGAGTACTTTGTGTAGAGTCTTGCTTTTCTCATTTAAAAATAACCGAGTCAATCAGCATCTTCATAACACATTTTAAAATGTCTTGTGCTGTCCTTAGAATGTACTTTCATAGGAAGAAGGGGTAGAAAGAGGAGGAAAACATCTCTAACATTTTAAACTGATTTTGGGGAATACATTCACAATGTGCATGTACCTGGAAACTGCTTCTATCAGGTAAAAAACCTGGGAAGAGAGAAGGAGAACAGGATTGGAAAGACTATTTCAGCAAATTGTCCTTATGTACATTTATCTGGTCTTAGAGGTGAGATGAGATTGAAACAGGGACAGTAACAAACAGGGAACTAAAATACTGTTGACCTGCTCCTGCAAGCTGTTGCTATTGGTGGAGTTACTGCAGAATGACAGAGTTCTCTTTAGCACGAGGCGGCTCCTGTGGGCTCATTGCTGAGCAGATACTGCTGAGCCCAGAAAACTGAGAGCCTTCACAAGTCAACTCCACACCCCCTCGAATTTGTGCTCGGTAGGGAGTCCTCGGCAGGAAATCCTCCATCTGTTTTCCTTTACTACAAGGAACTTCAGAGGATGAGTTCATTTCGCTTCAAACATCCTCATGTTGCTGTAAAACAGTACTGGGCTGAATGATGAGAAATGTCACCAGGAAAGCAGGAGGACACCTTCGAATGGAGACAGATAGTTACACCTCTAAATTAGATTCTACTTTTTAGACAGGGTTTATTATTTTTTTCTTTGTTGCTTACATTTCAATTTTGCTTTCTTTCTTTTCATTTTTTTTTTAAGGACAGTCTTTTGTTTTTTTACAACTTCCTTATAGAACTTGGATATTTGAAGAAATAATACAAAAGGAAGATTTCACAATATTTGTTCCGTGGATTAATGGAGTGAAGCTTGAGGTCTAAAGGATTATAGCTAGAGCAGTCTCTCTTTTTAAACAAAAACTCTGAATTTCAGGATTACTTTAAAAATATCACTGCAAAGTAAGTACTGTGATTTTTCCTCTTTCTTTGCTTTTAATTCCCTAATAAGCATCTTTTTGCATATGGTAATCTCATTGGAGTTATTGGTTGGACTATAAGTAACATGATTTGCCGACCCATAAATTAATTATAAGATGAGATATTGAGATTTTGCTCTTAATGCTGTTTAGGAGGTAGCAGGTAATATTTATAGTCATGTTTATGTTTGTGTGTCAAGAATTATTTAATTTCATTAACATTTTGAGTGAATATCTTTTGCCTCATTTCCTCTAGTAATATAAACTATCTTTTAAATTGGAAAATAAGCAAGGGAAAAAAATCTCTTTGGAAAACAACACCGTTGGCCCTAGCAAGCAGATCATACTGTCGATTTTTCTGGAATGTATAGGTAAATTGGCTGGAGAACCTATAAATCTAGAGAGTAAAATTAGCTTAAAATGTTACTCTTGTGAACTCCTTTTGAAAATGCCATTAAATCATATTGCAGACTTGGGGTCGGGGAAAATGCTCTTTGGCAAAGGGCACAGAAACATTAAAATATTTCAACTGCTGTTACCTTTCTGCAGTGACACTATTAGTTTGAGCTGCAACTGTGCATATTTTGGAGCCTCCTCAGGAATCTAGAGCTGTGACGCTGATCCATCTGGATGCAGTTACACGGTGCACATTGATCAGGGAGGAGTCTGGAAGTGGCCAAACTGTGCTTTTCTCCCCTAGGCTCCTATCTCCTTCCACCCATCCCTCATCCCTTCCAACCTTATGTGGTAGCTATAAATCCTGAAAGCGCTATTGGGAAGATGGCATTTCCCTTCCCAGCAGTCAGCCAGGGGAAGAGACAGCTGTGTGGATGTGCTTTCTGGTTGCTTTCTGGGCAGCTCAGAACACAGGGATGATCGGTCTGTGCTTCCTCCATATCCCCTGTCGCACACTTTACCACCAAACCCTCATCTGTACCACAGATCAGCTGGCCTGAAAGACATATTCCAGAGAAAGATAATGGGTGAAGCCCACTTCCATAGAAGTGTGGAATCCCTCCCTCCATCTTTCTGTAGTCTTTAAATTTGTCACCCTCGTTCTCTGAGAAACATGATTCCTATTTATCCTCTCTTGCCAAAGCCAAGTGCTCCCAGAACCAGCCTTGACTCTCTCTAGCCCTTTACTTAAAGATCATTATCTGTCAGGCCATCTGTTATTTTCACTTAGGAGAGGGTATTATTTCAGATCTGTGGGTGTCCTTTAAATTTCCCCTCACATGTTATAGAGTAGCTAGATGTAGTCCAAGGGCAAAGGCCTATAGCGAACAACAGGAATCTGTGCCCCACTTTTGCAAGCATTAGTGGCAATGATGTAATCTTGAATGGCCATAACCCACACACACAAGTAGAGGACGGGGGACGGTGATTTGGGAACTGTGTAAAATGAAACAAAATGAGAGTATGGACTTAACCATCCTGGATGGTTGTTGCTTTTAGAGAAATTATCTGCTTCTAATTTAAATCCACAAGGATTCGTGCTTCTTTCTAAGGTGCATTCTGTTGCCCCAGCAGCCCCCACTTATGGATGCTGGCTACCCACCTAAAAACAGTCTTGATGCTCCAACTTTACAAAGGAGAGCCATGAGGAGAGGAAGTTTGAGGCTGGTGTGTGGCTCAGGAGTAGAGTGCTTGCTTAGTGTGCCCAAAGAATGGAAGATTTCCTACCCGTCATGCCCCTTTTTCACAAGCTAAGAAAGTGCTCAGTAGAATTTACCTTCTGTAAGTGGCCTGTTGTGTGTTTGCTAGCTGACAATGAGTCTTGTGTCATCTCATTGCCCCCAATAGAAGTTACATTGCTGAGTTTACAAAGGCATCAGGCCTCTCTGAACCATTGGGTAGCTTTCCTTTGTAAGGAGAGTGGTTTGCACCAAGTAACTCTTCTATAAACCTGTGTTCTGGACAAACGTGAAGGGCCATATTGTATGTATCAGACAATGATGATGTCTAACAGGATCGACCGAGACCATTTACCAGATGTGATGATAAATATTTTATGACACTTATCACATTACATCTTTCTTCCCCTACCTGTAATGCAGGTAAGGAAGCAGCTTAATTCAAATATGGCAATAGAGAAGGAACAAAAAAGATCTAAGAATGTTCCTATCATCTGCCACCCTGTATTCTTCAGTATTTATTGTCACTATTGTTTCTTTCCTAACTGCTCAGGCTATAGATTGCCAGGCTCTTTCCATATTATTTTAACCTGTGGATAGCATTTCTGGCAGAAAATCGGCAGCCAGGAGTGGGTGGCAGGCTGGGATGAGGTGGAGTGGGAGGAGCAATTGAAACCTCAGCAATGAGTTTTTGTTACTTGTATTGGAAGTGGATTTCAGTTCTCTCTGCTCTGTACTAACTTCCATGTCAAGAGTGACTTCACCCCACACCATGTGTTTCTATTCTTGGGTTTTTGTAGAGTTATAGGGATAATTAATTCTTGTTGTCTAAAAACATAATTCTTGGAAGAAAACATCACATTAGTGAACAAATGTGTGTTAGTTGTTTATGTTGGGCCAGGTTTTCATTATCCACTCAGAGAATGGAATAAAGTCTTTCAAATTATCAAGAAGGGACCAGGGATCAGAATTTTTGCTGCCTTAAAACATAAATTTTAAGTAAAATTTACTATAACATCTGCTCTTATTTAAAAAAAAACTGTGTTAATAAGTGATAAATAGTGGTGACTGGCCTATAAACAAGAGGGACAAGACATATCAAGATGAGACATGATATTATCAATGAACAGGTGAGCAAAAACTTATAAATTTGAAGATGGAAGTCGTTGGTATTTCATAACGGTTTTCTTCATTTTAATATTTTTCTGGGTTACAGAAACATTTTCAGCTAATTTGCCACATTGGTTACATCATTGATTCAAAGTTTACTTATTGAATGTTCCTTAGGCCATTATTTTTGAAATGGTCCATGATTATATTTGAAAGTAAATGCATTGCTACAGGGTAAGTCTGTATTTTGAAGACAGCATCCACAGAGAGAGAAAAATTGAATTCAGAAATATTATATTCTTACAACTTTGGGTCCATAGAAATTTGAAACTGGAGTGGATTTTGGATCATCTCATCCAACCCCTTTATGTATGAGGAAACTGGAGGCAGTTAGGTAAAACAGTTTACACAATAGCACTAATTAGCTGCATAAATGGAACAAGAATTCTAGCCTCTGACCTCCAAATCCAGTGACATTTTTATTTATTTATTTTCACTTCTTATGTTTTAAAAGTATTATTGCTAGCCAGGCACATTGGCACGTACCTGTAATCCCAGCAATTCGGGAGGCTAAAGTAGGAGGATCACGAGTCCAAACCCAGCCTTAGCAACTTAATGAGGTCCTAAGCAACTCAGTGAGACCCTGTGTCTAATAAGATATAACAAAAAGGCGGGGGGGGCGGGCGCTGGGGATGTGGCTCGGTGGTTAAGTGCCCCTGGATTCAATCCCAGGTACAAAAAAAAAGTATTATTGCTTCTTACAGTGACTAAAAAATAATGTGGATATGGCCCCACAGTCATTCCATTCAATTCCTTTTTGGCCTTTTAAATATTTTAACATAAACTATCAGACACACACACACACACACACACACACACACACACAATCATTTAATAGTTATCTGCAAACCAACCACCAAGATTAAATATGTTATTTTGCCATCTTCAGTTTAGATAACTTGTAAAATAAAATAAAATGCATCATAAACACAACTGAAACACTACCCTTATCTCTTCCCCCTCTTTTCCAAAATAATTACTATCCTGAAACTGCTGCATATCACTCCCTTGTATATTTTTGGTATTTTGGTATTTTCACCATATGCATGTGTATGTGTGGTAGATACAGATTTGGTTATATCTGTGTGTGGTTATATCTATTTGTGATTACCTTCATGTTTTGTGTTTAGATTTTAAAATATATAAAGCGTCTACATATTCCTTAGTAACATTTTTTAAATTCAGCCTTGTTAAGGAAATATCCATGTTGCTACATAGGTAAGTATCTATTGTATTTATTGCAACTTCAGGATAATATTATGTTGCATAAATAACTCAAGGCTGATTTATCTATTTTCCAACTGAGAGAAATTTGGATTATCCTTGCAGTTTTGCTATAGATGCTGCAACTGTGCCGAAGGGATCTCTATACATAACTTTTTACATGTGTTTTAAAATTTCTTGAGTTGCCTAGAAGTTGAATTATCAGGTGGTAGGGAATGCATGTCTTGCCTTTACTACACGACGCTAAATCACCCTACAAATAGTATTGGCTTATTCAACAATGAACAGCACTGAGCAGTTGTTCCAAAGTAGGAGCTGATGAGAATCACTTTGGAAGCTTTTAAAAATTACCAATGCCTAAGTCCCACCCCAGACCAATTAAATCAGAATCTTTGGGGATGGGACCTGATATTTGTTTTAAAGCTTCCCCCTGGTGACTCAAATGCACAATCAGTATAGCATCTGTTTCTCCATATCTTTTCCAATACTTGCTGTGTTCCGACATTATTATTATTTTTCTGCCAGTCCTCTCAGATGGTTTCTTTATGCAGTTAATAATTTAGGATTACGAATTCATCTTCAATGGGAAAAAGATCGTAAAAATACGTAGCCAGAGTAGATAGAGCCAGCCCTAAAGACACATTTTGTACTTGTTTTGATTTGTGTCCTAGGACAGTTCTTCAGTTATTTTCTTGATTTGGGTTTCCTGAACCATACACATATTCTGGTTATGAATTCTGAGTAGACAATCTCTTTTCCCTTCACTTGGCATCTAGATAGACATGAATGGGCATCATTGTTGTGTCCATCTTCTGGCACCAACCTGTCTCCTGCTTCTACTTAGGCATTTGATTCTAAGCTTCTGTGTTACTGAGACCCATAAGTTTGTTGAAAGTAGATCAGTGTCTGTTTATTTCCTACCCATACTGACTTTTAGATCTCTGTGTCTCAGACCTGGAGGGGTGTCTCTCCCCCACCCCCATCTCCTCTCTCTCTCTCTCTCTCATATTCTTGTTCTTGCTCTCTTTTTGCAAGCTTGGAATACATTTGAAAAAAATAGCATCTTTTTATCTGTTATTTCTAAGTGTTCATAGTGGGAAAATATTCAGATTTTCCTGAGAGAAAAAATGCAGAAGAAAGTTCTACTTTGACCTTTTTGATATTAAAGAAATAAAAGATCTAAGAATTTCACAAATCATATTCTCTGTGCCAAGTTTTCTTACCAGCTTCTATAGAAATTTAGGCTGTCCAAGAATCAGCTTGAAATTTATTAAACTAATGCAAACCTGAAATATTACTATATAACCTCTAAGGAGGTACATGCCTTTGAACTTCTGCAATAAACTCACTCGCAGCTTGGTGGGTTGAGAATGATGGGGTACAGCGTGGGGAAAGGCTATATGCCCTACTTTGAGAAAATTTAGGGAATGTACTATAGAGGAACAAGTAATATCTTCTGAAACACTATGAATATCATTTGCTTTTCCTTATTGAGAGACTAGGACATATTTTTTAAAGGTTATAAGGAAAAGCCTGAAGCTCTTTCTAGCCCTAGAATTTTGTGATTTTTTAAAAACTGTTTTAGTTGTAGATGGACACAGTACCTTTATTTTACTTATTTATTTGTATGTGCTGCTGAAGATCGAACCCAGTGCCTCATGTGCGCTAGGCAAACACTCTACAATTGAGCCACAACCCTAACCCAAAATTTTGTGATTTTTTTTATCTCCTACCTTGGGACATTTTCCTGACAAATCTTCTTATAGACTGCATACAGCTTTATAACCAGATGCTCAATATTAGAGTTGCCCAAGCTTCTTAAAACACATTCCATTTCTACTTGACATAACACCCCAATAAGTCCATAGAAATGAAGGGACTATATTCAATTTTTTCTACTGTTAATATTGTTCTTATCTGATACTCTACACATAATTTTTCTGTCAAAATTATGAAACCACCAATTATTTGTTAGTGAACTAATAAAATATCTGTTTGTTATTACCAAATAAAACAATTGGTACATTTAACAAAACACTAATTGTTGAACACAATACATACTATCAAAAAAATGTTATTACTTATATTGAGCATGCTATAATTTTGAGATATTTTGCCCTAAAATTCTGTTTGGAAACAAGAAGTTAGGGGGAAGAAGTCAGTAATAAGTCACAATTAAAATTAAAAACAAAAAATTCATAAAAATAAAGCACATATTCTTTCAGCACTTGATACCCAAAGTTATTTCTAAAGATTTGGCATATTATTTTAGATTAAATATCTCAAACAGATCATTACAAAAATAAATCTATCTCTTTGCTGAATTTCATTCTGTGTTTGGATTGAGGTGGAGTCAGTTGTTAGCTGCATGATAAGAGGGCAGACGCTGAGTCTTTTTATTTTCTTAATTAAGAATTACCATTTCAAGCCCTTGTCAGTAGTTTACAATGGCAATAATCCCTCCCAAAACAGTTGTTACTCTAGATCCTAAGTGGTTTGCCAGAACATTAACCTCAACTTGGCCCTTCATGTTTTCGAGGAGGGGTATACAAGGGTCAATAATCATTTCTAGAAAATTATCAGGCCTGGGCTGCACCCTGCATTATATAATTTGCTTTAAAAAATAATATAACGTGTTTGTCATTTTAAATAACTGGGATCAGCAAGGCTAATGAAAATATTTAAATCCTTATCCGTTGGAATGAAAAGAGTTGGCTCCCAAAAGTGCTGACTTTAAAATTTTTGTTCTGCTTTTGTTGATCCCTTCTGCTGATGCACACGACCTACTGATGTGTGGCTTGGCATGTCATGGAGACCCATTCATCCATGTTATACAGGAGAGGGGCTTCCGGGCCTCTACATGGACTGCAGCACATTCCTTTAGTTTTCTAACAAAGCTTTTAATGGGTGACTGTGACTAATGAGCATGGGGTCCCAGGAGAAATGGAGCATGGGCTTCCACTGCCCCTTCAGACAAGCTCCCAGCCCAGGGTTCATCATGCTTGAACCAAGGAGAAGGCAAGACCAAAGGCTTGAGATGAACAATAACTAATAGTTTCATTTTCCACCTTTATAAACTGGCATTAATAATTCTTACCTAAGCGATCAGAGCCAAGGCCCCCTGCTCTGGCCCTGGCCACTAAAGGCCATACATCTCTCTTCTTGAGAATCTAAGTTAACTCTACCTTAACCAAAGTACAACCTGAGTGTATTTGCCTAAGCAGAGAAAACTTCTCCTCTTTGTGTAGGGTAGCAATCCTCTTCTGCCTGAGATCACGTGGGATGAGGCAAGGGCTGGAATAGGCCACCATGAGCTGGTAAGAAAGGGGCTAGACACCTACTATGTGCAGAAAATGCTGATGCAGAGAGTTCCTCTCTGAGATTTTTCTCATTTTTGGTTTTGAATTTATACTTTCAATTATATACCTTGCTGCAGCGCAACAGAGAAATAAATGGGGATAATAAAGGAGATGCAGGACAAAGCACTCCTAGTTGTTGTCTATTATTTATTACATCAAGAACACTAGGTAAATAAGGTCATTAAAATCAGTATGTTCCTAGGGCCAAGGGAAGGGGTGTTCTCATTCCCTAGGATCTCAGCATTAGTGTTTGAAAGGACACCGACAGGTCTCATTTGGTCATTGGTATATTATAGACTTCATATTTCTAAGTGATATGAGTATGAATATACTAAAAAGAATTTAAATGTCTTTAAAGTATGCAATTAATTTTTAATTCTGAAATTGTTATAGCCCATAACCTGGAGGACTCTTCCTCACTCCCAATGCTGATCTTGCTTTTAAACAGCCTTGGTTGAACATATGACTCTATTACCTCTTGTTCTATGTATCTGTATCCTATCATTTCTACTTATCTGTCTCACTTTACAATTCCCTGTTTCCAGTCCTGGAAACTGGATTTGAACTTCCTTTCATCCTATCCAGTGTGTATTGGCCATCCAGTTCTCAGTGTCATAGACCTCTTTTCCTTCTGTTGTGACATTCCATTGGCTCATTATTCTCTGATGAAGACGCATGACCTCAGGCTTCATGTGTCTCTCATGATCAAGATCCAGGTTCATGATCACAGACCTCCTATCTCTGCCTATACACCCTGTCCCATGTCACCTTTGACCCCCACTGCCTTCTTCCTCCCCTTTAATAAGACTGTAATCCTTAGCATCTGCACACTATTTGGACAACTTGTTGATAATTCTCTCCTGCTGTCTCTTACAGACATTTTTTTAAAAGTTTCTATTCACATCCCTTCCTCTTTCAGTGTATAAGTTACAACTCAACCTTTCAAAGGAAACTTTCCAGATTGGAGATATTGGGTTATTTGAAGTTTTACTAGCTTATAAGTTAAGAAGCTCTCATTTTCTACATAAAAACATGTATTATTTGCAGGTTTGGGGAAAGGAAAGTTCTAGACCAACTTATTGGCTATTTTAAGGCGGGAATCTGGTTTTGTGTCCTGTAGAATCTTGTGTGAATCCCTGAATGCTTAACTTGTGTGACGTTGACAGTTAATGATGGTGGCAGTATCCAACTCCCTGTGTAAAATAAACTTCTAGAAAAATGGGCCTAGAACACAGAGTTGGTCGGGTACCATGGAGTTCCCATACTATACTTGAGGAACAGAAAATTATAAAGAAATAATTATCCAAGGAGGCACCCCAGACAGATGAGCCATCCAGCTATTCATAAAAATGAGAACAATACCAATTGGAATTACCTTTGAGTGTACCTAGAGATGGGCATATAGAGAGTTCTCAATAATATTAAATTGACTGTGACTATTATGTTTTCAATTCCATATAATCAACCACAATTATAACTTATGCAGCAAGTTCTGCATCAAATTTACAATTACTTTATGATTACCTCAAGATTCCAAAGGGCATTATAAATTAATGCAATAAGTGGACTCCTTAAACTGAGTCCTTTAATCTATGAGTACAAGCTTGTCTCTTTCCTTGATATGTCATAACAAATTAAAGATTGTCAAAACTCATAAGACAGTGATAACACTTCCTCCTCATGGAAGAATAGGATATGTCTTTAGTTACTCCATGATTGATTTAGTTAAAATATAAAGAATTATTATAACCCAGTGTTATCGAGTATTTGAAACAGTAGTGGAAAACATGAAATTGCCTTCCTTATATCTTATTGAAAAATAGGATTACCATGCTGATATCCAAGGCAGATTTGAAAACTATTTTAAGCTGTACAGACATAGCATTTTGCACTCATCAATAATAGTTCCTCTGTTCTTTGATTGCTTGGTGTTTCTTCTGAGATATTTATAACTCTGAAATACTGAAACAAATATGTTCAAATTCAACCTGGGAGTTTCAACTGGCATCTCTTTCACCAAAGACATTTACCAACCCTGTGTTATTTAAAGGCCAAATGGAACTGTTATGGCAAAAATCTGGAAAGAATGTCAGAAGGAACACAGTACAGAGAACACATTTTCACAGAAATAATGATTCCCAGTCTTATAATTTAATTTGCATGGTTGAATGAACTTGTCTTTCTCCTACTCCAAAAATACAGCCTAATACTCATAAACTGCAGTCCTTCAGAAAAGCAGCTCAGTCCCTAACTTAGCATCCCATAATTATGCCCATTCTGTACCTTCATACCCAATAATTTTTTAATTAAAAATAAATTTTAGGTCTCTAGGCCTGAGGAAATGATGAGAAAAGGAAAGAATTTCTCTACATTTCTTTCACCTAAAAATGAAATCACTTAAGCTAAAAGGAGCAATGAGACTCATATTTTGGGTAAGGGTATGTGAACTGTCACAGGAAAGAATAGATCACGTTATGTGAAACCTTATGAAATATATTTTTGGCATTTTTCTCAAGGGGTTTAAGAAAAAAGTTTCTAGGAGAATTATATTATATTTGCTTTTAGAAGTATATTATTAGAATCTGGCTCTCTGTGTTGTCAGTCATAGCTGTAATAACAATCTCCACATCTCAGTGGCTTCTCACTTGAAAGGTGTGGTTCTTACTCACAACACAACCCGGTGGTATTAGGATGAGGACAGCATGAGGCTCTGTACTAAGTAAGCCCTCATTTGGAGACTTACAATATATGGCTTTGCTATTTCTTTTTTTTATTAGTTGCTCAAGACAATACAAGGATCTTGACATATCATACATTTGATTCAAATAGGGTATGAGCTTTGCTATTTCCAGGGCCTGTCCTTCTCTGCTTTCAGCCCATGGAGGACTGTCCAGGAGGTCTTCTGGGGCCTTACTTGAAAGTAGTATATGTCATTTCTGTCCCCAACCCATTGGCTAGAGCTCAGTTATTTAGTCCTACCTAACTGCAAGAGAGACTAGTAAATGTAACCAGACTGCCTGTAAGAGGAAAAGGAAATCGATGTGATGAGCACAGACCAGTTGCCTCGTCATCAATAATTTTGAATTGGGATTAAAAAAGAAGGTATGTGAAAATACCTTCTTGGTTGGTTTTGAATGTTATTAACTACAAGAATATAGAAGACTAAGTATGTCCTTTCTAAGGAGCTCTAGTATAGATTTCCTATTAAGGAAGACACTCAATTTTTAAAAAAATTTTAAATTCTAATTAGTCATACATGACAGAATGCATTTTGAGCCATTAGACATAAATGGAGTATAACTGCTCGTTCTTCTGGTTGTACATGATGCAGAGTCGCACAGGTCATGTAGTTATACATGCACATAGGGTAATAATGTCCGGTTCATTCTATTATCATTCCTACCTCCATACCCCCTCTTCTCTGTTCATTCCCCTCTGTCTAATACAAAAACAACCTCTATTCTCCCTCCCCCCCTTATTGTGAATTAGCGAACAGGATCCTCAATTTTAGATGTTGTGAAGGGTGTGAGATGAATCAGACATCATCCTTGCCCTCAGGAAGTATACAGTCTTCTAAAGAAGCAGGCTTTCTTCCATGACTGTACTCTAGCTGTGTGACAAGATGTTCAACTGTAAATTTCTACCCAGTCATCTAGCTGTACTAGATAAAAAATTCCAAAGTAATATACCAGGTCTATGTGGGAATTTCCAAAGGAAAATCAAGAATAGGTTCTATAAACTAACCATTTGTCAGCCACAAAGAGGACATACAAGGTTTATCTCAGCAGAGAAAAGCTGAGGTGGATGGCCGGGAACCAGGTTGTGAGAAAGAAGCAACCAGCAGGATTCCAGCTGCTTTCCTTGACTCAACAAATGAGAAGAGTGGGAGAGTCTCTGGAGAACCTACAAAAGTGATCTTTGAGAGAAATGATCAACTTTATATATTGGCTCCACTCTTTTATGTGTCAAAAAATAATATTCCTGCTGTTGAAATCAGCTTTGTGTCACTGTGACCAAAAGACCTGCAGAACAACGTAGAAAAGAAAGTTTATTTTGGCTCGTGGCTTCAGCAGTTCAGTCCATGGTCAGCCAGCTCCATAGCTCTGTACCCAAGGTGAGGCAGAGCATCACGGCAGAAGGGAATGGCAGGGGAGAAGCCACCAGGAAGCAGAGACAGCTTCTTCCACCAGGGACAAAATATAAACCCCAAAGACATGCCTGGAAGTGACCTCCTCCCTCCAACAACACCCTGTTAATCCATATCAGTGGCTTAATCCACTGATTAGGTTATATCTCTCCTAATCTAATCATTTCACCTCTGAAAATTCTTGCACTGTTTCACAAATGAGCTTTTGGGGGACACCTCATATCTAAGTGGTAACGCTGCCCTTCACGGTGAAGGAGGTTGATCAGAAACAGCAGTGAGTGAGTGAAGGAGGTCAGAAGTGAGAGAAATAAAGGAAGCCAGACCCTGTATTTTGAAGACAGCAGTTTGCCGGCAGGCATCCTCTGCCTACCATGGTAAAGAAATGCTACCTGTGAGTGATAGTGTTGATGAATATTGGTCTGTGTTTTAATTTCTGGATTGAGATAGTATTTTGTAACCTACTATGAACATGGAACTTTTTCTTAAGAAGGAGTGATCAGAAAATCATGGTTTGGACTAACTTTTCATGAGGGGCAAAGGAAGAGCTAACCCCTTAGATTAGGCTCAGAGGGACAGTAACAGAGAAAAATTCAAAGATCTTTTATGACAGAGCTGACAGAGTTGATTTGCTCATTTACGTTTGAATTCTGGAGAAGGCGCCCCAGGAGAAGTACAAATAAAGTGCTCTAAGAAGTCAAAAGAGTGGGCCTGCTTCTAGCTAGACTGGAAGTTGGCATAAGGAGAAGGGCTTTTTGGAGAAGTGGATATACCAGATACAAAAGATAAGTGATTTGGATGGTCAGAGATTTGGGAGGTCTTGGGAGAGGGTAGGTGGCCAATGGAGCACTGTTAAAGGCATTTCTAGCAGAACAAACATCAAGGAGATAAAAAAAAAAAAAAGCATAGCAGATGCATAAAGAAGAACAATTAGTTCCATTTGACTGAAGCTAAGCATGGGGCAATAATGGAAAATAAGATGGAGAGCATTGGCTTCCAGACTGGGCAAGAGGCTTAAAGCATGTTTGAAACTCTAGCAGGGGTCTGCAGAAAAGATAGGTGTCAGGACCCAGGCAGGTAATCAAAGCAAAAGGAGGAGCCTTAGAATTTGGCTGACCTTCATGGTAAGTGGACAGTGTCTGCCTTACAGTGTCCCATGAGGTATGTGGCATTAATTTTACCTCGATCAGGTTGGTCTCCAATAGGGCAGGTCTAATGTGATAAATAGGAAGTGAAAATGAAGAATTGTAGGTAGTGGGAGGGTAAATTCAGTTAGCCATGCTTGTAGGTGGTGTTCTCCGCTTTGACTACATGTGGAAATTAACTCTAGGCAGGAAAAGCTTCTTTTGAACAGGCGGCTCCAACATTCTATGGCCTCTGATAAGTAATTTGTTTTTTCTAAACTGTTTCTTCATCTGTGAGGTGGTAATAATAATATATAATAAAAAAAATCGACATCCAGGTCATCTAGCAAGGCTCCTGGCACATATTTGGGGACCAGAAAACAAATGCCCAATTCTAAGTGGAGTGCAATTCAAGGTATTGTCCCTGTCTCAGCGAAGCCTCCAGAGGAAAAATCAGGAAGCTGGAGCAGATGCTGTTTCTGGACTAAGCCCCACTAGGAGTTGGGGGAAGGCTTTAGGTCAGTGGGTGGTAGATCCCCTAAAGACTGAGTTTAGGACAAGACATGCTCAGCCGTATGTTGAGCCTGAGTCTGCGGGCCTGGGCAGGACTGGCTCAGGGACTGGATGGGGGCTCCATTATAGAACACACACTTAATAGTTAACTTGCTCAGGGAAGCAGAAATAAAATGGATAATTGGGAGGAGGTCTGTCAACCAAAGGACTTGAATGTCATCTCAGTACAGTGGAGGACAGAGCTGGAGCAGGAGCAGGGGACAGACCTCAGACCTCACAAACCCCTGCAGTGATGAGTGCTGCCAAAGTGACAGGTGGGGGCAGCCCAGATAGTGAAAAAGCCTGACTCAGCCCAAAGGCAGAAAGGAACGGTGAGAACCAGAAGAGGGGCTTTGGTCACAGATCCACGACAACGCTTTCTGAGCCTGGGTTTCTCCATCCATCAAATGGGCTTCAAGTGATACCTACCATAACCACAGAGTGAGCTGAAATCTCAAGGGTCAAAAATGCAGTCAAAACCTGAAAGTAAATAAGTCTTTCTGCAGTCAGTATTGATCTTATGACAGCATCACACTGAGACCATGAGGCTGTAGCCCTTCCATGCTTCTTCCGTGGTATACAGCATCTTTGACTTAGGATGTGATGTTTCAACTTTATAATGGTGCAAGCAATACTTATTCAGCACAGAACGTTCTTTGTGTTTTGAATTTGGACATTTTCCAGGGCTAGTGACTTGCGGTATGATACCCTGCAGTGATGCTGGGCAGTGACAGCAAAACAGCTTCCCGTCAGCCACCAATCACAAGGGGAAAGAGGCATACTCTACAGTGTGTGTTATTAAGCTAGGACCTTTGGTAGGTTAGGGGCATTCAGGCACCTTCAACAGTATTTTCTGATTACAGTTACATTTTAGATGGTGAAATGTAACACTATGATAAATTGAGCATCTGTATTTAGCTTGGACACAATTTTAATACATTTGATATTCTGGTTACACTTCCCAGAGACATGAAGTTGCAAATAAAGAGGGGGCATTGGAATATGAGATTCATGCTTGTGAATAGACAACAAGCAGGAATAAAGAGCCCACTACAAGAAGGAGAAAAAAGTCAACACAGAAATTATTTTCCAAATGACAATAAAGAGCCAGCCATTCAGTGTAGGGACAAAGAATATGCACATCTTCATACGTTCTGGGTATCGCTCCATGTTTTTGTGATATGTTTCTCAATTTTCCAAACATAGTGAGTAATTGATGTTTACAAGGTTCGTTCTGAGTCATCAAGAAATGGATGAACTGTGTCCAGAATTTTCTATTCTAATAGAGCCAGGGAAGGGAAAGAAATACATTGTTGAGTTCTATTCAAATTTATAAGATTGGGGTTTTCCAAAGGAATAAGTGTTCATTATGTAAACATTCATTTATCCAATATTTCAGTCTTTCAGAGGTTATATTATTATTATTTTAGTAATAGGAATATAAAATATGAAGATTATTTTAAGGAGGGGCAGATATACCAAAATATAGCCAAATGAACAATCTATAATGAAGACTGCAACTTTACACTGATAATCCAGGCTTTGCTGAAATATTTTTGTAATTGGTATGAATAGTCTGTGTAGCCTTTTTCAGTGTGTTTACAATGATATAAAGCAACAGCTTCCTTACTTTAGAATCTCACCTAATTATTTGCAAAGAAAACTGCCACCACTCAATAGCAATATATTCTGAGCTTAATTCTTCCAAGAAGCAGTGACTGAGTATTATGTCAAGGCAGGGAGACACTGGCCTTGGAAATTAGCTCAAAGTATAGTTAAATGTCCATATTATTTAAAAGACGTTTTTTTCAACTGCTTACCAAAAAAAGAAAAAAGAAAAACCACTAATCCTACCTTAAAGGTCTTAAAGGTCAAAATGTTGGAAACATTGAAAAGATTTTTTTTAATGCACTATAATTTCTGGTGTCCGTGTCCAAAGTATAATATCAAAGGCAACTTGAATGATAATAGCATCATTAAAATAAAATAATCCTTTGAAGGGGACAGTGCCATTTAGTATGCAAGTTCTGGCGTATTTGTTTAAAAGATTCATCGCATGGAGTGGCATGTGAGAGAGCACTAGCAATTATTAATCCCTTTTCAAAAGTAAAAATTTCCTCATCATCAGACTGCAGACTACCCAGGTCCCTTTGCAGCAAGGTTTTCATGGCTGTTTTTAGGATCCCTAGTTCTCTCTGCCCCACACAGCATGCATTGTGAGGGCTGAATCCTGCCAGTCCTACTGACTGCAAGTAGGTGTGTTATTACCAGCTCAAAGCCAGATGTCTGGGCTTGTAGCAGAGATCCATAGGCCCTCAGGAAGGGACTTCCTCATGGTGATTCACAGCAGAGAATGACATTTTGCAAACAACATTTTCTTCTGCCACACCTACACTTTCTCTGAAAGATCACATAACACTTGAGCAAACCTGCTTTTCTTGAGATTCCTAGCACCAGTAAGGTGGCCAACAGCCAAAACGTTTTGCCTAGACTTTGTTTTTTAAATCATCATGACGTGAGTTCATTTTTTGCATGTATTTTTAAAAATAGAGCCAAATTATATTATTAGATAAAGTATCATAAGCCATTTATAACTCTACCAGGGTGTGCTAAGCCTGAACTTAAAAAACAGTAAAGAAGGGATGTTTTATTTAGAAGGTTTCAACATCGTCCTGAAGACTAAGCATTGGATCTACTTGTTTAATCTCCTTTAAAACTGATGTCATGACATTTTATTCATTCATTTTCTGTACATGTTCTTAAAAAGGGGGTTGATGTGTCCACTCATATTCAGCAGTTCTTTCAAATACACAAATGAATACCATTGAGATTTTTTAAGTGCAAAAAACATTGTTTTGCCTTAAATTATGGCAGTAAACAACATATTTAAATATTATATAGCTACAAAAAAAGATTTTCAAATATAAAAATAATATGTTCTTAATTCCCATTTTTAAAAATAGAAAGGAATTAAGAAGAAAAATGCAAGACAACCACTGATTATGTAGTGGGAAGGCCAGTCTCAACTCTGGCCAGGCCTGTTTTCTTCTGTACTACTGGGTTCATGTGATTTTTTTTGTTTTTTAACGTGCTTGTCATCTTTATGTAAATAATCAGACTATTTTTTTTCTTAAGAGTAAATGTTTTAATGTTACCATAAGCTATTTAGAGATACAATGTTAATGCCTCATATAGTTTTTCATAAAGTGTTTTTTTAAATTTTTTTTTTTAGTTGTTGATGGATATTTATTATTTTGTTCATTTATTTATATGTGGTGCTGAGAATAGAACCCAGTGCCTCACACATGCCAGGCAAGTGCTCTACCACTGAGCCACAACCCCAACCCCCATAAAATGAATGTTGCACAATGGACTTTGCTAATTTCCTAAGGTCTTATGTTTACGTTAAAAACACACGCATTTCACTGGATGGCTATATATCACAACCTCCCTGCATTTGGAATTATTCCCTTGAGATATGTGTTTAGAAATGTTCCCAATCAAAATGTAATTACATTTTTAAGAATCTTCTCATATATTACAAATTTGGTGTCCAAAACTTCTATATGTTTTTTTTTCAAACTATTTTACACCTTTGTATGAAGAGCCTCAGTATCGTGAAGTTTTATCCCTTTTTAAGCTCTTATGTGAGTGACATCATGGTCCTAATTCAAACTGCTTTTCTTAATAATGTTGAATTTTTTTCATGTCTAAATTTTTACAAATATAAGAAGTATCTGTTTATATCCTTTATTTATCTACTTATGGTCTGAATGCTTTCTTAAAATTTATATGACCACTAAATTAATAATATTAAACATATATCCTCTTTGTGAGAATTTTTTTCCAAAATATTTTGTCTTTTCACTTCATTTTAATAATCTCTATGAGTTTTTGTACTTTAAATGACAAATAATGATTATTGTTATCACTCCTGAGCTTAGGAAATTGTCTCCTATAGAAGTTTAGTAATATTTACTTGTATTTGTCTCATTTATTAAATGTTTCTATTTTTAAATATATCTACTTGGAATTTGGTTGTGGTATATGACATGTAATTATAAATTATTCTTTTACATTCAGCTAAGCCAATTCAAAACAATTCATTTTGTCCTTATTGTTTTGTGACATTGCTTTTTTGTATATTGATTTCTCATATTTCATAGATTTTGTTTGGAATTACCTATGCTGTCATGTTCATCTGAATGCCTTTTTGTGTCAGTGCCAAAATATTTTAAGTATTGTGCCTTGATACTACGTCTTAATATTGGTTAACGTTTGTCTGCTTCGCTCTTATTCTTTTTCAGTACTTTTTCAATCAATTATGTAGGGTTAAGAACACAGATCTTGTAGTTCTAATCTATTGGGGCTATCATAAAGGCTCTTCCACTAATGGACTCCATGATCTTGAGCAACTTAAAAGTTTTAACTTGGCCTTAGTTTCTGTATCTGTAAAGTGGAGGTGGTAGCAATAATGCCCAGATCATAGGTTTGTTTGAGGATCTCATGAGGTCTTGTGTGTATAAATTACTACAGAGCATGTTTGACACACAGTGGGCAGTCAATGAATGCTGGCTGTTAAAATTTGCAAACAGTAATCGTTTGACTCCTTTTCAAGCTTTCTATCTCATTTCTGTGTTGTGTTTTTTTTTTGTTGTTGTTGTTGTTGCATTGCCCAGAATTTCTAAAACAATGTGCAATGATAAATATAGTACAAATTCCATTCTGGTTATGGTGGAGCAAAGACATTCTGTCTCTCTCACTGAATGCAGCTATAAAACCTAGACAGAATGCATGAAACAGCACTGGGAAAATGAAAAGTCCTCTGGGAGAGAAGACAAAAATTCTGACTATCCCTGAAATGGCAGTCAATATAACCTTGTTTGCTTCCTCCAGTGTCTCCCCTCCTGAGCCCAACAAAACTCTTAATCTAGATGTGGGCACTGGTGCCAACAGGGACACCCAAAGGAGAATCAAAGAACAAGAGAGGATCTCTTCAAATGCAGAGAGAGCAATTCTCTCTTTTTCTTTCCACTTCTCTGTTCTCTGGCATCCAAACCCCTAAATAGCCTCACAATGGCCATAGCAACAATGGAACTAGCAGGAGTCTAAAACTCAGATTTTGGAAAATTTTTCTCTTCAATCATAGGAATCATGCTTCTAAGTCTGGGACAAATATCTATTGGTTTTACTCTATGTCTTCCTACCACTCAGACTGGGACACAGAGTAGTCTCAAGAAGTATACCATAGCAGCAGAATTCTTGGAAAGTCTCAGGGAACCACAAAGTACCATGGCACAGAGATATTGTATAAATAGAGGAATTTAGGAAAACAACCATTAATGTTGTTGATGAACTCCTGGGCTCACCTCTAAAACCATATGTGTATGGTGCTGAACCTACACAGCATACACCAATTATTGATAACTAAACAATGGAAAGTAAGTATGCATGTCCCACATTAGATGTAGAAGGGGGCATGTGCACTACAGATCTAAATTGCACTGCAAAGACTTTGAAAATTAAATTTATATTGCACTCACAATCCACAGGAGTTTTCTCAGAACAGGCAGCCTTGACCCAGGTCAATTGCCTGACAAAGGAAAAAGATTATCACTTTCCATAAAAGTCAAAGAAAGACCATGGCCTCATAACCCAGCATTCAAAACCTGTAGGATAACATTCAAAAGTCCTCACCCAGACAAATACAACCAACAAATAATATTACTGTGATAATACAGATTGGAATTATTTAGTGAAGATTTAGAGTATCTTTTATAAAAAGAGCCCCAAGCAAGCACAAACTCTGGAAGCAAATAAGTAATAGGAAAGTCTCCAAACACTTGAAAATCTAACTATTTATAAAATCAAAGAGGATGTCTCAAGAGCATTTTAAAATATTTTAAACTGAATGAAAATGAAAATAACCCCAAATTTGTGAGGTTCCACTAAAGGAGTGATTGAAATTATATGCTTATTTTAGAAAAAGATGAAAGATCTCAAATCAGTAATCTAAACTTCTGCCTCAAGGAGCTATAAAAAGAGACAGGTATGGTGATGTACACCTATAATCCTAGCAACTCAGGAGGCTGAGTCAGGATGATTGCAAGTTAGAGGTCAGCCTCAGCAACTGAGTGACACCTTATCTCAAAAAATAAAGAACTGGAGATATAGCTCAGAGGTAAAGTGCCTATGTGAGAGACCATTTCTTACTCACTCAAATGAGACTAGCATTATTCTACTATCAAAACCAAAGACATTACAATGACAGAAAATTACAGAGCAATAGCCTTCATGAGCACAAATCTAAGAATTCTCAATAAAATCCTAGTAGATTCAACGCAACCACACATATAAATGGAATAATAGAACACAACAAAGTACTTTTTATCCTGGGAAAGCCAGGCATATTCAATATTTGAAAATCAGATTATTTTACAATATTGACAATCTAAAAGAGAAAAGCCAGATAATCAACTACATAAATACAGAAAAATCATTTGACAAAATTCAGCATCTGTTTCTCATAAAACTCACAACTTAGAAATAGAAGGCAGCTTCCTCAAACTGACAAAGTATCTTAAGCATCCTTCAGCAAAGACATCTAATGGTGAAAGGCTGCTGACTTTCCCCTAAAATCAAGATCAAGGCAAAGATGGCCACTCCTACTGGTTCTAGTCTGCATAATACTGGGATTATGCATAATACTAGGGCAAGAAAAAGAAAAAAAAAGCATTCCAATGAAAAAGTAAGGAATAAAACTTTCCCGCTTCACAGATGACATGATCACTTCACAGAAAATCACAAAGAATCTACATAATAACTCCTACTACATAAGGTAAGTAAGGTTACACAATACAAAGCCAAGACCTGCTCCCCACCAAAAATCAATTGTACACTGAAATGATAGCAAGTAAATGCTTTAGTACTATTTTCAATAGCTACAAAAAAGATAAAATACTTAGGTATAAAACTAACAAAACATAGACACTGACTACCTCTACTTTCCCCCCAGCTTCTTTCTTTTACCCATTTGCTCTGAAAGTCATTTTTATCTCTTATCCACTAGACACTTAAAATTTATTTTTCATTTGAGATATTTGTGGTTTTAAATTTTTACTAAAAATTTCTACCCCAATGTTTTAAATCCCTTCAAAGAAATCAGCTAGTTCATTTCTCAGAGTAGTTGCCTTAGAGTCAAAAATGTTCTGTAGAGCCTAAAAGCCAATCCTGACTCTCCGTGGCAATGCTGAGCCAGAGACAAAGCAATTCAAAGGAAGCCAGATACACCCCAAACCAAGTCCCCTAGCTAGAACACACCTTCAGAGAGCTTTAGAACACGGTCCCCCACGAAATACCTGGAATTTGAGTTCATAGACTAGACAGAAAATCATCTCATTTCTATTATAATAATTTGAATTTCACTCAGTCATGAACTGACCCTGTCTCCTTCCAAAAGAACTTTCCTGTGCAATTTTGCAGCAAGCAGGCAGGATTAGTGTTCAACAATAATGGAAATTCTCTGAATTTGAATGGGATATGCTTTGACCCAGAAATACTGTGTGCTTTTCCAGTGGATAGCTTCATTCCCAGATAATCTTTGTTAGTTGGAAAGAGTGTGTTAGCATTGTTCTCTACCCAGAGATGATTGCAATTGGGCATGGTCAGATCATGACTCCTGAGTGGGTATTTCCACTGAATTGTGAGTCCAGTCACTGGATGGAACAGCTGTGATCTAATTACATTCAGCCACTGTTCTTTTGCAAACACATATCTCAGGCTTGTCAAACTCATGATGTCAAAGAGACATCGATAATAAAAACAAATTGAATTGAGTCCCTATTTTTGGATCATTTAGAATGAGCCACATCAACATGAACATATAGTACCAGTTTTCAGACTTCCTATATGTATTTATAAGATGTTATTTTTAATTGACTTATTAAAATTTAGAACTAAATAGCCCATAAAAACTATGGGAATATAAATAATGATCAGATTCTTAGGCTTTTTTTTTTTTTTTTTGGAGGATATCTTTAACTCACATGTTAGCTGAATCATGGAAACTTAGCATTACATACATCCTTATGTCTCTGGGAAAACAAATTTAAGTTTCAGACACAAAATAGGGTAGGCACCCATCCCTCCATCCAGTCAGCCAGAGAAAGGACCCTTCTCCATCTTAGTGGTTTATCCAGTGGGCAGACTACACATTTCCTAAGGATATTAACAAAATAGAAACATTAAGACCTCTTTTTGAAATAATCTGATATAAGTATTTTACATGAGTACTTATATTTGATACTAAACATCCAAGGCATTCATAGTGAAAATCAGAATTTGTTGAACTTCCTTAACTAAGCTTAGTGCTACTTGTGTATTGAAGTGTATATAGAAATCACTAGGGCCCTTGATTCTCTTCTTCAGGCCCTGGGTCCCCCACTCGCTCCCCCTCACTTCCTCCTCAGTTCCCACCAAACTTAACCCCAACAGTGGAACCTGAATGGGGAGAGTCATTTCCTCAGGGGGCTACAAAAGTGTGGAGGGCTACAGCAGAGATGGGTTTGATGACCAAGAGTGGCAAGGCCGGGGAAAGTGTTTCCTTGCAGTATTTCAGGTCCCGGGTATTTGTCTGGATTCCAATGGCAGTAGCAATAGTTGGGCATCAGTTGGTTCTTCATGAGCTTCCATAGCAGAAATCGAAGGTCTTGTCTTCGTAAACATCATATATTTAGTGAACTCCAGGGCAGTGTGGACATCTCAGAAAGCAGGAGGGCATGAACTGTTGTGTTATTGTGTTTGATGTAAGTGGAGGACATTCCATCATGAGAAAGGTCATCACTGGGGGAAGACCAAATGACAGAGTGAAATTGAATACAGTGATCTTAAAAGGTACAAGGAATGGGAAGCCAAGAGAAGCTGCAAGAGTTTTGAGGGAGAAGCATGAATCTTTGTTCAAGATTGAAGATTTGAACTAGAAATTGACAAGGAGCAAAAGTGAATCCAGATATTTTATTAAAAACAAAGGTTTGGGCTGGGGATGTGGCTCAAGCAGTAGTGCGCTCGCCTGGCATGCGTG
The DNA here is from genome assembly GCF_048772815.1 of Callospermophilus lateralis. Lineage (NCBI taxonomy): Eukaryota > Metazoa > Chordata > Mammalia > Rodentia > Sciuridae > Callospermophilus > Callospermophilus lateralis. The sequence goes on along the minus strand of NC_135317.1, from coordinate 32,308,370 downwards.
CAGCCGGGGTTCGATCCTCAGCACCACATACAAACAAAGATATTGTGTCCGCCGAAAAACTAAAAAATAAATATTAAAAAATTCTCTCTCTCTCTCTCTCTCTCTCTCTCTCTCTCTCTCTCTCTCTCTCAAAAAAAAAAAAAGGTTTGAATTGGGGAATGTTTAGAAGCCAGCCTGTTGAAGATAATGTGATTTAGTTAGAAAAAGTGAGAGAGAGAATTTATTAACTATATTAACTATATTGAGATTAAAATTTGGTGACAATGAATATTCCCCCATTTCTCATGACTGGGATAGATTACCTGCCAAACATGAAATTTTCCACCTGGACCAAGTAGAACCTATGTATACACATTGGTTCTCTTATCTAGACTGTTGTGGTCTAATAGGAATCTATTGTAAGCCACATATGTAATTAAACTTTTCTAGCATCAACATTAAAAATTACAGAGAAATAGATGTGGTTAATTTCAATAGTATATTTTATTTAACCGAATTTCTTATGGTCTGAGTATTTGTGTGCCTCAAATTCCTTGTTTTAAAATTTAATTATCCTTGTGAGTAGTGGGAGGTGATTAGGTCATGAGGTTAGGGTCCTCATGAATGGGATTAGTGCCCCAGAGATCTGCCTTGTCTTCTCCACCATTTGAGGACCCATTGAGAGGGTATCACCTATAAAACTAGGAAAGAAGCCATCAGGAGAGACTGAAACTGCACATTCCTTAATCTTGGACTTTCCGGTGTCTAGAAGTGTGAGACACAAGTTGTTTATAAACCACTCAGTCCATGGCATGTTTTTATAGCAGCCCAAACAGACTAAGACACATATATCTAAAATATTAGTTCAGCAGGTACATATTCCATATAAAAATGCTAATGGGATATTTTCTCCTCTTCCTGCTAAGACTTCAAAATCCAGTATGTATATTATATTTACAGCACAGTTCAATGTAGACATTAAGTTGTCATCAGAAAGACTTGATATGCATTTAGATTTCAGAAAATTTACAATTCAAAAAATTTTTCCAAATGAACCTAAAAGTTGTTAAAAGGAAAATTCCTTAGAGTTAAATTTAGTGGAGCTTATTTGAGCAAAACAACAACAACCAAAAAAAAATAAAACACCTCAACTTGCAAACTGGGCATCTCCCAGAATCAGAGCAGGCCTGGGAACTCTAACCAACAACCTGATCATAGAGCATCTTTTAGGGAAGTAGAAGTGAGGCATATAGTCTGGCTACAGCCTCATCAATTGGTTACAGCTTAAGTAGTTAGTTGTTTCCTCTTCATTAATTGATTGGCTATAGGGTCTTTTACAACCCAAGGATACTCATTTATTTTTCATTGGTTGGTTGGTTGGTTGGTTGATCGGTTTGGTTGGTTTGGTTTGTTTTTTGTTTGTTTGTTTGTTTGTTTTGGTATTGGGGATTGAACACAGAGGAGCTTAACCATGGAGCCACATCCCCAAACCTTTTTATATGTTTTATTTAGAGACAGGGTCTTGCTTAAGTTGCTTAGGTCCTCACTAAATTGCTGAGGCTGGATTTGAACTCACAATCCTCCTGCCTCAGCTCCCAAGCAGCTGGGATTACATTTGTGCACCACCAAATTTTCTGAAATCTAAATGCATATCAAGTCTTTCTGATGACAACTTAATGTCTACAATAAACTGCACTGAATATAATATACATACTGGATTTTGAAGTCTTAGCAGGAAGAGGAGAAAATATCCCATCTGTTATGATAAAACTCTGTTAGGTCTTTTATGCCCAGTGCTGAGATCCAATCAAAATCTATGGCCTTGTACAAACTTTTACTTAACAAAGTTTTCCAATAAGTGAATCATATTTAGGTTTTTAAATTTGAGTTTACAAATTGAGGGACTTGGTCTAGGTGTTCTCTTCCTAGTCTAACAATCTATGTTTTCATAGACTGTATGATTCAATTTTCATAGGCACAGTCTGCAAATAGGAAATGCAGTGTTGAAGTAGTATTTTGATATAGATAATATGGTCTGGAAAGAGGAGAGAGAACAGGAGCAAATGGGGCACAGAGAGGAGCTGGGCAAAGAATGAAGGCTGCAAATATGCAGAGGGCTGTTTTTATAAAGACAGAAGGACAGAGAAAGACTATCCACCTTTAACACTGTTGAAAATCTGAACAGAATAAGCCAGTGTGGCCTCTTCGGAGGTCATGTGACTATAGAAACTGTTACTGAGAAGCATCACTGTTCTCTCTGTGGGTTTAATACCAAAAGTGACTTAAAAAAAATCTGAGCACTTTTCTTGTTACTAAAAAGCCATAATATATATCAGGAAGAAAAAAGGGATTTATTCCCAGTGTCAACAACCAAAACTACAATAATCTGCAGCAGGGGAAAAACATTAATCCATATCATGTTGAAATTGTTTCTTATACTATTAAAAAGTAGAAGGACAGGGAGGACAAATAGCAATGAGCAATTTACTGGTAGACTTTTTAAGGTTGCAGAGAGCAGGGAGATATATAGCTCCCCTTAGTTGAAGAAAAGTTTAAAGTGGAGAAATAAGGAGGGAGGTGTCTCCATAGTTGCTATAGAAGATGCCTGGAACAGGAAAGCCATTCAGGATGCAGCTGTAGTTCTTCAAGTGCTCTGCACACCACAGCTGCGGGGATCTGCTTATCTTGTCATCCTTAGGCAGCAGGAGTCAATTTCTTCTAGCTTCTGCTTATTTTGCTGCTATCACTTACTAAGAAAGTAACCCCCTCCCAATGTGAACAGTCTTGCTAACAACCAGGGTTTGATTGACTCAACCCTGAGAAGGCGCAGCCTTGCTGACATATCTGGCCTAATGCTATGCCAGCAGCAAGCTTTGAGTGAAGACTCTGATAAAAACAACTCTGGCTAGGACCGAAGGACCGTGCAGTACCAAGTATCTTGCCTAGAGAACAGTGGTTTCTTCAGAGGGAATGCAGACACTCTAGGGATCATGGGATTCTCCACCCATTTAAGATCAAGTCTGCAATACAGCTGCATAAAAATGAATGCACATGTTCACTATCAGCAGTGTTGGACTCGTTTTAGATCAACTTAATCTGAATAGGAAAGTGAGCCTAAAGGGACCCTAGCAATACATAAGGTAAATAAGGGTTTGTGGCTCAGCTGGTAGAGTACTTGCCGAGCACGCGTGAGGCATTGCATTGGGTTTGATCCCCAGCACCACATAAAAAAATAAATAAATAAGGTAAATGTAATCAAATTGATAAAAAGTGTTTTTACATAAAGGATTTTGATTTTACCCATACATTCATTCCAAACTTAAAGAGACTATGCGTCTGATAGATGAAAAGCTTGGCTCCGATCTACATATTGTGGGGTCGGGCTCCAAATTCCTTAATAGGACACCCATAGCACAAGAGTTAATAACAAGAATCAACAAATGGGACTTACTTAAACTAAAAAGTTTTTTCTCAGCAAGAGAAACAATAAGAGAGGTAAATAGGGAGCCTACATCATGGGAACAAATTTTTACTCCTCACACTTCAGATAGAGCCCTAATATCCAGAGTATACAAAGAACTCAAAAAATTAAACAATAAGAAAACAAATAACCCAATCAACAAATGGGCCAAGGACCTGAACAGACACTTCTCAGAGGAGGACATACAATCAATCAACAAGTACATGAAAAAATGCTCACCATCTCTAGCAGTCAGAGAAATGCAAATCAAAACCACCCTAAGATACCATCTCACTCCAGTAAGATTGGCAGCCATTATGAAGTCGAACAATAACAAGTGCTGGCGAGGATGTGGGGAAAAGGGTACTCTTGTACATTGCTGGTGGGACTGCAAAATGGTGAGGCCAATATGGAAAGCAGTATGGAGATTCCTGGGAAAGCTGGGAATGGAACCACCATTTGATCCAGCTATTGCCCTTCTCGGACTATTCCCTGAAGACCTCAAAAGAGCGTACTACAGGGATACTGCCACATCGATGTTCATAGCAGCACAATTCACAATAGCTAGACTGTGGAACCAACCCAGATGCCCCTCAATAGATGAATGGATAAAAAAAATGTGGCATTTATACACAATGGAGTACTACGCAGCACTAAGAAATAACAAAATCATGGAATTTGCAGGGAAATGGATGGCATTAGAGCAGATTATGCTAAGTGAAGCTAGCCAATCCCTAAAAAACAAATGCCAAATGTCTTCTTTGATATAATGAGAGCAACTAAGAACAGAGCAGGGAGGAAGAGCAGGAGGAAAAGATTAACATTAAGCAGAGTCATGAAGTGGGAGGGAAAGGGAGAGAAAAGGGAAATTGCATGGAAATGGAAGGAGACCCTCATTGTTATACAAAATTACATATAAGAGTTTGTGAGGGGAATGGGAAAAAAATAAGGAGAGAAATGAATTACAGTAGATGGGGTAGAGAGAGAAGATGGGAGGGGAGGGGAGGGGGGATAGTAGAGGATAGGAAAGGTAGCAGAATATAACAGTTACTATTATGGTATTATGTAAAAATGTGGATGTGTAACCGATGTGATTCTGCAATCTTTGTAATGTTTTTAATAACCAATAAATAAAACTAGAAGATCCTCAGGGATCTCAGAACAAAGGTAAAAAAATAAATAAATAAATAAATAAAGTGGTTTTTTTTTTTCAATAGTCAATACAGGGTTAAATTCTCATTTTACAAGTCATAAGACACATCATTCCTTCAGAAGCCTTCAATGGATTAATATTAGGGGAAAATGTCAAAAAATATTTATGGGACATCCTTTGTAATGCAAAAGGTACAGAGAAATAAAAGAGAAGATTCTAAGTGCAAAGCAGTGTAGAATGAGTCCTACCAAGGGTAGAAAAGATACGCACTTTAAATTGTATTTGCAAACCATACATCTGTTTTGTTCTCCCACTTCCATGATGGGTTGCCAACACAACAGGGCAACTATTGACTTTATTCTGTGATTCGTGGAAATTCCCAAAGAGAAATCAACAGTAACAAGTGACTGGCTTTTTAATGTAAGAAATTAAGAAATCCTGGGGTGCCAGGGCCACCAGCTTGAAGCAGGATGTGTAATCAGTAACTTTACTGGATAGATCGGAAGGAGATGATGCATTTTTAAAAGATGGCTTTTTATAGACCTGAACTCAAAATGGCAGGATTTGGAGTACAATGGCAGATTTAATATCTTCGAGACAATTTCCTAGAGCCCTACTATTTTTAGATGTTTTGTGCTTACTTCTTCTTTAGGTCCTCCTTCCCTGCCTTTTAGGGTCCTTCAAGTTACTCAGGGAATCTGCTTTCTCTTGTTGGCCCCACCTCCCTCCTTCCTCTCTCAAATTCTTTATAATTTATATATCCTGCTTCTCTGTGCCCAGTTTTCCAAACCTAGACAATGAGATATTTACAGCAGCCAAATAGTCACAATGGTTTTTGTAAACAGAGAACTTATTTAAGTTAATGATTATCATCTTATTTGGATTTTCATTAGAGATCAAAGAATACTTTGGAATTTGATTTAGTATGAGATTGAAATTCTTAGAGGTTCTATTTTGAAGTTGCAGAGATAAAAGAATGAAAGCAAAGTCTTACTCCACATGAGCTGGTTCTTATTCCAAGAGTTCTGCAGTTCATACTTCTTATATCTCTGACCTATCTCCAGCAGTTGCACAAACAGGTCTCGAATTGCTGGAACATCAGGATAACAATGCAAGCAACTTTGCCAAGGAAAACTCTGGTATGTTCTTCATTGTCCATTTCACTTGACTTTGATGCCTTGTTTACTAACACATCTCAGTGTTGATTATGGAGATTATTGTCAGAAGCTTAAATTACAAAATTATAATTGTACACATCTCTGCATGTATACCTCTTACAGGAACTGGTCTAGCAATTAATTGCTATAAAAGAATCATATACATAAGGCTTCTAGAAAGACAAAACCAGAAAATAATAATTTATATGCTGAGTATCCAGCATATGAATTTCTTTGTAAGACACTTAGCATCTACCTCTTGAAAGAAGAAAACAGTCTACTTAGAATAAGGATCATCCTGTATTGCATTTGTGACATTGGGTCAGGAAAGATATATGGTACTGAAGAGTCACAGATAATTCCCCTAAAAATGTCTTTTATTTTTATTATTTTTTTAGCTTCTATTCAATAGAAATTTATTTCTCTTGTTTTGGAGTTTTGGAGACTGAAAGTCCAAGATCAGGGTGCCAGTATAGTGTGGTTCTGCTGAGAGTCCTCTTCTGGGTTTGCTGATGGTCAGCTTTTTATTGTGTCCTCCTGAAGGGCAAGGCAGATCTCTAGAGCCTCTTTTAATCAAGCTCTTTTCAATTTTGGCACCTTTCAAAGTATTTGGTAATCTGAAGCAAAGTCAAAAGCTATCATGTTTGGTTATGTGCTGTTTCTAAGTTATGCAGTAATAAAGAGAAATCTCAAAGACTAGGGAGGTTGCTTGGTGGCAGAGCACTTAGGTAGCATGCATAAGGCCCTGGGTTCAATCTCAGAACTACATGGGAAAGAAAGGAAGGAAGAGAAAAACAGAGTCCTTAACTGGATGCAAAACATAGGCCACAATGACCCATATTTCACCTCCCAATGTCTCCCAACCCCATCTCCCAACAATGGAGGAGGAAGTCACAAAACAGACATATGTCAAAGAGAAAGTTGCCCAGAAAATACTTGCCTTATCTAGAGGGATTTGCAAATGGTTGACCTCCTCTAGGTCATATGCTGTGGTTTGCAAATCCCAAAGTACCTAAGAACCACTGAGGGAGCATGTTTTTAAAAAAAGATTTGCAAAGATTCTAATTCCAAGTAAAAACTCAAATGACTTGGTGAGGCCTCAGGATGTGCAGTGTTAGTGACCCTTTCTGTAATTCTGGAATGGTCAGGGTAATAGTTTCTGCTGATTGATAAATGTGGAACATCTTGCTGTTTCTACCAGTGTTTGCATTGTAGAGGTCAGTAAGCACCCCTGTTTTCTTTTGGCAGTTTGAAAATTTGATATTTTTATTTTTGCAATTCCATGGGGGATGAAGGAGAGTGAAAAAATGGGTTGTCCTTGTTTCCCTAAAAACATCTTGTTTTGTAGGAAAAGAAAAACTCTTTAAGGTGATCTGTATTGTCAATTCGTAGAGAACCTCTCCTCACTGAAAGCACCGCTTCGGGAATTCTTTGAAGGGTGCAGTTTAATATGGTTGAGTTTTAGAGACTAAATTGTCCAACAGATGTGCTGTGTCTAAACAGTGATAAAATAGCTGTAATGTCAGAGATGTGTTGAGCAAAATCATTTAGTCATTTGAAAATTGAACTTTCTACTCTGTGCCCAGATCCACATTTTTGATTACTTATCTTAGAAAATACAAAGTATAAACTATTAAATTTAGTACTTCTATTACCTAAACACTGTTTTTTAAAATATAATGTTTGGGGCTGGGGATGTAGCTCAGTGGTACAGCACTTGCCTAACATCTGTAAGGCCCTGGGTTGGATCTCCAGCACCATAGTAAGTAAGTAAATAAACAAACAAACAAATAAAATCTTGTTTTAAATATAAATAATCACTTTTAAACATATAAATCCAAAAGAACTAAAAGGTATTTTTTCTTCTGTTTCCTAAAAATAAGTTTCCTTTGCATAAAAACCATATATGGAATATTTATCCCTCAAGGAGACATTTTTCCTTCCTGGTTTTAAATTTCTAAAACTATTTTGCATTCTTAACGACAGCATTCATTCCTATGAATAGATTTAACATTTTTCTTGCACAAATTTGAACTGAGTTTTATAGAGCACTTATGTAGTATTATGTGGAAGAATTGCTACCTCTGACGCTGATCTTTTACATGTAAATAGATACATTTTTCTGAAACTAAACTGGAAAAAAAACTAAAGTTAAAAGTATTTTCCCATTTACATATATTTAATCATTCTAAGAAAAGATATATACTATTTTTTAACTGAATACGTGTTTTTATTTTTATAAAACGATAACTCCTGACCCTCAGACCTTAATCCATTTTGGATATCTTAAAATAATATGGAAACTTCAGTGAGTTTTCTTATTTTATAGACAACAGATCACCCCATCTTGTGTGAAGTGAGAGTCTTTGAGTTTCGCAAGCACTCTGCATATTGCACAGCATCTCATTTCTCAGGGAATCATAGTTAAAGTTTTTGCACCTTATGAAAGTAAGTTGTAACTGATTTGATAGAACTGGAAGTTCACAAACGGGTACATCAACAATCTTTCCTCAAAAAAAATTTTTTTAATGTAAGAAAATAGAGGCATCTTGTTTATAATCAGATCCTGAACTTTGTGTACGTGCATATGAAGTGTGGTAAGAGAAAATTGTGGGCAAATCTTTAATTTTTTAATACTTTTTTATTTTTATTGTTTTGGTACTAGGGATTGAGCCCAGAAGCCCTTAACCATGGAGCCATATCCTCAGCCCTTTTTATTTTATAAAAAATAAAAAGGGCTCACTAGGTTATTGAGGCTAGTCTCAAACTTTCAATCCTCCTGTCTCAGATTCCCGAGCCATTGAGATTACAGGTGTGCACCACCACACCCAGCCAAATTTTTATTTTAAATAGAACTGAAAGATAATCTATATATTTTCCTAAAACATTCATAAGTATTTTCATAGAAGACAGGAAGGTCTTGTTAACCAACGTATCCCTAGTTAAGAAGAGCACCAACATGAAGAGAACAGTCAAATCTTGCTTTTGTTATCTCCAGGGATTGGTCTGGTTCTGGTGCCACTGGGAACAGCTGGTCTAACAAGGAAGAGCAACTTGGGAAGGAGGGCTTGTTCTGAACCATCTTTGAGTTTCCCTTGGTTGCCAGGCCTATCGTTCCTTCCTTCCCTTCTGCTGCATCAGTTGTCTGGATCGAGTTCAGGTAGCCAGGTTTTTACTAGCCAGTAAGAACAAATACAAAATATAAGAAAATACAAAACATAAACTATTAAATTTAGTACATCTATTACCTAAACACTGTTGTTGTTGTTGTTTTTTTTTTAAATATAAAGTTTGGGACTGGGGATGTAGCTCAGTGGTACAGCACTTCTGCTGCATCAGTTGGATGTAAATCAAAACAAAGTGACTTGCGGGGAGAGAGGTTAAAGACAACAAAATGTCAAGAGGTGGCTGCACGCAAGGTCCTCCTAGAAGGGTCATCAAGAATCTCTCCCCCTCCCTCCATCCCCAGGCTCTGTGTATCTCTCCAGTGTATAGCTTCATGCTCTGTAATTAGATGACTAGATAGAGCTGAAGTTTATAAAGGGTTTAATTTTTCCAGGAGGGCCACAATATTGGGACTAAAGAGGGTTAGTCCTCCCCAGAGGACATGAACCTGATTGGCAGCCTGGAAAATTCCAGTTTACATCTGAAATGAAAGAGCTTGTTATCTAAAGTGGCAAGAAATAAGTGAGCCTTAGGAGTCTGGGAAAAGGAGCTCAGTCTCCCCTGCAGGGTGGGGCACAGAGGCCAGGGGTGCCCAGAGCTGAGCAGAGGATTTGTGTCACAAAGAGGGAAGCACATGTCAGGCACTTGCTGGAAATAAGACCAAGAATATCACACTTCTTGAATCTGTTGTTTGTTTACTTTTGGTTGCAGAGGGTGGGAGGAAGAGCATACTAAAGACCAACACTACATACTATACTGAATTTCGCAGTAGTTTGGGCAACTCAGATTGAAGTCCACATATTTTATCTCATTAACTCTTTTTAAGAACTTCAGAGTTAGCAACTGTCATCATTACCTCTATATTAAGGATAAGGAGACTGAGAAATCTGCCTAAAGTCACTTGCCCTAGGTGGGGTTATAATCTGGGCAGCGGAGGGATCTCCCTAGTGTTCATTCTCTGCATCTAGCATGTGCAGGACATGCCGCAGGGTTCCAGGACAGAGCTGGAAGGATGTCCCAAAGGTGTCCTGGAGGATGGACGCCGTGCTATAAGGAGCTGTGTCACCCAGGTGTGCCCTGTGTGCTTCAGAGGATTCATAAGAATTCAGGTGGATTAAGTTCTCTCTGGAAAGGTATCACCACTGTCTTATCCCAGGAAATAATGTCTGCCTTCTTCCAACTCGAATTCCCCTCTGAATTGTGCTGAGTGTAACTCTCAAGTTCCTTTGCTAGTTGCACTCCTGGCTTTTTGTGTTGCTCTATCAGAGAATCATAGTCTTTTAAAGCTACACAAACCCAAGGGTCAGATTTACACCTAGTCCTCTCATTTTATAGTCAGAGAACTATAATGGAGTTCCATAATGGATGATGGTTTACTCAGTCATACAACTAGGTAGAGGCAGTGCTAAGACTGGAATCTAATCTAACTCCCTTTCCTGTGTTATTTCCATACTAACCCCAACCATTTCAGTTTGATTCTCAAAGAGCTAGGTAGAAGTTCCATGTTGCTACTAAACTGATTAAGTTGTGTGACCATAGGTCAGACCTAACATTTTAGTTTCTGGTAGTTTTCTTCTTCCCTCCCTTTCTCTTTTTATCCTCAAGATTGGTTTGGGTTTTTTGGAGAAGAGCAATAACATTTCCTTCCCCCTCTACTCCTCCCCGTTCCTCCCAGCACTTTGTAAGATCATGATTTTTTTTTCCTGATGTTGGTTTATGTATTTAAAACTCTGGTTTGAATGGTCTACATTTGCTGTAAATGCCCAGATTGCAAATGGTAGTAACATGCTATAAAAGAAAAATGTTCATATTGTAGGAAATATCCATGGATAAAAAATGAGTGCCCATTCCCATCTCCTTTGCTTCTCATTTACTGGATAAGTGCTTAGCCTTTTGAAAACCTTTCCATGCGAATCAATATGTAAAAGATTTGCTATGTGTCCAAACTGAAAGTTAATGAATTACAAAAAAAAATTTTATTTGTGCAATAGCATTTTATATCTTTTTATGAATAAACTTCACAGAAAGAGACAATGCTTTAAGAGTGACAATGATCTTTACAAAGCGGAGATTATGTTACTTCTGTGAGATTTCTAAATCCCCTTCTATATCCAGTACATAATTCTCTCTCTGGACTAAATAAGGCAGAACAAATTATGCCTTTTTCATCTAACACTTAAATAAACTTTACTATCTTGTACTTTCTAGTCCCTTTAAAAGGGGAGCAGGGTGGGGGGGGTGAAGTTTTCTTTGTAAAGAAAGATTGTATTGATTTATTTTCAAAGCAATGCTAAATTTTTTAACAGGAAAAGAAGACTCGAAGGTTGAATTTTTGTTCTCATTAAAAACAAACAGCTCCTAGGAATTGTGGAATGCTTACAAAACTCTTTAATAATGAATAAATAATTCTCAAATGATGGGTATAGAAAAGGAACAAGATTCGCTCATTCTGGAGTTAAGAATAAATCTAAGAACAATTTTGTATTTTTTTAAAAAATCTCTGAATGCCTGCAAGGTAAACTTACTCAGAAGGGCACCTGCTGAGTGCCAATCCATGGTTCTCAGGCTTTAGGGCCTATTCTCAATTCCTGAACTGTTAGCCCAAGTCAGGCCCTGCCCAAGCCCTTTTATCCTTTCTACCATGAGGTCTGGCTATGGGGCTGTCTGGTTCACTCTGAGGTTGATTGGCTACAGCTGGTCTTAGAAGCAAATATTCCTTCATACAACACTTGAGTTGCAAATTCCTACCCCCTAGGATTCACCACCAGCTGAAACAGCAGCCAGAAAAAGGTTGGTTTATGCTTTTGAGGGTGGGAACACCACTTGTGGTTATGTGTGTCTGGAATCTCATTCTGTATTTTCTAGAAACATTTGACTCTAAACCCTGGAAGTAATAAAAACATGTATGGCAGTTACGTGGTATTTCACTTTTTTCAGAAAGTACTGGGAGTTTCCTCTACTTTATCTGATTTTATTTCACCTTGGTTTTAGGAATGAAGTAATTTAAATAAACACACACACACACACACACACACACACACACACACACACGCTAGCAGATGTGGAGATGGAATCACTGTGGTTTTAAGTGGCCCATTACAATCCAATCACCACTGAGAGCGGAGTGAATTCCACTGCCCTATCTATTATTCTCAAACTCCTGCCCTCTCTTAGCGACATCACTGCCTTTTTATTAAATGCATTGTTATGTAATTACAGTTGTGGAAGAATCAACTGACCTAGGTCTCAATGCTGGGCCAGTGACTTCCTAGTTATATGATACAAAGCTCTCCACTCAAAGCCTTTATTTGTTCCTCTATTTTTTAAAGCTTAGTTCCTTCTTCCTGATTTATTGGCAGAAATAGGTTATAATATCATCCACTAATTGTGTTGGATGAGGCTATTTAAATGAAGTACCTAGAGAAGTCCAACTCATAGAGAATGAAAGTAGAATGGCAATGGCTACAGAATAGGGGAAGAGAGAACAGGGAGTTTGGTTTAATACATACAGAGTTTTAGTTTTGCAAGATGAAAAGAGTTCTGCAGATCGGTGGTGGTGACAGCAGCACAGCAATGTCAGTGGACGTGGTACCACTGAACTGTGCATTGAAAAAGAGTTGCAATAGTAGCTTTTGCAGTACGTGTAGTTTACTATAATAAGAGAGACTGCACTGAGCACAGCACCAGGCGACTTTCTGAATCTTCCTTTTCACCCTTGACGAATGGCTGATGGTCACTGACTTGTTCTCTGGGAACTCTCTGAATCTGGGCAACTTGGATAGAGCCACAGAAGCTAAGTACTGTATTGGGTTCACTGTTCAGAAATACAGATTCAGAGCTTGTCAGAGATGACAAGCACTCTGAGAATATCATGTCCCACATATTCATGCTGAACACACACAAAAATGGAGATCTAGAGAAATTCAATGGTTCAACTAAAATGACACAGCAACTCAGTGACAAAGCTGGAATCAAAGCTCATGATTTCTGTCTCCTGGTCTAGTTTGCTTCCCAAGAAACTTTGGATCTGCACTATCTCTGAGAATCATGTGGGCCACTCTGTGACCTCAAATTGGGCTGAGGGTTTTCTATGCTCTGATTGGATAACTTCAGGGGCTGGGATATAAAATATTTCCTTGTCAGACAGTTGTATTAAATAGCTTTACTGAGGTATAAGTGACTTTTATTAACTTCACACATTTGGATTCTACCATTTAATCAGTCTTGGGATGTGTTTATCCTATGAAACCTTCCCTACAGTCAAGATGATGACATATCTATCACCCCTAAAAGTTTCCTTGTGCAAGACAACAAATACCCAGATTCAATCCCTAGTACTGAAAAAAAATAAATAAATAATAAAACAAAGTGAGTGTAGGTCTCTTTCTAGGTTCTCTATTCTATTCTATTGATCTATTTGTCTATCTTTCCGCTAATTCCACAGTCTTGATTACCATCGATTCATATGAAATCACAGAGTTAGACTTCCAACTTTGTTCTTTTACAAAGTTATTTTTGCTATTCTAGGTCCTCTCCTTTAACAAACATTTGAGAATCATCTTATCATTTTTTTTTCCCACAGCCTTCTGGGATAGGAATCCACCAATGTGGAAAAAAGTAACATCTTAAGTTTTAATTCTTCCAACCTAAGAACATTGTCTCTACATTTTTGAAGTCTTCTAAAACTTTTCTAAGCAATATTTTGTGATCTTTCTCAATGTAAATATATTGCCCATCTTTTGTGAAATTTAACCTAAAGCATTTCAAATTTTCAAGGCTCTGTAAATGGTATTCTTTTCTTAATTTTAATTTCCAATGGGGAAAAAAAACCTTGTTACTTCAAACTTGAATGCTCTGTTTCCATAGAGAACAGTAAAACAATGGTTTCTCTGTTCTATTTTGGCCCCTATCTTGCTAAAGAAGTTCCACAAATGGATTTTTCCTCTCAGCCTTTCAAACTAAATGCCAAGAGTCCTATAATGAGGCTGAAAATGTAACCATATTGCTCAGAGGGAGCTAAGAGTGCTGTCCTCTTTTGCAAAAGCAGCTGAGTATATTACAGACACAAATTTCTGGGGCTTGTAAGAATTCTGTCAAGAGCGGGTAATGGGGATGAATTACTCCTGCTATCAGAACATCAACTTTTGCACTTCCTGACTTTGGTATGGTTAAGGTTGAAATATTAAAGTGATATTCCCCAAAGTGCTTGAATTTAATAGCGTTAATTACCAGACCCCCCACAAGCCTGTAAATTCTTTTTTGAAAATTCCTCTATACTCCTTATACTTTCTGGGTGTGCTTCACACAGAGTTCCCTACCTGTAAATTTTTAAAAAAGCAAATGACCTCACCTTTGACATCAAGTTCTCTGTGAGGAGTGAGTGAGCAGCTCTCCCTCCCCAAGAAGCAGCTGTCCTCAGAAGTCTCCTGAGCTAAATTAAGCAGGGTCTTATTCCCTTGTGTTCCATAAAATTCTATTCTCTCAGAACCCGGAGGAAACATGTTCTGGTAAACACCTTCAGCATAAAATATTTTATAAAAATCGAACAAGATCTTTTCTTAATTATTTGCATTTCAAAAGGGCCGTAACTCTAATGCAGAGGCATTTATGGTCACAGTGGATTTCAGGCACCATGGAAAGGAAAGGCAGAGGGGCAAGAAATCCTGCCATCCCCTAATCTCATTGATAGTAATGCCTTTTGTAAAAACTGGTGTGATCTTCACCTCTGGCTGTGAAAAGGCTGGACCCTAACTCCTGAGGTACATTACTGATGCACATAAGACTTTTCTGTCTGTGCCCAACTGTGTAATAATGAATCATGGATTTTTTTTTTTTTAATTTCTCCACAGAGAAAGTTGAGAAGATTGAACATGATCTTCTCATGAGCAAAGTTCACTAAAGAAAGTCCACATGCAGGTTGAGTTGATCTTGTTATTATCCACCCGTTCTTCACCAAGCAAGCTTCTCAGGCACTGGCATTATTGGGTGATATTTAGTAGCCCCCCCACTGTTCAAAGTCTCAACTACCCTCAATTTAGAGAATCACGTTGGGGAGCCAAAAAGGACACCCATAGAACAAAAGAAATACAGATCTAAGCTCACTCTACTCATGCATCAGGCATAATGGTGAGGAAGAGATAGGTAAAAAATGATACTAATCAGATAGATCCACTTTAGAAAGGCTTTGTAAACTTAGTGGGTTTTTTGTTGTTGTTTTGTTTTGTTTTTGTTTGTTTTGTTTTTTACTTTTGTGACCACAATATCTGATAAGAACAACTTAGGGGAGGGAGAGTTTATTTGGGGCTCACGGTTTCGGAGGTCTCAGTCCACAGACGGCCAAGTCCATTGCTCTGAGCCCAAGGTGAGGCAGCAGCTCAGAGGAAAGCTCCTCATCTCATAGTGCAGTCAGGAAGCAGAGAGGGAGAGAGGGAAGGGGCCACAGGGAAGATGCACCCTTCTAGGGCACACCCCCAGTGACCACCTCCTCCAGCCATGTCCGGTCTGCCTACAGTTACCACCCAGTCCATTCAATCAAAATGCAGAGGGACTAATTACCTTACAGCTCATCCTCTAATCATTTCATCTCTGACTATTCCTGCATTAACAGGACCTTTCAGGAACACCTTGTATCCAAACCATAACAGGTGGAGAGCTCAAACTTAGTCATGGAAAAGAGAAATATCGTCTAGCAGAGAAACAAGGGTGGTGTGACTCAGGCGCCAGGTGGTGCTTTTAAGACACAGGCACAGCAGCACCAGCAGATGCTGAGCCCTAAATTGCAAGTATTTTAAAGTGTCCACAGCCTGAAACTGGCGAAGGAGATATTTAATTTGTGTTGACTGATATCTCCAAACATCTTTTCTACTGAATCCAGAACAAATTTGTAACAGGACAAGAACAGGGCAGCCTCTGGAAATTTCTGGTTTTCCAAAAGCATGAAAATTACAGTGAGAGACTGTGCCTATCTAAAAGAAATTTGACTAAAGCTGTGCTTTGTGTTCACTTTTCTCTCTGAACATCATACACTGACATGGCTTTGTTTCTGATTTTCCATCAGAAGTTTCCACCTAGGCTAACACCTGCCATGAGGTACCCTTTGAGGAGGACTTATTGGCATCTGACAGGGCCACCATCCACCCTTTCATCTCTGCAGCAGAGACAGAGCTGAAGCAGGTCCTTGAGCAGAGCACGCACCTCTTTCCCCTTTGTGTAAGAAGAAAACAGAGTTACCACTGAGTGATGCAGCCTTCACAGGGTACCCAGGATCCCCTAGAGGAAGACAGCATGATGTCTATATTAGTGATTTATTGCTGCATAAAAAAATGGCAGGTTAAATATTTATTATAATATTTTTGGCAGGAATCTTATGAACAGACTAACTGGGTGGTTCAAGCTTGGGGTCTCAGTGAGGTCTCTGTTGTCTAAGGCTGTAGTCACAATAGACTGAAAGATCTGCTTCTAGGTTCACTCATGACTGTTGGTAAGATCTGTTCTTGCTGGCTATTGGTTAAGTATCTCACTTCCTCTCCATGTGGGTCTTTCCATAGGCTAAGCATCTTCATGACGTGACAGCTGCTTTCCCCAGGGAATATATTCCAAGAGACAGAGAACAGTATGGCAACCACAGTCTTTTATAGCCTATCTTGGAAGTGACATACCATCAATTCTACTATATACTATTGGTCATGTAGACCAACCTTGGTGCAATGTAAGAGGTGAAATATTAGGAAGCAAGGATCATTGAGGCCCATCTTGGAGGCTGCCTACAGTAACACCTTTTACCAAATGGTGCTGACAGCACAGTTGGCTCTGGTCTTTGATACACTGCATATCGAGGAACAGTTCTTAGCTTAGAATTACTTATAACACAGCAGCAAGATTAATGGGCCGGGAGTAAAAAAGTTTGGATTGAGCTCAATTCTGACAATTATGAATGCAATGTGACTTTGGAACACTGTATTACCTTTTTGGACATCCATTATCTCATCTGTAAAACAAGAGTGTTATTATAAATTATCTCAAAGATATCTCTCAGATTTGAAGTTCAGTGCCACAAAGAATTATGCCATCTCAGGCATGAATGTTATGACGGCAGTTTTGTTTAACAAAATGAGCAATTTTCCAATGAGATTTGAAAGTAATAAACCAACTGGAGAAATGGTACCCTAAAGTTTTCTTAGAACTTATTTCCTTTCTGTTTATTATCCATCCTTCTCTAGTAAGTGAGCCTCACAATAACATATATCTTTATTTGTATGATGCTTTAAGGTACAGCACACAGATTTTATATTGACTTCATCCATGAGCCTCCTTAGGAAGGTGTCAGACATGAAAAGCTGTCTGGATTTATTCTTCCATTGCTAGTGGCTGATGTTCACTTGAGTGGCACTTTGGCCAGAATGCAGCAGTAGCCTTTGCTAAGGATATTCCTGGGCATATAACCCAAGTAAATGAGTGAAAATACCCCTTAATATCTAAAGTCTCTAAAAAGACAGCTGAATGGCCTAGCATATTCAGGATGGACTAGCAATGAAATGAACAGTGGATCTCTTTACCTTGTAGACTAGCCTAGAATAAGCAGAGGACAGAAAAAATATCTTGGGAGATTTATCTTCTAAGAGGAAAGTGGGAAAACCATCTACTTGTTTTTCTCTGAATTCCTTAAACATTCCAGACAGGTTCCTACCTCAAGACCTTTGCATTTGCTCTTATTTGGGAATCATTCAGATCTGGGTCAGTGATCACGCCTTCAGATAGGCCTTCTGCAGTCACGAGTCTTGAGTGGCATCCTTCCCGCTCTGGTCATTTTCTACCATACCATTTTTTTTACTATCTTGGGGCGCTTAGCGCTGTGTAAAATCATCTTGCTAGCATATCTATTTAAAGTGTCCACCTCCAATACAGAGTAAGCTGTTAGAGAAGGAACCCCTTCTGTCCTGTTTGCTGCCACATCCCCAGTGCCTAGAATAGCTCCCAGTGCAGATTGGGCACTCAGTAAATATTTGTTAAATGGATGGAAAGACTTATGGTTTGATGGAAGTGAGTTTAGGGAGAATTTTGGAGAAGAATATTAAAGGGCCTGTTTCCCATTGAAACAGCAAGGAGGGACTAAATTTGAGTATAAAGAGCCTTGGGTAGCCCACATACTGAAGACAACCCCCAACAGTTGGGAGAATCCCCTCTGGGATTCTAGGGGGACAGGTCCTGCTGTCCAAACCAACAGCTGTACCCCAGGAAAACAAAAACAGGGTACAAGGGCTCTCCTGGAACATTTGCAACCAACATATAAATGCTGTACTCACTGTAATAGGTTCTCTCCCCTGGGGACACAATGGGAAGCTTTTCCTTCTTGAAGCCAAGGGAAGAGTGCCTTCATGAGAAGGGCAGGAGTGAGTGACTGGTACGTCTTTGGCCAGCAGGATATCAACTTCACAGCAGCCCAGCAGTTTAGCTCCGCTTTTTGATAACCTGGGGAATAGGAAGTAAGAGAAAGATGGCAACACAAAGCAGAGATCACTGGTGTGGGTTGGCAAAGATTGGGGATATTCCTGCATGGAGCACAGGCAGACTGATGAGATCTTGAAAGTTCTCCACCGGCAGATAAAGGGCTCCCCTGTTTATAAGAAGATGCACGTGTGTGTGAGTGAGTGTGTATGAATGTGTGTGTGAGAGTGAGTATGTAGAGGTGAGAGGCTACTGCCAATAGCAGGGGCTCTGTTGGAGTGGAAGAGGGTGACTTAGTCCCTTTGTGATGCTATAACAGAATGCTTGAGATTATAAAACTGATTTTAAAAAAAGGTATTTCACATAGTTCCAGAGATTGGGGAGTTCAAGATGCAGGGGTTTCATCTGGTGAGGGATTTCTCTGTGCATCATAACATGGTAGAAGGTATCACATGATAGGAGAATAAGAGCATGCAAACCCAGGTCTCTCTTCCTTTTCTGATAAAGGTTCCCGCGTGGGGGATGGGGGAACATCCTTACACTTCCTCTAGTCCTTCATGCGTCCAAAGGCAGCACATTCAAATGCCATCAAAATAGGAAGTGAAGGATTAAGTTTTCAACATATGAACTTTTGGGGGCCACATTCAAACCATAGCATAAAGGAACACAGCCAGACAGACAGTGGGTCGGGCCCTTGAGGGCATTTCCCTCATTCCTCTTCACCACCCTAAACCCACAGAAAAGCTATATTAGGAGTAAAAGTGAAGGAGAAGGTGTCCAGAAACAGATCATGTCCTGGAGCCATGAGTATATCTTGAGCCACACCCAAGCAAAGGGAGAAGGAGATGAGATGAAGGTGGATATGAGTTTAAGCCATATAAGTAGACTTATTAGACTGTACAAAACTGAAAGTGACCAGAATATATACAGTCTACCTCAGATGTCATTGAGGAACAGGAAGAAGCTAGTTGACAAAGCATGGCTAACGGCAGTCATGGGAAACCATAAATAAATGAAACCATTTCATATTTTCAATGCTGAGTTTGAACTCTCAGATCACCTGGTTACAGCAGGAAAAAGGCAGACTTTTAGTAAGTAAGTTTGATTTTTCTTTGAGTGAACTCTTGCTGGTTTTGGTCAGAGGGTAAAGTATCAGAACAATTTATTGAAATCCAAGATTCAAGACACAGCCTTAGTTCTGGGAGCTCAGGTATCCTTCCTCCTTTATACAATAACTTCCTCTGGCTGGTCCCCAATTTTATGAGTCAAGGGAGGAAAAGACTAAAAACTATTTTTTGAACATCATTTTCCTACAACTTCAAAGGATCTTTTTTAAACCTTTGGGCAAATCATTTAAGTTTTCCAAGGTACTTTGTACCACGACTGAGTGATAGATTGAAAGGAAACCAGCGCCACTCTTCATTCCCTCTTTCCTTCACCACGAGGTCACTGGAAGACCTCTGGACTCTCCCTGCCCTGGTGGACATCCTGGGAAGGCATGGGGCTTCTGAGGGCTGGCTTCAGGGGATTCCTACTGCAGTCTGGGTAAGGACAGCCCCAGTTGGAGGATAAATATTGCAATTGTTGATAGCTGAGGAGAAAGCTGTTTTAGAAAGGAATAAAAATTAAACATAAAGCTTTGAGTTTATTCGACTCCTTTATTAAGAGGAAAGTTGCCGCAGTCTGGCTGGGCACAAAATCAAGAGCCACTCAAGCAGGAACAAACTTTATTTTTTGAAACTGCAGCCAATGCTCCGTAGCGTCCGGGAAGATTGCCGATCAACCCATGCCGCGTTCTCCCCATCCCAAGAGGAAGTTCCTCCTCCGGAATTCCCTCCTACCGCACTTCCCCAACCAATGGGAACTCTCCAGGAGTCCCGCAGCAGGCTGAGGTGGACAGCAGGAGTCCAATATCCATAAGAATGCAAATCTTAACATAATCATATCATCTCAATGGCTAGCTGGCGTCACCTTTCAACCAAAAATGCCATGCATCATATTACTTGGCTGTGGCTCTTAGCAGAAAGTGCATTTATTGAATAATTTTTAAAACAGAAAAAAAAAACAATATTTTCCTTTAAAACTTATGCATGTATTGACAGTCAGTAGGTTTCTGTCCTGCTTAGGCTTTTCTAATTTGGGGGTTTTTTTCTTCCTGCAAATTCCTTTCATCTTCCTGAGGAAAAGCACTGAACAGAGTAGCACCTACTGAAAGATATTGGAAAGGTTTTTTTGTGGGTGCATTGGTGTGTGAGTGGGTTCCTTCAGATGTTTCTCCCCAATGTGAAACAAACCAACGCCCTGTACATGTCTTTTCAGAATCTTGTGGAATTCAAAAACTTTGTCATGGCATTTGTGAAGTCCTTTGTAAGTTAGCAGCCCAAATTCGGGGAGTCTGTCTT
Source organism: Callospermophilus lateralis (assembly GCF_048772815.1). Lineage (NCBI taxonomy): Eukaryota > Metazoa > Chordata > Mammalia > Rodentia > Sciuridae > Callospermophilus > Callospermophilus lateralis. Next base: position 32,287,610 of record NC_135317.1, on the reverse strand, counting down.
TCCGGCAGATCTCTAACCTGGGCAGAACCTAGCCCAAGACGGAAAGGCCCCCTGGCCCACTCACTTCTGAGCACTGACATTTCCCACTTTTGCCCAGTGCTGGTTGACACCTGTGAAGAACTCACTGGGCTTCATTATGAAGCTCACATTCATTAACAAACCCCTTTCCTTGCCCCTTCTCCTCCCTCACATAAAACCAATACTGCCTGCCACCATTCATACCAAGTACCGAGATGACAATTCATCTCCTCTAACAATTTCTGTCTATGGGTGGAGGATGCTGGGGGTACTGTGTTAAGGATTCCAAATAGCATTTGGGTCAGAACTGGTAAAGGGGAAGGAGCTGGAGCCACAGCATGTTTGTACTACATCTGTCTTCCCTGGTCTGACCTTTGTGGATGGATAAAATATTGAGATTCTAGTTCTGACAGATTCTTCCCTCTCAGATTGCTGCTCAACTTGAATCTGGGGGTATAGAACACAGAAACCTAAATACAATAAAATTGGAATTAGAATTAATAATACTAATAAAAGTCATGACTATCAATTAAGTGCCTACTAAATGCCATGATGTCATGTATTTATATAAAGATCTAGATGTAAATTTCCAGTCCTAAAGTTTACTTTTGTTGTTGTTGTTGCTGTTATTGTTGTTGTTGTTGAGAGAGGTACTCACCACTGAGCCACATCCCCAGCCCTTTTTTTTATTTATTTTTATTTATTTTATATATTTTTATTTACAGACAGGGACTGGCTAAGTTGCTTAAGGCCTCACTAAGTTGCTGAGGCTGGCTTTAAACTCATAATCCTCCTGCTCAGCCTCCCCAGCCACTGGGATTATAGTCATGCACCCCTGCACCCAGCTCCTAAAGTTTACATCTATATGAGGGAACTATTATTTTTCAGATGAAGAAACAAATTTCAGTCAAAGTAGTAACTTGACCCAAAACACACATCTAGTAAGTAGGTAACTGGGACTCAATGCTGAGTGTGTCTGACTAGTGCATGGTTTTCTTCCAGAGAAACTCTTAGACATAAATGTGGCAGGAGAGACTGCTGCACTAAGGAGACCTCCTGTGAAGTGGTGAGGGTGTGAGCAGTGCTCTCCCTACATGGGCTACACTCATTTTTTTTTTTTTAAAGAGCAACATGACAGAATAGTTCATTATTAAATAATTGGGTCCTTTTCTGCATGACAAAGTGGGAAGGGAACAAAGAACAGCATGGCCAATATATCAGAGGATTTCCTGACGTTCGCCTAAAGCAGAAGAACGGGCTGCCCCTGTCTCCTCCATGCCCTGGGCTCTCCCAAGCCATGGCCTGACATTATCAATGTTCACACCCGTTAGCCTCAGAGCGTGCCCTGCGTTCCACAGCACTGGCCTCTCAGCTCCTGGAGAAATCGTTTCACTTCAGAGTAAAGGAAAACTCCCACAGAGTAAAGAGGCCTTTTCACCTGGTTCATCAAACAGTGCCTCTAAAGGTGGATTTAAGTCCATTTTCAGAAGCCAGGCCCATGATCCAGGTGTTGGCAGGGCATGGCTCACTCAGGTGTGTCATTCACAAGATACCAGCTGCTGGCAGAGCCTGGAGCTCCCAGCAGGAAGGACCCCTGGTCTGATGGGCTTAACTAACTCTTCAGAGGCATGAGGTACAGCAGCATTCCCAAGAATCTTCCACACGTTCGATTTCTGGGCTGTGCCCAGCATTTATCTTCATGTGTCCATCATCGTTACATCACCCAAAGCATTAAAAGTCAGAGCTATGGGGCTGCTAGCAAATATACTGCTGCTTCTCCTCACACTTGGCATAAATGGAAAGACCTCCTGTCTTGGTTGTTAAGACCCCAATGGTTTGGCCCAGGCCAAAGGTAGGTCTTCCTGACCCCACATCCCACCACTCTCAGATTTATTCTGTCCATTCTAGTCTCAATGGCCTCATCTGTGCTCTGGTTATTTACCAAATATGCTCTGCCCCAGGACATTTGTATATGTTTGCTCTTTCTTCCACCCGGAACATTTTCTTCTAATAGCTGCATACCTCCTTCTACTACCTCATCACCTAGAGCATCAGTGTTTTAACTTGTTACAGACACCTTCCCTTAGTCAACTTTCTGTTCCTGCAAAAATTACTTGAGATAAATCAACTAAAAAAGAGGAACTGTTTATTTTATCTCATAGTTTTGGAAATTTCAGGTCATGACTGAATATCCTCCTTGCTTGGGGCCCATTCACTGCATGGCAGGAAAGTGAAAAGTGGAATACACCACAGTCCCATAATCCTCTTCAAAGGCACAGCCCCAAATGACCTAACTCCTTCAACTAAACCCTCTCTCTCAAATTCCCACCATTTGCCAACAGTGCCATGCTGGGGAGCAAACCTTTAATGCATGGAACTTGGAGGAACATTCCAGATCCAAACTGTAGTATTTCCTAATCACACTCCTCCCTAACCACCAAATAACACTGCCTTCATTGTTAACACAATCTTTCTTCACTGTATTAAAAATTATTGAGGGCTGGGGTTATGGCTCAGTGGTAAACACTTGCCTAGCATGTGTGAGGCCCTGGGTTGATCCCCAGCACCACATTAAAAACTAAAGAAACAAAATAAAGGTATTGTGTCCATCTACAGTTAAAAATAAAAATTCTCGATTTATTATTGTCTATGCCAATAGAAAACAAACTCTGAGAATATGGAATTTGTTTTGTTCTGAATGCCTAGAAGTTTCTCAAAAAAGCATTCTCTTCATCTTTTCCATTACTATAACAAAATACCTGAGACTGGGTAATTTATTATGAAAATAAATTTATTTATTTAGTTTATTGTGTAAGAGTCTGGTAAGTCCTGGAACATGGTGCCAGCATAGGTAAGGGCATTCTTGCTATATCATAAGAAGGCAGAGGACATTACATGATGAGACAGAGCAAACGTGCTAGCTTAAGTCTCTCTTCTTTTTGTTTTTAAAGCCCTAATGCCATCATGGGGTCCTGTTCTCATAACTTTATCTAATCCTAATTATTTATCCAAGGCCCTACTTTCAAATACCTTAAGCTTCCTGCACATCAACTGTAGGGGAACATATTCAAACCAAGATGATGAATGAATGAATAAAATATAGACCTGGAAAAGACAGTGGTGTTTAATCAGTAAGTCTGTTTGATTTTGCTACTTAACCTGCTCTGGCTTCACTGTGCTAAGATCTGTACAGCCCTTAGGCACCTTAGGTTGCCAGGGCTCTTCCAAAAGTTGCCTCCCTAGACAGAGGTGAATTCTTCCACTCTTGGTTGCCATCTTGTTTCTGTGGCAGCCATACAAGGCCCCACAGACCCTGAGCAACTTATGGGAAATAAAGCATCCTACCCTCTCATAAAACAGTAAGAGTCAACCAACAAACAACCCAGAGAACCTAGCTTCCCTAAGTTACTATTTTGGAAGATAACTGATTATTAATATTCAAAAAGCTTTAAGGGATTTTTTTTTCCAAAAGCAGGCTATATTTAGTAGCAACAGTTGAATATGTTAGGTGAGTGCATCTCTCTGCTAGCCATGGAAAATATAGATTTTAACATAAGCATGAAGACTATTCGCTGTGATTATCTACATATATCCATGCTTTATAGAAAACCCAAATTAAATGAAGAATAACATTTTCTAACACTAGTTTATTTCTATACTAAATACAGCAGTACTGAAAAGTCTTTATTTTATGTTCAACATTTTGTAGCATTTGCTGCACTGAGCCTGGTGGCCAAGTAGGGGTTTCAGAGCAGAGAAATAAATAGACTTATTCCTGAAAGGAGGAGAGGAAGGTGGGACTCCCAGGGGAACCGAGCCTTTGTATTTGATGAATGAGTCTTTTTCAAGTATCTCTGTTGTTTGGTTGTTAAAGGAAATAGAGATGTTCTCCTGAGTGTCCCCAAGTTCATTGTGTGAAATTTGCCTTGTTTGGGGACTCCATTATTTTCCTGGCTCTGAAATGTGGAGTGAGAGGGGTTTTCAGGATGTACTGTCTAGAGATCCTCCCAGGGGAGGCCCTTTCTTTGGCAACATCCTTCCTACAAGAGTCAGGGATGGGTGCTCAGTAAATGAGTCCAAGTTCCATGATAGATGGAAGACAAAAGCCATGGTAAGGAGATATAATGTTCAAAAGAATATCTCCTCGTGGACTCTTCTTCACATTCTTACCACTCAGGCAACAAAAGATTTAAGCTTATGCTACCCATTTTTGTTGAGCTGATGAGAGTTAGATAGGTCTAAACAGATGCACTGTAAACTTAAAAGTCTCTGTGGATTCAAAGTTAGAAGCACACAAAACAGCACCGTTTGTGGCTTCAAGATATCCAGTCTCCCCACCCCACCCCCCGAAACTGCCGTCTGAGTAAAGAGACACCAAGTCCCATGGGTCCTCTGGCTGCGCCATCTTGAAGGGGTCCCTAGGTAGGCCTGCCTCATGCAGGACAATATTCTGCCCACTAATGCCTAGTAGGAAAGCTAAGTCCCAACACAGATTTCCACACACTCTCTTTTCTCTGAATGGCAGCAGCAAAACTGACTGGGTCTTGCCAACCCATTTGGGATGGGACAGCTGAAAGCTTAGAGTGGTATGATCCATCTGACAAAGAGCAAATAAACACAAAGGGCTTCCTTCACTTGGAAACGTAAGGATCAGAATTATTCTCAGGCAAATTAGTGTTCAAATGTGAATGCTCCAAGTGGAAAGGCTTGCCATTGGTGTCTCTGTGGAATCATCATCGTCACCTTCCTCATTTCAGTTTCTCATGAACTTGTGACACCAATATATGCCTCTAACAATAGAAGTCAAAAGAAACACTTTGGAAAGATCTCAAAAATAGGGAGGTTGGCATAACAGGAAGGAACTCCGCTCATCTATTTACAAAGACTATAATTTAAAAAAAAAAAAGTGATCCTAATAGAGAGTATTAAAAATATTTAAAATACAAGGCTATTTTCCCTACAGTAATGCAGATTGACATCATAATTAAAATCAAAGCACACAGCCAGGAGTTACTGAAGCCAGGAACCATGGGGAGCAGTTTACCTGCACTGTTTTAATGTGAGCACCGTGACATCCTGAGATTGGTACTGTTATGCCCAATTTACCAAGGCGGAAACCAGCTTGGAGAGGGCACAAATGGCTTGACAGAAATCATGCAGCTGGTGTGTGGTGGAATCAGAATTTAAACGCCGGACTCAGGCTACTGTCCCGAGTGTGTAGTTCACATAGGGCAGTAGAGAAAAGAATTACATAAGTTTGGAATTCTGGGTTTCTATTGAGGCAGCAACCTTTTGGATAGGCATTAAGAGTTTGTTGTATCTTGCTCTGAAGTGGTGGAAGAGGAGAGAAGATTGAAAGAAAATATTATCAAATAATTGATTGCTCCCCCGGGGGAACCATGTTCCCTCCCTCTCACACTGCATCAAGATATGTTTTTTTTCATATCAAAATCCATAGACACAGAGTAAATCAGCAGCTCCAGGATTCTGAAAGAAGAACACATTCCAGTCTGTGTAGTGCTTAAGTGCACAGAACCTGGCACTAAACTCTGGATTCGGGTCCTGGCCCCAGTACACACGAACTGTGTGACCTTGGGGAGGTGTTAGCCTCTCTGGGCCTCCATTTTCCGACCTGTAGAATTGAGATAATAGCAGAACACCCTTCCCTGAGCCACTCTGAGGATTAAATGAGTTAATATTTTCCAGTGGCTCATGGAGTACACTCTATTAAGATTGGTTAGTTCTAGTGCCTACACTGGAATAACCTTACTCAAGAACTGAAGGACACAGATGGCCAAAAAGGTAAGTGTTGTTCATGACCGCCTGCTAGTCCACAAGTTCAAACTCAAGCACTCCATGGTTCTTGTTCTCACAGGTGTTGAGGGTCTACTATGGTTTAGATCTGAAGTATCCCCAAAGGTCCATATGGTAAAGGCTTGTTCCCCAGAGTGACAGACCCGGGTGATAGAAGCATTGAGAGGATGGGTTAGTGAGATCCCTTCAGGTCATCAGGCTATGCCTTTGAAGGGGACTGTGGGACCCTGGTCTCTTCTTCTTTGTCCCCTCTTTCACTTCTGGTCTGCCATATGTTCCTGCTATGCTGTGATGTCTCACCACAGGCCAAAGAGCAATGGGACCAACTGATAATGGACTGAAACCTCCAAAACTATAAGACAGAATGAACCTCTTATCTTTATGAATTGGTTATCTCAAGTATTTGTGGTAACAGCTAACAAAATTTATTTATTTGCTTTTCTTTTTTAATAAAAATTATTTATTAAAAATAATTATTTTTATTTAGTTTCTCCCTTTGACCTGACACATTAAACTTGTGCTTACCTTCCTGCTTGTTCTTAAATGAACCATGGACTTTTTCTTTGTTTTGTACCCAAAATAGTACGTTTTAATGAAGTTAATTAACAAGATAATTCACGGAAGCATAAGTACTCAACAGTTGCCAAGACTATTTCGATGATATTGTGATAGTTACAGAATCTTAAAAGTGGCCCTCTGAGGTGGTTGGCTTCAATTCACCCTCTAAAAGATGCTTCCACTTCATTACATTGAAATCTTTTATAGACTCTCAAAAGTAGAAACTGATTCTAAAAATGGAGTTTTCCCTAGAAAATTCTACATTTAAAAAGCTTCACAAACCCACTTGAGTCAAATGTATGAAAGATGATACATCATGAGCTTTGTAATGTTTTGAACAACCAATAAAAAAAACTGTTAATTTATAAAAAAAATAAAATAAAATAAAAAAATAAAAAGCTTCACATACTGCCTGGTCTATAGGAAATGCTCAATAAATGTCAACCATAATATTAATATTCGTATTGTATCATGGGGTGGCCAACACCTTGCCGGGGAACTCTTGCCTACTCTGAGTTATAAGCCTCCAAAGAACTTAAAGTCTGAAATAATTAGTAAAGAACAAAAGACAAAGTCAGAAGCATAGTCTTAAAGGATGGAGCATCTGCTAGACTCAGCCCACACAGGACCTAGAGCCAGACAATTAGAAAATGTTTCCCGTGGTTTATTTAAGGGGGTAAGTCAAAGGCAGGGCTAAGGTTTCAGGGGTGGAGTCTTGCTTTCTGATGTCTTGCAGTCAATAGGTTGATTGGCATCTTGGCAGGTTACACCCATCTCAGAGAGGCTGTGTGACTAGAGCAGGTCACCCCATCTCTGGTACTGCGTGGGACCTTTTTGAGCAGAGCTGAGGGGGAGTTCACATGTACTGGGGATCTTACCCTGTGGGATTGCCCCAGGAAGTTCCCAGTACCGGGCTTTCCCACTCACTGGCTACAATGCTGAAAACGTCCTCACGTAGAGTTCATGGATGGCTCTTGACAGTGGTAGATGGAGCCATCCAAACCTTCTACCTCCCAAGCCTGTGACTATCAAAAAAAAAGAATAGTCACACTGGTCTTTAAATGTCCAAAGCACAGAGTTTGAGCTGCCTCTCTTTGACATAACAACTTTTCCAGTCTGTGTGCCCCTCAGGCATTTCCAAATGTCACAGGGGCCTCTCTTGCCCCCTCAGGAAAACATGCCTCTGACACTGGCCCTGTTCTCCTCCTGGGGCTCCCCCGGCTTTGGTAGCCTATCATGGAAATAGCCTCCCTTGAGACTCTCTGTTTTCTGTGAGATCACAGTCATGTTTATAGTCACTTGACCTCTGAAGAAGGGACTTGAGGCCCAGCAGGGACAGGGCCTCACTGTGATGGAGGCAGTTTTCTGGAAGTTCTGTGGCAGTAGGATGTGGAGCAGGAGCTACTGTTACTCCTTCTGCCTAATGGGGCTCGGGACCTACAAATGCAGGCCTTTCCACATCCATCTGGCTCTAGGCTTGCTCCTCCCCAGGAGGTCTACCCGGGTATCTGTACCTGTCAGGGTCCACAGCCCGCACATCCCAGACCCTGGGGTAGTGGAGGGCAACCCTCCCACCACCACTGTGTGCACCTACGCCTGTGCACGCGTGTGCCCACACACAGTTCTAAAGCTGTACCTTAAAGTGCATCACGGAACCTGTTGCAGAAGAGGATTCTTCTGGGAAATTGAAAAGTGAGTCTGTTTTCCTTCCTGGGGAAACAACAGCCCCCTAACAAGAGAGATGGTCTTGCCTCTTGGCCCCCAAAGAAGAAGCTTACATCAGAATATACATTTAGGGTCACAGTCAGCTCTTCTTAAAAATTTGAGTTTGGAGGCTGGGGTTGTGGCTCAAGTGGTGGAGTGCTTGCCTAGTACCTGTGGGGCATTGGGTTCAATCCTCAGCACCACATAAAAATAAAATTAAGATATTGTATCCATCTAAAACTAAAAAATAAATATTTTAAAAAGATTCAAGTTAGGCAGTCAGCCCACGGGACACCTCAGTCCAGAACGTCCAACTTCAGATACTGTTTTAGCACATTTTCGTCTTTCCCTTACTTACATTGCTATGATTAAAAAGTCCATTTCAGCCCTGAGGTTGAATTCTAGTCCCTACTCTAAGGAGCTCTAAACTGCTTCTAACTATAACTGATTAATTTAATTTAGTCTTTGAAGCTTAGTGTATGAGCTCAAGGTCTCTCTATAGAAAAGACAAATATGTCAAATATGTGCCCACTTCCATGTCCCCAACCTTCCCTCTCTGCCTCTGTGTGTGTGTGTCTGTCTGTCTTTCACACAGAGTGAGTAAATCAGAGAGTGGCAGAGGGCTTAAGTAGCAGGCTCTGAGTTCCATCCCCAGCACTGTAAAACAAGGGGCAGCGGGGAGGCTGCCTGCTGGATTTGTCACTCACACCTTGACAAGAAGGGCTTCAGTGGCGTGGAGTACAAGGATGAAAGCTTACATGGAGAGGACCTCGGACCTATGGGGTAAAGGGACCTATGGTGTCATTCTTAGTGGCGTTTCCTCTGCAGGCTCTGACTATAAACCAGTATGGTGAATCCATATCAACCCTTAGAACCTTCCCATAATCCTAGTCCTCTTTAAGGTCGGCATAACTTTTTCAACATCTTGTAATGAAGATACTGTGGCTAAACGTTAAAACACATGAAATACATAATTTTGTGACACGTCAGGTGTGAACATCATTACTGAAATTTTAGAAGTAGAATGGTTAGATAAATGAGAACAAGGATGCTATTACTCCAAGTCACCAAATACGTACTCACTGGTATATCAGATGGGGGGAGGAACCCTTAAAAGAGTAGGACCCAGGCTTAGTATCCTCTCTCCACCTCCACTCCCTCACCTGCTTGTTGAGGCTCAAGGCTTGCTCACCTTGCAGAGGAAGGAGCTGGCTGTCACATGCCTCAGAGAAGCTGGCCCAGCTTAGGGCATTGGAAGTGGAGGTGGGAGTCCCCTCTCTGAGGACAGACTGGAAAACCCAGCTGCTGCCCCATTATGTGGAGCCAGAGGACAAAGAAAAGACATATTTGAGATGAAGTATGGAGGAAAAGAATTGAGAAACAAAGTGTGAAACCCAAAAGATCCCCAGAGAGGAGCAGATTAGAAAAGGAGATATACAAAGGGGTGCATTTCTGAGTTGTAGATTCCTGTTTGTACTGGTCAACTAGGTGCATTTACAGGTATTCCAAGGAGGATGGTTTCCTATAGTAACAGTACTGGGAGAAAAGGCTCTCACGTGCCAAGTAGGATCATCTGATAGGATCAGATTTGTGTTGCTTGGAACTGTGATTGATTGTAATGTGTCCCTCAGAAGGATAAGCTGGAGTCCTAAAACCTCACACCCATGAATATGACTCTATTTAAAATTAAGGTCTTTGTAGATATAATCAGGTTAAAATGAGGTCATACTGGAGTAGGCTGGTCCCTAATCTAATATGATCAGTATCCTGATAATAAGAAAAACAAATTGTACCCAGGTTAACACAGAGGGAAGATGGCCTTGTAAAGATGAGACAGAGTTTGATGTTTTGCTACCATGAGCCAAGAAAGGCTTGGGGCTACCATGATCAGGAATAGACAGGGAAGGTATTATGGTTTAAATATGAGGTGTCCCCCACAAGTTCAAGTGTAAGATGATGCAAGAATTTTCAGAGGTGAAACAATTAGATTACAAGAACCTCAACCCAATCAGTGCATTAATCCACTTGAATGGATTGACTAAGCAGTAACCACAGGCAGGCAGGGCGTGGCTGGAGAAGGTAGGTCACTGGGGGGCGTATCTTTGGGGTATATATTTTGTCACTAATGCTCTCTCTCTCTCTGCTTTCTGGTTGCCATGACCCGAGCAGCTTCCCTCCTCCACACCCTTCTGCCAGGATACTCTGCTTTACCTCTGGCCCAGAGCAATGGAGGCAGCTGTCTATGGACTGAGACCTCTGAAACCATGAGCCCCAAGTAAATTTCCCTCCCCCATAGTTGTTTTGGTCAGGTCTTTTGGTCATAACTAAAACCGAAAAATATTCCCCTAGGAACTTCAGAGGGAGCATGGCAATGCCCACAACTTGATTCCCCACCCCCCAGAACTGTGAGAGAATCGATTTCTCTTGTTTGAAGCCACCTGGTATGTGGTACTTTGTTAAGTAGCCTTAGGAAACTGATGTAGGAACTGTAGACACTTTCTAACCTGTGATGTATATAAATCTATATAATATGTCATCATTTTACAACTGTCTCTGAGGATGACATTTTTTAAAACTCCCAACCTAGAAAAAAAAAAACTCACAATCCAAATCAATACCTATATTTATTTTTCTCTCCCAAGTAATTAAACAAACTTCAAGTGGCGGGTGAGGCCAGCTTCCCTTGGTTTCCAGTGAACAGCATTGATAAATCAGGACCGTTACATCTCTTAGAAAGCACTCTGTTAAAAAGCAAATTCTGAGTGTTGTGTTTACTAAAGTGATACCATATGTTGGTTGATTAACAAGTTGTCAGAATATTAGAAGTTCTTGGCTGATTGCAAGGAGGAGCATCTGTTTGCTGAATCCTTTATCTAATGTGTGCACAGATATTGCTAGGTTTGGCACTTTTCCTAAATATCAGATATAAATTCCTGCAGTATTTAGCCTTCAGAGAGTCACACTGATGCACTGTTGGAGTTTCGGGTGTTTATTCTGAGGAAACCAAATGAAGTTAGGCCAGATTTAAAAAAAAAAAAAAAAAAAAAACAATAAGTGTACACATGAGCGTATTTGTGTCATTCACAATTGTTTGGCCACTATACCTGACATCATCTATGACAACTAATGTTTATCTGAATGTCACCTGCATAGTAACTTATGAAGAAAAAAAAAAGAAGAAAGAAAATTTTCTTTTGGAGTTATTTATTGCTTCACTTTGGGTAAATATTCATAATGCCTTCTACTTATACAGTGACTTACAGTTTACAAATGGTTCACATTAGATTCTCACAACCTTGGAAAGAAGGCAAGGAATCCTATCCCCATTTCGAGGGCTAGAGGTAGAGCCCAGTTGTAGAACATGTGCTTAGCATGCAATGAGGCCCCAGGTTCAATGCCAATACTAAAAAAGAAACAAGAAAATGGAATCTGCAGCCGAGTGGAGGTGAATCCATATGACGTGGATGTGGAACAACCAGAATATACAGCCGGGTCTTCTGAGCTCCACCCCTGCCCCTGCTGCAAACCCCATGAACAGAAGTTCAGGAGCTGGTTGTAGGTGCCACGAAGGGATGTAGTCAGGGTGAAATTTTCGAGTTTTCCTTTGTACTTTTTGGCACCTTCCCTCCTTTGATAATTAGCACATATTGGATTGCGCCATTTTAATTTCAGCCAGTAGATCTCTTTCCACTGCTCATCAAAGCAGACATGAAATAAGTTAAGGGTGGGGGGGAGGCGAACTCTTCTTATGTCACTTCAGTTCAAAGGTAGACTTATATCTCAGTTCCATCTTCTTTGAAATTTCTCAGTACCCCTGGTTTTAGAACAAAGTGCCTCTGATAATGACGTACATATCATCTTTTTCTTTAGCTTGGACTTTTTGTCCTCTATTTTTATGACATAGCGGAAGGCTTTGTTATGGAGAAGCCTTTTAATGTTTCAGAGAAATGGAGCGTATTATGAAAAATAGGGTATTTCCTTTTAAGTATTCCAAAATTTAGCCCTTCATTTAAACCATAAGTCGGGTGTTACATTTGGGCATTTCATCTTATTCCTTTTTGCTTAATGTAGTGTGTGGGGAGGGGGGGGGGCTTTTCCTCTACCCTCAAATTCATGATGTGTGTGTATAGGGGGCGTGGATTAAACTCATAAAAGACAGATTAACAAAAGAAAAGTTTACCTTCACATGCATGTAGAAGAACTGGAAAAACCTCCACAAAGCAGTGAGGACTTGAAGTTTCCATTCCATTTTAACGAAATGGAAAGATAAAGGAGTTTGGACTTTTAAGAGCCATAAAGGATAGGAGAGTAAATACATGGCCAGTGGGGGTAACAGCAAGGCCCTGGGTTCAATCCCCAGCACCACTAAAAAAGAAGGGAAAAAAGTAAATATCTGGAGGAAACAAATAGAAGATAAGGGTTGTTTAGTGAGGCTTGTTATGCAGAGGCAAGTTGGTGGCATTGCCATGGTAAGAGTCATCCCCTCTCCCCGGTCCAAGGGAAGGGAAAAGGACACTTCACAATGGGAAATTCATGACCTTCTTTTAGGCAGAAAGTGGTTGGGCAAAGACTTCTTCCTGTGTCATCTGTTTCTCGACTGCCTTCAGCTAAAAACAGCCCTCATGCTAAAGGGGGCAGAAGTATGTTGTGAGGTCCACAGAGGTCAGGCCCTTCCCCTTTTTCCAACCATGTCCTCAATCTCTCAGTTCCTGGGCCTGCTGCTCTCACTCTATGCTTCCCTTCTTCTGAACCCATGTCCCCACTAGTCTGTCTGTCTTTCTATTACCACTCCTCCTTTCCAACCGCAGCCACCCTTCAACACAAGCCGGAATCTATTTCCCTATTCTAAGGACACCCCTGACCTTCAGCTCCCTCCGGTGACTGCTTCTAAGATCCGAGGCTACCCTTGCCCATCAATTTGACAATCTTCCATTTAGCCCTTGAGATGTTGAGTGGCTGTTTCCACAGTTATATCAATATCTGCTGTTGTTATTTAACTTCTCACATTTTCTTCTTTTGTATGTCCTTAGCCTCAATACTTCTTCTTTCCCTTGTCCCCTGTTTCCTGGAATATTGATTTCTGAAGTATGAGCCAAGGAAAATCTGAACTGAAGCTCCCCCAGAGTTGGGGTTGGACAGATAGATTCCTGGGACTGACTGTGGTTCTGCCAAATTGACTTCTCAGGTGGTTCTTCTGCACAGTGAAGGTTGTGAATCATTGACATGGACCACATATATCTCTCACTCAGGTATTCAGACAACAAGTTGTTGAGCACAAATTAGGTGCCAAGTACCTAGATTACTGGTTCAGGCAGACCTGGTCCCTTATTTCTCAGAATTTCTAATCTGGTTTAGAAAATAGATGATGAACCAGGATTTAAAGTGTGGTGTGGGCTATAAGGAAGAGATGTGAAGAGCTTTAGGAATATCTCAGAGGAACTGTTGTCAGGGTCTGGTGTCAAGGAATACTTCCCTGAGGACCGAGAGTTGAGACCTAAGGGAGAAGTCAGACTTGGCTAGCCGAAGGGAGGGAGGCACAAAAGAGAGACAGAAGAAATCCCATATATGAAGACTCTGAGGTGGGAAAAATCATGGCCTCTATTTTGGAGGGACATATCTTTGTCCATGTTCTGTTACTGTAACAAAATACCAGAAACAAGTAATTTATAAAAAATAGAAGTTTATTTGACTCATGATTCAGGAAGTTGGGAAGTCCAAGAGTATCATGCTCAGTATCTGGTGAGGACCTTCTTGCTGCATCATAAAAAATGTGGCAGAGAGCATTATCTGGTAAGACAGAGCCATCATGCTAGTTTGAATCCCTTCCTTTTTTTTTTTTTTAATAGAATCACTAATAACATGTGCAAAATCCTTAATTCAATCCCAGAACTGAAAAGAGTCACTAATGTCATCATGGGGTCCCCACTCATGACTTCATCTAATCCTAACTGCCTTTGAAAGGGCCCGCCTCCAAACTTCATAAGCATATAAGTTTGCGGGTTAAGTTTCTAACACATGAAACTTGGGAACAACTTCAAACTAGAAAACAGTTTCTGAGGGAGAGAAGATGGCTTTGTCCACAATGGTAGCAGTAGGATGGGTTCAAACAGTACTTAGGAGATAGATTATGTGGCATTTAATGAATAATTGCATCCAAGAGTGACAGGAAAGGAAGTGTCAGAGAAGTCTTTTGATAATAACCGGTAGAACCATACAACACTGAAAGAGGATCAGGTTGTCCAGACAAAATTACAAGCTCAATTCCAGGCACAAAGATTTTGAAGCACCTAGGAAACATTCGGTATGTCATGTCATGTACTTTTTTTCCTATTTGCAATGAAGAGTGGAATTTAAGTGGGCTCTGGGAGAATTGTGGAATTTAGATTAGCACCAGTGGAGATCCGGTGAGAGGACCCCAATGTGCTCATCTGGTGTTGCAGTCAGCTTTTCCGCTGCTGTGCCCAGAATACCTGATAAGAACGGTTAGAGGAGGAAAAGTGTCCTGGGGGATCCATGGTTTCAGAGGTCTCACTCCATAGACATCTGCTGCATTCCCTGGGGCTTGAGGTGAGGCAGAACATCATGGCAGAAGAGTGTGGAGGAGGGAAGCGGCTCAAGACATGGCGATCAGAAAGCAGAGAGAGAGACTCCATTCACCAGTGACCCACCTCTTCTGGCCACACCCTACCTGCCTTCAGCTACCACTCCACCCCTAAGCTTTCTTGCACTGTGTTACATGTGAGCTTTTCGGGACACCTCACATCCAAACTATAACATCCATCCAAGGGTGTCTTGATGCTGAGTTCACAGTTCTTTTTTAATCCGTTTTCAAAAGTGACTGCTCTCCGGGGAAATTATAATGGCCTTGTTTGTTTTCATTTTCTCTAGTTTAGGAAATAGGTTAGGCTCTTTGCATGTATTTACGGGTGTTCTTTTGGTTGTTCGTAGGCTTGGTGTAAGTAGACGTGTTCTTTAATCTGTAAACACAACCGGCATTTTTGAAAACAAATTCACCACTTAGGAATGATCCCAGATACCCTCATAGATAGGACAGAACATCCGTGTAGAGAACAGGTTAAAAACAAGAACATTACATTCTGTACTAAAACTGTAGTGCTGCTGGTGGAAATTCATGTCTGGTGAGGGATTTGGGGAGTCTGTTTGCAAAGGCGAGTTGGGTCTTTGATGAAAATTCTCTCTAGTTATGCAAGGGTTTACATTTCACAGGACTATTCAATTATTGCCTAATTTCTGAAAGAGAAGATCACAGAAATTCTCCTTATTCTCCTCTTCCTCTGATTTTTCTTTCTCCCTTTTCTGTTCATCATCTGCTTCCAATTCATCTTCAAAAAAGAGAATAATGAATTTAAAAAAAAAAAAAGAAATGGGGCTAAATTACTCTCTGTGTCTTAAAGATAATTCCCCAACATCATTATTCTCTACATTTTGAAAATTATGTAAAAGGCTTTCTAACAGCACAAATGATAGAATGTGAAAGTA
Organism: Callospermophilus lateralis; assembly: GCF_048772815.1. NCBI lineage: Eukaryota > Metazoa > Chordata > Mammalia > Rodentia > Sciuridae > Callospermophilus > Callospermophilus lateralis. Next base: position 32,272,016 of record NC_135317.1, on the reverse strand, counting down.
GGTTCTTTGATTCTTCTCATACACTCCGGTATGAAACACCCCTCTGCAAAATTCCCAAGAAATGTTCAACTAGCCTGTACTTGGTTATTCTTAGCAGCAGGGAGCTCCCTCTCTATTTGAGGAACAAACCAACTTTGTTTTTTTTTTTTTTTTTTTTTTTTTTTTTTTACTAAATCAAATTATACAGAATATCTTTCTATAATGAATGAAAATGAGCTTCCTCACTGACACTGGTTCTGCTCCCCACAGCAACACAGAATACATCTGTTCCATATTCTACATGACAGGCTTTCAAATATACTGAGACAACGGCCCTGTCTCCTCAAGCTTTCTTCTCTGCAAACTAAATATCCCCTCATCCCTCAATACATTTCTTATGAGATAGTGAGACTCAGTTTCTGCCTTCTCCACCATCTTTATTGAAATTTGTCCCCTCTCAGCCCTCTCAACTCAAAGTCACCCCTAAGTGACATCCACTCTCTGACTAGCAACATGCACAGAGACACAGACCATAGAGTAACCCAGTTATTCTTGGGTTATTTTGGTGATGGACACTTCAGTTTTCAACAGGGAACTGTGCGTGGAGTCTTAAGGATAGATGTTGTTTTTAAAGCTCTGACAAATTTTCAGGCCATTGGGATATTTAATTACGGTTTGAAACCCAGGTGGTTTTTCACTTGCGAAACTTGAAATAAGCCAAATCCCAGTGGAATTACTAGGTCATAAATGGTGAGGGGAATTACATTCCATTAGAGTGTGGATAAAATTGGAAGATATTCCTCTTTTCTAGTTTTTATGTGGCAGTTGTACCTTCGTCTGCTTTTAGGAACAGCTGTTATAACAGATGTTCATTTTAGATGCTATCTTTCTTTATTTATTTATTTTAGTAGACCTCACAGAATCCTCTCCATGAAGAGATGCTTTTGAAAGCCCAGAGCTTTTTTCTAATGCAAACAATTTACCTAGCACTTTCGGTCGCTCACCCTCACTGTCTAAGCCCCTGCCAAGACAGTCAGTTACACATGTAGGGGTCTCCCATAAAACCACACCCATCTTCACCTCAAGATACTCAGGCACCAATGGCTGTCCAGTGAAGGCTTCCAGATAAGGGGCAGAGGTCACTGGTCAACAGAGGGGCGCTTGGCCCCATCACTCCGAGTACAAGACTCAAAACCAGGAACTTAGGATTGTTCTTTTTCCTATTTATCTTCACTGGTACAATTTCATCTTGCCACTGTAGATACTCATTAAAGCCAGAGGAAATCAGAGGCAGGCTGTTGAACCCTGCTCCTGGCTAGTACTGGGACAAAAAAAAACTCTTAGGATCTCATTACCCATAGGAGATAATATCAAGAAGCTACTCTCTGAAATCTCATTACCCATAGGAGATAATATCAAGATGTCACTCTCTGGAAAAGGAAATGGATGTATAAGCTAAACTAATTTTTCAAAAACTGTTGTAAGAACTTGTCTTGAAAGAAAGAGGATCCTCAAGATGAGACCCCTCGTGTTGATTTCTGGTCTCCACTAATGCATGATCATAAAGAGGAATTCCTTGCTGAGGAGTGAAATCTTGGGATCACCATTTACCCAGTTGGCACTTTGATGGAGGGAGGTCTTCATATTTCTGTGTTGTACTTGGTAAAACCATGGGCAATCCTACTTCCCAGGTGATATTGATGCCCCAATAAGAGATGCTTATGTGTTAACCCTGCAGGGTAAGGGATCTAGCTGAAGTAAGTTACAAGTACCTGTCCAAAAATATCATTCTGTAGTCCAGAATCCCCTTCAAATCATTCTCTTCTACATTCTCTTTCTGAGTCCTGAAGCTCTTTCTTTATTGCAACTATTATTTTGTTAGTTTTCATTTATTTTAATAAGTCATCTCTGTTTAAAAAGTCATCGGTCAGCTTTTTGCTACTGTAACACATACTTGAGAAAATCAATTTAAAAAGAAGAAATGTTTATTTTGACTCACTGTTCCAGAGGTTTCTGTCCATGGTCGATTAGCTCCATCCTCTTGGGGCCTATGGTGAAGCAACTCATCATGTTGGGAGCACATGGCAAGGGAAGCTGCTCACCTCATGATAGCCAGGAAGCCAAAGAAAAAAGAAGAGGGTATCAGCCCCACTATTCCCTCCCAGGGCATATCCCAATGACCTAACTTCCTTCCACCATTCTTCACCTCCTAAAGGTCCACCACTCTCCAGTAGCATGACAGGCTGGTGACCAGGCCTTTAACATGTGGGTCTTGCAGAAACACATCCAAACCGTAGCATCCTCCATACATGTGCTTTTAAAATCAGACAAAATCCTACTCCTGTTCCCTGGTTTACCAGACTTAAAAGATGAATGCCTTTTGACCCTCCATTTGAAAAGTGAGGAAATTGACTTATCTATCGAAATTTAACATATCTTCCCCTTGATTTCCTAATGCTTGTTAGCAAAATTGTTTTAATTAGGCCTTGTTCATAAAATTTAAGTTCTGAAATCTTCATTCCTATGGTTACCTTAGGTTTAGTTTTAGCCCCAGGTAGCCCTTAGCCTACCTTTTCAATTGTTTCTTGCATGTTTCTTCCAATATTTCCTCAAAAGGGCTCACACATCTCACAGATACTATTTTCCTGAGCTCTTAAGTTTGGAAATCCTTTGCCTTTCTACCTGGATGACTGTGTTGAGTCCAATGTTCTCGAGTCTCACTTTATATCTCTGAAACTTTTGTACCTATTATCCACGACCCTCCAGAACTGACTTTTCCCCCTGGTACCATCTGATCCGTGTCTGTCTTTTCTTAGCCTCTATTTATTCATCATATAGAATTCAGTCCTTCATTGCACTAAAGCTTCTTAAATATATCTTTGGAGATGATTTCTATTTTATTGGCTTGGATTTTTACAGAGAAACTTATTATTTAAAAGTTGGATCTCCTTGGTTTTTCCTCACCTATTATCCATTTTCCACTATTTTTTCAGTTCTTTTTACTCAGTTTCTTCAAGTGCACGCTCTACAATTTGGACTCTGTGCTCAGCCCTGCCTGGTCTTCCCTACCCCTCTTTCCATGATGCCTCTTTCCTAAGAGGACTCTATTTATGTGCCTTTAGACTTTCCTCACAGCCCTGGTCTGCCAGCCTGGCCATTCTCCTTAGGATTAGCTCATAAACAATTTCTAGAAAACTGATTGTGGATCCAATCTTTTACTCTGTTTTTGCTAACCCAATCCTTCTTTCTTGCTTGACATCATGAGTTCACTAAGCTCCTTTCTCTCATTCTTTTCTCTTTTAAACTTACTCACATAATCTTTGTGGCTGACTGAGTGAACAGTAATTAAGGTCCCCATGAGTTCTCCTTCTTCCTGACTCTCAGACATCTATTTCCTCTCTCAGTCGGTAGAGTTCAGCTTCTAAAAACTGTCGCTGGTCTATTCTTCTCAATACCCCTTCATTAATTAATATGCTCTGTGCCTTAAAAATATTTCTACCCAGTTTTGAGGCATTAGAACTCTCAACAAAGAAAAAAGAACTAGTACCCTTGGGAGTTCAGGGGTAAATCCTGAGGGAAATGACCTCAATTTCTTTAAGTCCAGCACTTTAATCTTAAAAAATAAGGCAATATTTCTATTCAGCTCCATGATAGCCACATTTATTTTGAATACATTTGTTTTAATGCTTTAAATAACTTAGCTATTAAATTATTTAATTCCCCCGCCCCACTACTAATATATGAGTAAAATTGAAGCCATATAGAGATAAGATTTAATAATAATGAGGTTTCAAGTTCTTTCTAGCAGACCACTAGAGATTCTCAGTGGTGTGAAGATCACAGCCATGAATATATTGCATGTTAAAAAGGGCCCCTTATTCGCATCTTTGAATCTCTGGCCTCAGGTATATTACCAGGTGCACACTTGGTGTTCAGTAATCATTTGTGAAACTGACTGCAATTAAACTTGCAAGTTTCTTCTTAGATACATTCAATAGGCTGCTGCCCACTGGAGCTTATTCTTGGGGCTGTTCTATCTGAAATGAAATTGTTTTATGCATTAAAAGAAAGGTGGAGGTTAGGCATTAAATGTAGTCATTCCCTTTGTATCCATAGGGGGCTGGTTCCAGGACTCCCCATTGATACTAAAATTCATAGATGCTTAAGTCCCTTTTATTATCAATGCATATACTCCCCTAATCATCTCTAGATTAATTATAATACCAAATACAATGTAAATGCTATGTAAATAGTTGTTATACATTGGTTAGGGAAGAATGACCAGGGGGGAAAATGTCTGTATGTATTAAAAAGATGAAATTCTTCCAATTCTTTTTAACTGACAGTTGATTGAATTTCGTGATCTAGAACCCACTGATACAGAAGGCTGTTAATGACATGTGCCTATATTTTGATTGTTGGGAGTCAGCCACTGATTTCAGCATTTTCTGGATATTCTTTCCAGACTTGAGATTGAACACTGCCCTTGAGACTAGTCTCCAAGGGCTTGTTGCTTGACCAGCCAAGGCTTTAGTTCCCTCACCTGTAACCTGAGAATGGTAACTACCTCATTGGTTTGTTAAAAACAATAAATGATGCTACCATGAAATTAGTTCATTTGCCACCTGATACAAATGGTGGCTGTCACTACTACCAAATGATTAGCTGAAGGGGTAGATTTTGTCATATGTCCTGGGACAGTCCAGAGTTATCTAGGAATTCCAGGATTGGAAGGAGCCATCCAGGATAACACATAGAAGGGATAGAGAGATCATAGGAATGGGCCCACACCATTTTGTTTAAAAAAAAATACTTAGAAAAATGTGACCCAGAGACTAAGAAAGCAGTTCTAAACGATAATCAGTGGTGTTGATGTAACAGCCCATCATTCCGATCATTAATACAATAACTTAAAATACTTTCATTCCTCATTCTCACCATACATACATGTACATACACTGTTAGCCATGTAAGGGACAAAAAGTAATATTTTCTCCTCATTTACCACAAGGGTCATGTCTGCCACCCTGTAACAAAAGGCAGATTAATAACAGAAAAGCACCACAAAAATTTTTTTAACTAAAGTTTCACATGACATGAGAAGGCTTCAGAAATGAAGATCCAAAGACCTCTAGAAAACTGTGCTTTTATGCTTAGGCTGGATGAAGAATTAGAAATCAGGTAGAAATAATGATTAGACCAAATGGATCTAATGGATTTAATGGTGATAAACAGGGATGGCCAAGGGGGACTAGCAGGGCCTGTTTGTTCAGATTCTTCTTGGCCTCTCTTTGTAGGATTCCTTTCATCTGGATACAGGGCAAGACACCACCTGTCATAGGAGGGTCTTTCGACCTCAGGAGAGGTAGATCAAAGAATTCTTTATGGCCACCTCTCTCACATAAGTGGGGTGGTCAGGAAGGGACCTCCAGAATCCCATGCATAGTAACATGGCATGTGATAGAAGCAGTAAAATAGCAAGCAGAACAGGTTTTGCCTCCAGAGCCCATGCCATAGCCATTTCTCATCCTTACTTCTAATGCCCGAACTTCTCTGAACCGCTTGGTGGCATGGAGGCTGAGGCTGGGCTTCCCAGGCTTGGAACCTTCTCCTGGTAGAACGATAAGCAGCTCTGGACTCTGCTGGACTTCAAAAGTGAGCTGTAGGGCTTTCCCAGAGCAGGATTGCCCTGGCTGACAAACCCAGGGAGTCCAGAAGTTTCTCCTACCCACAGATTCCCCCATATGTCCTGGGAGAGACCAGAGCTCTCTAGGAATTCCAGAATTAGAATGAGGATATCACGTCTAGGGGTAGGCAAGCTGCTGACCAGTTATTTTCTTAACACCTTTCCATCCTTTGGCACCTACTCCAGGAAAAGCTGGCCAGAACGCTCCAATTAGCTACCATATGGAGAGAGTCTATAAGAAGGAAATGCATATTAGCCAAGTGCTCTGATGAACAGATGACTTCATGGACAGGAAAGGATAACAAGGATGTGGGTTCGTTACGCTGTCCTCTTAAAACGGTCTCAGGTACTTTGTACCACAGAGTCTGTGTTTTCCATAGCACGATTTTACTCAGCTTAATCATTGAAAGACCTGCATTTTTACCCTACTAAGCTGGTCAGAATTAAGAAACATTTAATGAGCAGAATAGGAACGTCCTCCACTTCAAGAGAGCTACTTATGATCTTATGAATCCTGCCAAAGAAATCCAGATGACGATCAAAGATGGAGGCAGTGAAACTATAGAGAAGGAACATTTTCCTCACCCAGTGCTACATTCATGGCTGAAACACCTAAAGCAAAAGAAGATTCACAAGAGGGAGGCATAGAAAGTTATTTAAGGTCTGTTTTGTGGGACATGGAAGCCATTGGAAATGTAGACCAAAAGAAACAGAAAAACTTGTGTATTTTTATGGTTAGGTTTGATAAAGGAGGGACTGCCAGGCAGAAGTCTGATTGGAGGGCACGAAGGGTCTGATCGGTGGTAATGAACTTAGCAAGTCCTATTTGTTCAGATTCTTCTCTGAGTCCCGGTGACTTCCAAGGTAAGGATGATCCCCTTTCTTCTGGAAGTAGAGACAGCACCCCTCACGTGACAAAGTGATAGTCTGATTAGGCAGAGAAAGGTGAAGGGAGGGAAGGAGAGTGACCTTCTTGCTTCTGCTGTTTCCTCAAATGTCACGATGTTGTATCCTGGGGTCGCATGTCCTGAACCCTGTCAAAACAGTCATTGTGACTTTATTTATCAGCACCACCCCCACAAGGTTAGGTGTTTCACATCCTATTCGTTTGTGACCCTGGTTTCTAAGAGAAGCATTTTGGGACAGATGACATGGGGCCGTGGGAGGGCCTTCTAACCTGGTTTAAAGGTCACATCCAGATGAGGACTAACAAGATCCATCATGCAACTGAGAAAAGCACGGGGTCCAATTAGTTCATTCTGTGTTTTGTGACCAGAAGTGACATTTACGATGGCTGGGGCTATACTTCCAGCTAGACCTTGGGAAGCTCCTTTGATAGTGGCTAAAAGGCTCCGGCTGCCAAATTCTGTCACTTAACTTTTTACTCATTTCCAACAAATCCTATAGCTCTGGTTTTAGAAGAGTCTTCTAGGACTTATCTGGAAAAAAAAACATTTTGCTGTGAAGAACTCATCATCTGATCCAAGATTTTAGATTGACATCCAATTTAAATAGCTGCTTGGCAAAGTGTTCTGCCATGATCCAAAACCTGAGCCCTGGGTAAACCGTGGAGTCTTTTCTGTACGATCGCTGGCCATCTGTCCTGCTGAGTTATAAGTACAGCATTTGGTACTACTTCTTCATCTTCCCATGGTCAGGCCAGATAATACCTGTCTTCCTCTATCTACAGGGGAGAACTCTCTAAATTGTTGCTATCTAAACTGAACAAGAGCGATAGCTTCAATTGTTTTTCCCTGAGGAAATAAGTGAGCTGCTAGATACAGCTCTGTGCACTAAGCCAGACAGCTCTATCTAAGTCAGCAAGAGACAAGAGGAGCGTTCAGCTCCTAACATTTGACATGTGAGGGCAGATCGCAGCACCTGAGGATGTTTGTTTTAGTGTATTTTTACTCCTTTCAGCATTATTTCCTAGGTTCAATCCCCATCATCATCATCATCATCATCATCATTTACTCACAATAACTTGGTTAGAAAAAAAAATGACAGGATCATACCACAAAAGAAGTCAAGGATGAGGCAGCAAAGCTTGAAAGCAATTGTTAGATCTGTAGGCAGACCATGAGTTTCAATCCCAGCTCCTATGCTTCCTAACTGTGTAACCTCTGTCAGGTTACTGAATGTCTTCATTTCCTCATTTGCAAAACTGGAATAATAATAATAGCACCTTCTTCATAGAGGATTCAATATTTAAGCGCATGTAAAGAACTTAATATGATGACTAACATATATGAGGGGAGAGTGTTTGGATAGTGTATGGTTTAAGAAGATTCCTATGCCACATGACTTTCCACACCTAAGTTCTTAAAAAGAAGTAAAGGAGTAAGAAAGAGATTGAAATATCAGCATGGTTACTGGTAAAGCTGATGTTAAAACATACAGCTTAGTATTAAAGCAAGTATGGGCTTATATCAGTCAATTCTCCATCACTGTGTCAAAATACCTGAGAAAAATTAACTTCATAGGAAATGTAGACCCAAAGAAACAGATAAACTTGTGTATTTTTATGGTTAGGTTTCATAAAGGAGGGACCTTGGTTCAAAGTTTGGTTCAAAGTTTCAAAGTCCTCAGTTCATGATCACTTGGTTCCATTGCTTTGGGCCTGTGGTGAGGCAGAACATCATGGTGGGGAGTGCATGGTAGAACAAAGCTGCTCACCTCAGGGAGCCAGGAAGCAGAGAGAAAGGAAGGGGCTGGGGTCCCAACATCTCCTTCAAAGACCTGCCTCCTTTCCATTGGGCCCCACCTCTTAAAAGTCACACTGAACCTCCCAAGCCAGTGCTTCTACCCCTCACTTGATCCTGTCCTTTGATCTCTATTTCATATGCCTGTTCTTTCTCTCCACATGTATAACATGTCATCGATCTTGTCCCTCCATGTCCCTCAACACTCTGTATACTGTGGGGTTCACACTGTTCTCTCACATTCCCTGATAGTTCCTACCCCTGCAGAGGGAGACCCCACAGGGCTTTCAGAGAGACCAGAGAAGGGGGAGCCGATCCATGGGCCTTCTGAGACCACACCTGCTCCATTCCTCCATTGCTTCTGTCTCCAGATTGACGAATTTCCTATTGCATTCAATTCAACAAGCTCTGAACAAGTGTAGCTGCAAACCAGAGCCAAAAGGAAAATGGGGCGGGCTGCTTCTTCCTCTGTCCTTCTTTCTGCTGGGCCACCGTGAGTGGGCCATACTCTTCTACGGAAGGCCAGGCAGCTGTCCCCCAGGACTCTCTCCAGGTGGGCTTGGTACTACTCCCTCTGTCTTCTTTGTACCTGAGAAAGGTAGGAGTCCCTGTCCCCAGACGACAGCATTCCTAGTAGCATATTTTGAGCCCTGTCCATTCTTATTAAAATACTGAAGTCCCTTTTACTAAGCCTCCTTCTCCTGCCAGCTTTAAGGTGCCCTGTCTTCCTGTCCAGAACTCTGCCTGTACAAGCCATGGGGTAGCCAGCCCAGAGCTTTTCCCTTGTTTCAGCTAAACCCAGTCATCCTCAGACGGTGGCCCCAACCCTGTGTTCTTCCCAGGCCCAGGAAACCTGAGCACAGGGCTTTTAAGGCTGTGAGTCTAGCCTGTCTGGAAAGCCAAGAATTAGCCTTTGGGATGAAGGACAAGCAGGTCTGTTTTATGGCATCCACCTCCATAAAAGTGGGCAAAAACCCAGGGGAGGAAGAGGTCAGAAGGCAACAGAGGCCCTGAGATATGTGAACATGCTTCCAGAAGAGTCAGAAGGTCAGAAGGTCAGCAGAGCTGATGATGGCCAGGCACCAAATGAGTTTTTCCTCTTTGACAGGCAAGTAAAGAACTGACTAGGGTGGGGTGGGGTGGGGGGCAAACCTCTTAGATCAATGTGCCAGAAGGACAGCTAAAGGGAGATTGTGTCTTGTTTATTTTGACAAAGATCTAGGACCTGTTGAGTTAGTTGGGTGGGGATTTTTTTTTTTTTTAAGTTTTGTTTTGTGCTGGGGATCGAACCCAGGGCCTCAGACATGCTAAGCATGTGCTCTACCCCCTAAACTGAGGAGCTTGATGATTTCATTTAACTTGTACCTGTTGAGGATCTGTTAGGAGCGGGTATCTCTGTTAAGTGCAGAGGAACTGAGACAGGAGTCACAAACAAGATCTAGGCCCCTGCCCTCCAGGGGCTTGCTGGCTTCAGCAGGGGTTTCCAGCCGTGTTTTTCTCCAATATGTAGGACATCTAGAAGGACCTCTTCTGGGTGCTTCACATCCATCCCCTTCCTTCTGGCCCCTCTGAGAATCACGCGTCTCAGGTCCCCACACCCACTTCCTAGAATACCAGACTGGCTGGGACAAACACTGGGTCCCACAGCCCTCCATCCAGAGGCACTGGTGAAGAAGGATGCAGGGAGAGACACTCAAGCCAGACCCTGAACAAGGAGCAGATAAGTGAGTAGGTGGGTAAAGTGATGGAGGAAAACCTTCCAGGCAGGAGGAAAGACATGGCCAACACAGAGGAGTGAGCGGGACCAGGGGCCTTAGGGGAAGAGCAAATATCCTAGTGCCTCGTGCAGATGGCGTTGCCAAACGAACCCATAAACATAACAAATTTGCCCTCATACCAGAGCATAATAACCTGTTAAAAATTATTCATTGTTTATCTGAAATTCTAATTGAACTGGACAGCCTGTATTTTCCTTGGTGGCCCCCCTACCTGACCTGCAGTGTATCTGGTCATATCATATGGCGGTAAGAAGGAGCACCCAGAAACTCACAAAAGGCAGGTCAAGACACAAGAGGCGGCTCAAAGCAGTAGTCAGTCTTGGGAATTTTTCCTGATTATATTCTGGTTTTCTTTTAAAATTATTAGGAAAAAAAAAATGAAAGCATTGCCAAAGGTGGATATTTCCAATTGCTCAGGTGTAAAATTTCGTATTCCAATTCCTGATTCCTGCTATACTAGATATTGGGGACTGTTAGTAAAAGGAATTCTAATCATGCGGCATCCATAAGCATAGGAAGAAGTTTACACCCGTCCAGGGCAAGGCTGGCTTACAGAGCAGGCTTTTGACTCTCTTGCCCTCTAGTGGTCGCACGCCCACATAGGGATTTGAGCTCCTCTGCCTTCCAGTGCCGCAGCCCCTTTGGCTCTCCCATGCAAAGGTGCAGATCTAGAAAGATCCTCAGCACCAAAGTCAGGCAGAGAGGTGATGGGTGTGGAAGGCAGGAGGTATGGAAGGCTGTGTTGTCCCTGTGTTGCCTCTTGTTATTTTATGGGGATTCTTGGCTTGGAAGGGAAGAATCTGGCTCAGAGTCCTGGGGATTAAACCCGCCTGCTGTTGGTTGCCTTTGTTATCAATTCATTTATCCAACAAATATTTCTGGAGTAATATTTGTGCCTCTTACATGCCAGGCACTGTTCTGGGTATAGGGCATGTGACACCTGACATATTCCATTATGACTGGGAGTTGAACCAAAGAGTTTGCAACAGGGTTCTGGGGTTTTCAGTTAAGACACGTTGAACACATGGCTAGTCATAGGCAGAGGTTTTAGATCTATAAAGAGATCTGCTTCAGTATTGACTTTTTAGTTGAGCTATACCTTCCTGCCACATCCTTTCTTTATAACTCCATACAGGGTTTCGACATAATTTTGATAAATGGTCATTAGACTTCTTGATAACGATTTATAATTTGGCACATGGAAATCAATCAAAATTGCATAGGGTACAAAATTACTGCCACGTGACGTGGTATGCCTAGAGCCAGTTCTCACCAAGGAAAAAGGAGAGCCTTGGCAGAATGCTGAATTTTTTATCCCTTTTTGTAAATCCTGAAATATTGTTATTGACACTTGAAACAATGTACCAACGGAAACCTATTAGGGCAATGAAGTCATTTTGCAAGTAGTTGGGCCTATTTGTGGTAATACTAACAAACGAAATCAGCACACACCTGACGTAGGAGGAAACCTGAGCTTGTTTAGTTGAACGGGGATCACTTCCCAATTTCTACTACCCCACATTTAATTCATATCTACATTCTGCCAATTTTACTTTTGAAATATTTGTCACGGCTCTGTACTTTCTGATTTTTTTCGACTTCCTTAGTTCAGACTCACATTTTTCCTCTGAACTATGGCAATAAACACTTTATTATGGTCCCCTTTCCTGCTCCTCTAAGATCCATTCTGTACGCAGCTTTATCTCAAACACAAATCTGGTCATGTTTCTACTCTGTTTTTGTCCTGGTCATGATTCCATAATGCTTACAGGACAATCAAGTTTTTCCTGCATTGAATGGTGCACCTATTAATCCGTCATCCTTCTCCTCACGTCCCTGCCATGGTCTTGCAGATTCTCTGAATAGCATTGTGGATTTTTTAAATGCATAAACAAACACATATATTTACTTCTGTGCTGTATTGCTTTTGGGTTTTCCCTTGGTATTCCAGGTAGCTCTGAGGTTACCTGTGTTACGAGTCTGTATTGACACTGTTTTAAGAATCCCATTACCAAGGAGCAGCAATCTATTTTTCAGACTCCCGAGTCTTCCCTCTCTCCCTTCCCCTCTCAGTTGCATAGAATTTCCTGGCTACCTCTCTTTGGGTGCTCAGGGTTGAGTTAATTGGATTTTTAACTTCAACATAAAATATAAATGCTCTGGTTACAAAAGCCCATTGTTTGTGTTTTGGAAAGGTGACTGATGGGGCCAAGGTAGAGAGAGCCTGGTCTTTCTAACTGGGGGAACAAGTTCTTCCTGGCAGATGCTTCTACACTAAGTGTCTAAGTATTCGAACTTTCTCAGCCAGGCTTGGAAATGTAATGTGACTGGGCAGAGCTCATCCAGATACATTCTTAATATTTCTATGATGTTCAGATTACTGAGGTCACCACATTTTATTTTTATTCAGAGCACTCGCTCCAGACACTGAAGAAAAGTGCCAAAATGAATTCCCTGTGAAGCAGAGAGGGAATAGCTGTCTGTATCGCTGTGTAGGAGCAAACTGATGAATCCTCAGAGATCCTGCCGTTTGTCCAGCAGCGTCACTGTCACTTTGACCCAAACGTCTGGGTCTCTTAGGGACCCATATTTGGACAATCGTGTCAGTGTATTATGGCCAAGATTGATAGAATGGCTACCATTCTATTAATCATATTTTTCACATTTATTCTGTTTATTCGCTTCACACCCCTTGTATGGCAATTACCATGCGCCAAGCTCAGTCTCCTTCAGCTCTCACAGCAATCCTATGAGGTAGGTACTGTTATTGCCAGTTTGTAGGTAGGAAAGCCAAAGCGCCTTGCCCCAGGTTGCACAGCAAGTGCACAGTGGAGCGGAGGTGCAGCCTGGATAGTCTCGTCCATGTGGACTCTCTCGCAGAAACATTAGCAGCTTGTGATGGCAAAAACCATAAGATGTCTCCAGAGCTCACTGTGGGCTCCACTCAGACTCCACATAAAGGTGAGGCCTCAAGAACCAGGCTACTGCAGTGTGTGTTTGCAATATGTGAGCCTGTAGATGGACCCGAGAGCAAAGCCTAGGGAACCCTCCTCTGTCCCATTAATACAACTGAGTTAGGGCCTGGCACGAGGTGGCTTGTCTTACTAATAGGAACTGGAGTGGTGTGGAAAGGCCCTAGGAGGAGAACAAAAATCAAATGTTATCTGAGAGAGACCTCAGGGTTCATCTAGACTAAAACCTTCACAGATGAGAAGGTCTAGGGCACACAGAGGTTAAATAATGACTCTTCAAGCTAACTCACACAGCTCAAGAGCAAGCAGGAAGGTGCTTCTGCGCGAACTGAGAACTTGAATGAAACAGTGTTTTGTTCATTCACAGAGCTTTCTGCCTGTTTCATTTTCTTTTTTATCATTTGTTGCTCATCAGGATACATTATCGTTATTGGGTTTTTTCCCCTCTTTTTGATAAACATAGGTGCTGGTTTGATAGTTAACATGATTTTTGAATGATAGAGACTTTGACTTGTGGTTAACGGATGAGCTCTCACTGAGGAGAACATTTAACAAAGGTGGGCAGGTTGCTGGCACTGGCTCTTGTCAATACGTGGAAAGGGGGAGAAGGAGTAATGGAGGGACCCTGTCCGTGACCCCCAGCAGGCACACACCACGAAATATGGTACATTTCCCACCACTAGCTAATTTCCCTGATGCTCCTCTTCCCACTTTCATGACAGCCTCTGTTGTACCAACACAATCACTTTTCTAAAGTACAGTCAGGGCTGGGGATGCAGCTCCGTGGTAGAGTGCCCGCAAAGGAGGTGCCAGGTCCTGGATTTCACCCCAGCACAGCCAAAAGAAGAAAAAAGAAATGAAAAAGAAACTATCCATAAAGTACAGAGTCAGTCCTGTTATTCCTGAGCTCCCAGATCAGTTTAAACTTCTCATTTGCAATGCAAGAACACTCAAAATCAGCTTAGTTTGTCAACTTTCTGTTTATCTCTGCCCACCCCCACCATTAATTTTTATTTTATTTTATTTTTGTGGGGTGCTGGGGATTGAACGCAGGGCCTTATGCATACGAGGCAAGCACTCTACCAACTAAACTATATCCCCAGTCCTGGTTTTTTTTTAACTGTTTTTATTAACTCACTATCGTTCTACATAGTCATGGGGTTCATTTTGACATAATCATACATACATGGAATATAATCTGCTTCATTTCAGTCCTCAGTGCCCATTATTAATTTTTTTTAATTTTTAAAATTTTCTGTCATTCTTTGCCAACATTTCTTATCCTTTGCCATCCCTAACATAAAGCATCATGCTCTTCGTCGTTCAAGACACAGGCTGTTGCACTTGGGGATCCCTGGAGACCTGAAATGCTCTTTCCTGTGTGATGTACCTGGTAAAGCTATTCATTCTTGGTCACCACCTCTCCCAAGTCTTTCCTGTTGACAGTATGGTTGCTCCCTTTTCCATGTTCCTCTTTTACATCTCCAGTAGAACTCTTCTTCCTCTAAGTGAAGGAGACATTATTTTCTTAATCTCTTGGGTTTCATCCATCATTGATTGCGTGATGCAAAAACCACTTATTCAGCATCTTTAGGGGCCAAGGGCTGTGGATGGAGCTGGGGAGTCAAAGATAACCAAAGTAATTATTTTTTCTCCTTTGAGATCTCACAATGTCATAGGAGAGGGTCACACATAACCAAGTAATTCCCAGGCGGTCTGCTAAATATTCACAAATCTATGACTTTTCTCACCCATGTCAGCATCCTCAGTGCTCACCATTAGCAAATTGGGACTTAAAAATTTTTTGAACAAATGAATGGTTTGAATGGTTTGAACATGGTTTGTCCCCATCAAAACTCAAGTGGAGGCTTAGTCCTCAGTGTAATGGTGTTGAGAGACCTACGGGTCATGCAGATGGAGGCTGTGAAGAAGTTGAAGCCTTCTCTTGGAAATAAGTTGTTTTCTTTTCCCTCTCCCTCTCGCGCTCTCTCTCTCTCTCTCCCTCTCTCCCATCTCCCATCTCCCCTCTGTCTCCTGGATCAAGTTTCCATACAAAAGGCATTTGACTTCCTTGGCTTCTTGTGCTTCCTCTCTCACTCAGGCTTCTCCTCCCCACTTATCCACATCACTTTCCACTTTCCTGCCACGTGTGAAATAGCTCGCAGCCCTCATCAGAAGCACAGCAAATATCAGCCCCATTCTGTTGGACCTCAAGAACTGTGAACCCAAATGAACCTTTTTCCTTCATAAATGAGCCAGTCTTGGGTATTCTATTGCAGCAACAGGAAATAGACTAACAGGGTGTGAGTGAAGGAAGAGAGGGATGAATTTGGCCTAAACCATTACTCTCCAAACTACAGTGTCTTCGGAAGCAATTTTAAGAATTACATGAACAGGCTGTGCATGGTGGCACATACCTTTAATCTAGCTACTCGAGAGGCTGAGGCAGGAGAATCGCAATTTTGAGACCAGACTCAGTAATTTAGCCCTGGTCTATAAACAAACAAACAAACAAATAAATAAATCTTGGGATTTAGCTTAGTATTAGAATGCCCCTGTGTTCAATGCCCAGTACTTGGGGGAAAATAACATGAACAAAACATTTGACTCTTTTCTTTTTTGGTGCTGGGAATTGAACCCAGGGCCACACACATGCTAGGCAGGTATTCTATCCTGAGCTATATCCCCCAGTTCAACAATTTGCTTTTCAGTAGCTATATGTTTCATAGCTATAAGTAAAAAAAATTAAATGTTTTATCAAACCCACAATGTAACTATATTATACATGAGGAAAAGTTTAAATTTCTAAGCATGTTGCTATAAAGTCAATGTTAATATAAATGGTTAACAATTTGATGAGAAATGACAAATGGTTGAAGTTTGGAAACACCAAGACAAGGTGTTTTCATTTGTTTTCTCTGGGTTCAGTGTATATACATACCTTTAGAATTTGGGGAACTTTTTTTGTTTTTGTAGTACCAGGGATTTAACCCAGGGGTGTTCAACCACTGACTTATATCCCCAGTTCTTATTTTATTTTTTTCTTTAAACTGCTTAGGCTGGCCTTGAAATTGGGATCCTCCTGATTCAGCCTCCTGAGTCTCTGGGATTACAGGTGTGAACCACTGTGCCTATCTGGGGAGGGGTGTCTTTCTTGAGATGAATCATTTGTACAAAAGAGATAGATCAAAGACCACTGCGTGCGTGTAGGTCTGTTTTTAAGATGAACCAAACCATATTTATTACTTATTTTATTCCAGAGTGATTCTGGAAAACCTCCAGATGAATTTGCTGATTTTCACAGGTGCATTATAGACCTGCCCATAAATTGTGTTATTGCTTATATGTGGAAGTAAGGAAAAAGAGGAAATGGCTTTTCCAGGCCTCTGAGCAGCTGGATATGATTCTGGAACATTTTGGGTAAAGCAGTAGCTATAGCAGGTTGATAGCAGCAACTCTGGGGACCCAACAGGATCCCTGTCTCCCCTCTCCCCTTCCCTGCCTCTCTTTCCCACTGTCATCTGCCTTGATCTGCCTCCTGACTTTTGCTTGCTATGTTCATTTGTGTCTCAGCTTCTACCCTCCATACTACCTGCATCTGGGGTGACAACTCAGCCCGATTTTCCTAGAACTTATTTTTTATTTATATATGACAGCGGAATGCATTACAATTCATATTACACATAGAGCACAGTTTTTCATATCTCTGGTTGTATAAAAAGTATGTTCACACCAATTCGTGTCTTCATACATGTAATTTGGATAATGATGTCCATCACATTCCACCATCCTTGCTAACCCCCTGCCCCCTCCCTTCCCTCCCACCCCTCTGCCCTATCTAGAGTTTGTCTATTCCTCCCATGCTCCCCCTCCCTACCCCACTATGAATCAGCCTCCTTATATCTGAGAAGACATTTGCATTTGGTTATTTGGGATTGACTAACTTCACTTACCATTATCTTCTCTAACTCCATCCATTTACCTGCAAATGCCATGATTTTATTCTCTTTTATTGCAGAGTAATATTCCATTGTATATATGCCACACTTTTTTATCCATTCATCTACTGAAGGGCATCTAGGTTAGTTCCACAGTTTAGCTGTTGTGAATTGTGCTGCTGTAAACATTCATGTGGCTGTGTCCCTGTAGTATGCTGTTTTTAAGTCTTTTGGGTATAGATGGAGTAGAGGGATAGCTGGGTCGATTGGTGGTTTCATTCCCAGTTTTCCAAGGAATCTCCATACTGCTTTCCATATGGGCTGCAACTTTTTTAGTTTGGGCACCAACATTTTTCAGCTGCCAGTTGGTCATCCTGCCTGCATCCCTTTTCTGTACATTTCAACATTACAATTTTGTAGGAGAGAAGAGGAAATATCTGGCTGGGTCTGTTCATTCTTTCTCCAGCTCAGGGAGCCTCCCAGCTTCCCCACTAGGTTAAGTCCAAGCTGACCCCTACTAAATAGACCAAGAAAGACCTGGGGTTGATGTAAAGAAGCATCGCTAGCTGCCTTCCTCAGAAGGGGCTTGGGAATGATTCTCAGTCATTCTCTGGTCTGCTTTCCTGCACCTGTTTTTCACATATAGGAGCATGCTGTTGGCTTATATGTGTACAATGGGGGAGGTACATGGTGGAACAGATCAAAACTTTTATTTTTTAAAAAAACCATTTCATCCTTTTCATTTTTATGAATTTAATCATATTGTACAAATCAGGCTTCTGATGCAGTGTTATGGAACACTGGCCCAACATGTAATTAAATATTTTATTCTACTGAATCCTGTCCAGTTGAGAGATTGCAAAGCTTTCAAAAGGGGCTATTTCAAAAGCAAAACATTAAAATCTAGGAAATGAAAACTTTTAAGCTCTAGCAGCACATGGGGACAAACAAAATTCATCTTGGCCTAAGGGCAGAGAAGCGCAGCCCTTGAATAATTTGTGAATGCTGGAGGGCTTCTCCTACCTCTCCCAGTTTCAGCACTGGGTCTACCCACTTGATCTAAAAGTTAGTCATTATTAAAACTCTTTTTCCCATTGGCACGGAGCAGCAGTGCCCCCTCTCACCCGGTCTCCACCTCATCTTCAATCCTATGAACTGGGATGCAGAGAAAAAAATCACTACAAATTTAACTTCTGAAGCATATAACTGGTTTTCAAAAATTGTACAAAAAGTGAGGGTGCTGTGGCTTGAACAAGCTGAGCACAGCTCTGAGTTGGGCAGAGTTCCTTTGTCACTGAACCCGGAGACCCCAGAACTCTCAGAGCACCCCTAGCCCTCTGGTGCTCCCACAGCAGTCCCAGAGCCCTGGTGGAACCCAGAAGCCCTCAAATCCCTCTAGCCTTCTGAACACTGCCCCCATCCCTGACGACCCTGGAACCCTACCAGCATGGGTCCCTTGAGCACCAACCCTCTGATGGCCCCAAACCTTTAAGCAACCTGGGTTCCCTCTGAATTCTCCTGACCCTCTGAAACCCCCTTAATCCTTGATTGTCCCCAGAGGGCAGGCCACTCCAGGTGCTGGGTGATGGAGGCCTGTTGGGAGCATTTTGGTTTGTGGGTGGCTGCTCATGACTACCTGCCCCCCAAGTAAAATGGAAAAACTAACATATTTATACTGTACAGCCTTTTTCATTCTCTCTTGTCTGCATCTCTCTTAAAAGTCTGTGACTACGGCTGGGCGCAGTGGTGTTTGCCTGTAATCCCAGCAGCTCAGGAGGCTGAGGCAGAAGGATCACAAGCTCAGCAATTTAGTGAGGCCCTAAGCAACTCAGCAAGACTCTGTCTGTAAATAAAATATTAAAAAGGTCTGGGGATGTGGCTCAGTGGTTAAGTACCCCTGGGGTTTAATTCCCTGGACCAAAAGAAAAAAAAAAAATGTGAATATGGGGCTGAGGAGGTAGCTCAGAAGTAGAGTGCTTGGGTGTGAGATGATCATAGTCCCAGCACACAGATCAATGACCAGAAAAAGGCACTCAACTTGAGACTTTTGGTAAATACCTGTAGTGAACTGCCTAATACCTACCTCATGGTTTTTACACCAATTTCCCCTGAATAATACCAGACCCAATTCTGTGGTTGATAGAGAAGGATTTTCATTTTGGTTTCATTTCCCCCTGGCACTTGTCATCGAACCCCAGGGCCTTGGGCATGCTGGGGAAATGTCCTCCCTCTGCGCTTATCCTCAGCCCTGTGCCAGGATCTCAGTTTTATTTTGAACAGGGTCTCACTAAGTTGTCCAGGGGGCCTTGAACTTGTCCTCCTGCCTCGGTCTTCCCAGTTGATGACAGGTGTGTCCACCTTGCAAAGGATGAGAGAGATTTTCAGAAATAACTTATACCCTCCCCTATACCAACCCTGGTTTTGTTCTCTATTTCAATAGAGCAAAAAGAATTGGAATATTCAAAGGGTCATCCAGGGCCATTGTCTTTGACTTTAGTGGTGAGAAAAGAGGATAAAAGATCCTAACACATTCAACAAGTGTGTCAGGGCTTAGAGGAGAGATGGGAGCCATGTGTTCATTCATGGAGAAAGGCAATAGGAAAATGAGAACTTGATGATTAAATTTCTCAGCAATGTGATTGTCCCCCCCGTCGTACTCCTGCCCTTCTCTACTGCTCACTGCATCTTTGAGTGAGGGCATTTGGGGAAGCCCAGGGGCAACAAATGAGCCAGGGGAGTCCCTTTTCATGAAATCCTTTCTATTGAAAGGGCTCATAATGGCACCACTAGGTAAATCTAGGAACCAAGGAGATGCTGGGATCAGTGGAATTTCTCACATTCTCATGGATTCTACCCTGAGCATCCAGAAACTCCTGTGGAACAGGCCACGATTTAGCTCAAACTCTGGGATAAAAGAGATGAGCATATACAGCGTAGTCATTTTTACTTAAAAGTTGCCACCTGGAATCCAGACTTGCTCTCTTGTGACCAGGGAGGAGAGATGAGCCCCACTTTCCAGATGTGGTACACAGATGGTAGTTCTGCCGCGCTGTATCTTCCAATGGAGAGGAGATGAAAGAAACCCCGATAAAAATGAACATCAATAGATTCCCTTTAAAAAGAAAGCAAATATGCTTAAAGTATTAACACATTGTATCTAAGTACAGTTATATATTATATCACCGCATGAGGAATTTGTAGGAAGGGGCAAGAGGACCATCCCAAGACATAAGAACAGGGAAGCCTGAGTGCTCAGGGGCCCTTGACCTCCTCAGTTCTCAGGTCTCTTCAGAGCTGCTGGCATTTTAAGAACTTTGTGTTAGGGAAGCTTGAAGATCCTCTGCAAAGAATCCTGGGGATGTAAATGACTACCTGATCACATCTGTGAGATTGTTACTCTTAACAAAGAAAGGAAAATTCTGAGTACACAGGGCTTATCTTGGATCACCCATGGGTGACCATCTGTGCTCATTTACCAGGGACAGTCATGGTTTCTTATTGTCCAGTTTGTAATTATTAATAGTTCTCCCTTTCACTCTCCCAAGTGCTCAGAGTTTATATTTAAGTATAAGGTCACCCTGGCCACCTGACACTTTGCTGTCAAAACTAAGATGGGCAAGTCTGCCTTGCACATTCACCAGATCATCCACTCAAGTAAATGTTTTCCCAGTTGTTAAAAGACCTTTCCTTCTGCCTTACGGGGTAACCCACTGCAGTCTGTCCCTTGGAAATGGTGATGTGTAATATCCATCAAACAACTCAAGGCCTCTGCTTGAAACATTTCTGTTGACTTGTTTGCTTTTCACTTTATTTCATTTATTTATCTAGTTTTTCTACTATTATCAATGCCTTTGAAAAGTACATTTAAGGACTCCAGCAAGCATTGATTATCTCTTTTGTGTCTTATTGTTATCTTAAACTATCTTGCTTTTAATAGGGAAAGGAAATAAAAGATTAAACATGTATCAATTCCACTTAGGTTTGGTTCTAGCAATTTCTCCCCTTAAAAACTTACATAAAGAAAACTTACATGTTTTCCTCTGCCCTGTAATTAGATAGGCCTACAGAGAAATCATCCACAATTGTTTATGATTCTTGTGTTGAATTTCCCGTCATGGCACATGCCATTTAATTTGCATTATCAAAACCAATAATCATTCAGTTCCATAATAAATTAGCTATGACTGAAAAATTACCTTTGTCCTTTTAACACTCTTTGATCACTTGTTTGTTTTTTTCTTTTAAATGACACTTTTTTTGTGTGTGTTAGCTCATTTTAAGTCATGAAGTGCAACATCTGGAGTCATTAACCAAATAGTCTTGCACCTTTCCTGGTTAGGAATTGAAAACTCAGCCCTCTAGCGTCATCATTGTTGCTGTCTATATGACTACAGGAAAAATCAAATTTCAAGTTCTTCTCCCTTTCTCAGCAAATTTCAAAGTATGGCAGTAGGCAGATTGGAACGTAATAGCAATTTTTAAAGCCAGAAATTAAATTAAACCAAAAACAATGTACTTCTAGTTCAAAGAGAGAGTTTCTTTCAGAAAGAAGCACATCTCCCCAATAACAATAAAGACAATAGTAGTATTTCCTTGAAGATCAGAGTTACCAAGTTTATGTGGATTGCAAAATATAGCTGCTGTTTTCCAGAGAAACTGACAATCTTTGAAAAGTTCTTGGTAAGGTCTGTGGGGGCTTTGGGGAGAGAGGTGTGGTGTGGCACAGTCTGGGCACAGTGGTATAAATACAGTGTCTTCTCAAATTGTTTTTAGCTCCTTTTCTTAAGAAGGAACAAGAGGCCAGTAACTCACCCAACAAATAGAAGCTTTTGCTTGTAGAATATCCAGAAGTTTTGATCACTCAAGAGAACCTATGTGTTCAAACATACGTGTCAATTTCATAGTCCTGGATGATTCCTATTAATTATCTTTTTTGTACTGCTTTTTTCTTTTGTGCATTCCACAAAGAGTTTGCTTCTTAGAATGTCTACAGAGGTGGCAGTCCACTTTGCCCATGGGGGAGGGGAGGTCAGCGCAGCTTGAACACATGGGCAGCTAAGGGTGGTCCTTGGTCTGTATGGAAACTGGGATTTCTGACATGGTGGGAGGGGTGCCCCCCATTTTGCCTATCTGGGAATCAACAGAGGCCTGGTGGCTGCTCTGACACTTTCCAAACAGTCCCAGAAAAGCATTGTGTTGGTCCACAAATGGATCTTTTGAGGTAGCTGGGATGACGCCAGGGTAGGCTGCTGTTGTCTCCTTACTTGTCAAGTGACAGGTAGGCACTGCTAAGAGCCGGTTGGATTGCTGTGAAACCCAAGGTCAAGGGACATCTGGTTTAGACTGACATTCTAGTGCTTCAGTGCTCCCCATTTTGGTATTAATAATTTGAAGACAGACACACAACAGCTATACAAAAATCAAGATAATCTGCACCTGGTGGCTTGAACCAGGAGATTTTTCCTTCTTTAACATTTTGTACCTAAAGAACTAGTGAGGTTCATGGGGTGTTTGCCTGCAGGCCACTACCACAGAAACTGTTAAGATTAGTTTCTCCTTGAAGCAAGATTACCAGGTAATTGTGTTGCAAAGTCATGGAGACCTTGAGTTAGCTGCCCTGTAAAGCTAACTGCTTGTATTCACACTGCCAAGGCATAGCTTTAATTTCCTGAAAGATTCACCACAACTTTTTAGATGTTAATAAAAATTCTGTTAGGAGTTGAGGGGCTTTCTCTTTCTCCTCCCAATATGTGTATAACTTCCTTTTTTCACGTTTTTACATTCCTTTTGGTCCATACCTGTTGAGAGCCACAGCTGAGTCAGAATAGCCCCTGGCATTTTGCCAAAAATAATGGCTGAGAGTCGAGCCATTAAGATGATGATAATTAAATTAAGCTATGTATAATTGCTGTGACTGGATGATGCTGGATTGAAACAGGCTGTGTATTCAATTGTATATAGACTCCTGCTGCCTAGGGAGCCCACTACTTTGGAGTTCTCAAGGGGATTCCAGGGGAGTTTGGGTTGGTTGGTGAAATTCCAGTGGAGGGAGTTCCTGTTGGTGTGTGGTGTTCCTGAGAGGGCCACGTTGGTGGCTGTTGGTGGCGTTCTGAAATAAAGTTTGTTCTTTCTTGAGTGGCTCCTGATTTTGTGCCCAGCCAACTGAGGCACATACCCTTCATCCATTAGGGGCTTCTGCATTTTTATGTCCTAAATGACCAAACTATGCCCCCCCACACCATCAAAGACATGTGACTTAAGGTCATAATCTGGCAGAGAGGCCATCCATTGTTCTACACACATTTGTGTCTTAAGTCAATATCAAAACACCTTGCCTGAATGGCCTGTATGTTAGGTCAGGGTATGGCCAGCAGGCTGACCATTGTCCCCCCCCACCCCATGATATGGGGCCACAGATTAAAATATCACACTCTTCCTAACAGTTACTGTGTTACTCTGAGGAATCTGAAATAGCAGGGCAAATGTTGCTTAGATTATTTTCCCATCCCTTTTCATGTGGACATGGTGCTTCCTATTTTCACTTTCTGGGAAATTTGCCAGTTTTTCAAGGACTGGGTAAAGAACAAAATAAATATTTGTAGGTAGTTTAAAAGGAGGACAAGTATGTTGGATGTAACTCTGCCCATCCAAAGAAAAGCATTTTAATTGCCCTTCAGATGTTTCAAAGTAATTAACTTGAGAGAGTCAGAAGGTAGATTTACTAGGTCACTTTTCAGTTTGTGATCAAGGGGTGGGTGTGCGTGCCTGTGTGCGTGTGTGTGTGGGGGGGGGGGCGGGGGAGTGAAAGAGTCAGAGAAAGTGAACGCAACTGAGTAAAAAAAAACTCCTTTTAAAATCCAGAGGAAGACCCTGAAATGGACCTTGTGAAAATGACATTACCTTTTTATAGATGGGAATCACGCCCCCAAAAAGTTAGTGCCGGGACATGTTTGTTTCACACCTTTCATTACATACTATTTCCTTCAGAACTTTTAAGGGATTTCTTTTAAATTTGGGAGGTTCCGTAGTTCATTGTTTATCAATAGGTGTATCTTACGGGCGGATTTTGGAGGCTCATTCCGCTCTCGAGATTAAAGAGAGCGGGGTAGTGGCTTCCAGCTAAGGTTCCTGTCCCTAATCATGTGTGAAATGTGTTCCTTCCTCGCTGGGCTGCAGAGTCTCGGGCGGGAGTTTGCGGTGGGGGAACCAGACTGGCGGAGTCCTGGGTAGGAAAGGCCATCACCTGTTGGGGCCTCCCAGCAAGAGAAGCACGAGGACACCAGGCGGGGACAGCCGCAGCCTCAGGAGCACGCCCCCAATCCTAGGGGACCTGGCTGGCGGGGGACCGGCAGACCCGGGACAGAGCGAGGGAGGCCCCGGCGCTGGAATGCAGTTTCCTCGGGCGAGGGAGACTTTGCACTGGACTGGAAAATAGTTTGGGGTGGGGTTTCGCACGGTCCCCTCCTCCCCACCCCCGGCCCCCTTCCAGGCGCTTTCTGGGAGCTTTAAGAACTGCGCTCTGAAGTTTCAAGAGAGCCCGGAGCCTGAGCCGCAGGCAGGGACAATGGAGGAAAACGAAAGCCAGAAATGTGAGCCGTGCCTTCCTTACTCAGCAGACAGCAGACAGATGCAGGGTGAGTAACCGAGTCATTCAAAGATGGAGTGACGGGGACGCGTGCCCTTGGCCGCTCGCTGCTCTTTATAAACGGGAGACCCGGCGCCTGCCGAAAGGAAAAGCTGATTTCTTGGGGGTGGTGCGTTTTCTAAACGGAGTTGCGAGCTGTGATTTCTTGGGCTTCCCCTTATCTCTGGCAGGATTTTCTAAAGTAGCAAAAAAGAGGCAGAGGGCGATGTCATATTTGTAGCCCACCGAGCGGAGCGGTCAGTTGGTGCGGTTATCTCTCGGCAAGGGCAAATAAATCGCTAAGCAGCTTTGAATATTTTCCCCGCTGTGCTTTAGCAGTGCGCGGAAAGGAGCTGTTTTTGTCAAACTACCTCCAGGACGGGCAGCATTTCCATTCATTGGTTGAGGGATTCCAGAGGCAACTGCCTGTGGGATGCAAACTTTTGCAGCATTTGAGAGTAAAGTCACAGGAGTTTAGGGATGTTTTGTTTTGCAGATCAGAACAGCAGGGAGCATTTACCTTTGTGAATGATAGGTAGCGCTCGAATCTTCTTTAGGTTTTAATGCAAAAGTTAGGAGCTGTTAGACGATTTTGGTGAATTTTCTTCAGGCCGTTTCCTTTTCATTGTGTTTATAATAGACTTGTCTTTTCCGTAGGGAATTTCCAGAAGCTTATGTTGTTCCAAAGAAATTTTGCAGGGAGGTTGGGTGACCCAAGACGTCTCTGTTGACCAGGGTCTGATGTCTGTGATGCCAGAGCCTATCGTATAGTATCATGTAGGTGGTATGTGCATAAACTGAAGGATCCTGAACCACCCCCACCCCACCCTTCACCAGGTTCATCCAGGGGCCAGTTAGTAACAAAAAGACTTGCTGGAGTGCTTGTGCTGAGCGTGGGAGTTGGGATTATGCACAAGGGAAAAGGTGTGTGGGATTTTTTTTTTTTTTTTTTTTTTAATGCAAAAGGGAAGAAACACATGACTCATCCACACTGAAAATGCAAAACCTAGCCAGACGGAAAAAAATACAATTAGAAGAGAGAAATCCCCCAGTGAAATGTAGGAAACCTTAAGCTTCCTAAATGTTGGAGAAGAATCCCTGGGTTTTACAGTATCAGTCTAGTTATCTGTGCTTCCAAAGCAGAGCACTTCTTGAGGGCACCATGTCAGGGGACTCCAGCTGGAGATAAGTTCCCCCTCCCCCTGCCCCCACAGTCCCTCTCATTTGATAGGATGGGATTTAGACCGCAGGAATTCAACCTCTGGGCCGGTCCTGAAAGAAATGACCCAGATTCTAAAGGGGGCAATTAGAATGAGACCAATTTAAGAAATAACTTTGAAACAACCAGAGCAATTCATAGATGTTTCAGAAACTGACATGGTCAGACTGAGACAGTGTCTCACGTCCTTCACTTATTCATTCATTCAATGAATATTGGACATCTGTTTTACAGTAGCCACTTTTGGAGCTGCTGGGGATCCAACAGTGAAAAAAAAAGCAGACTAAAAAATACTTGTCTTCATTGAATTTGCATTCTAAGAACTGAGTTGGGGTTGGGTGGAGTAGTAGAGGCAGATGATGAATAAATGAATAAAATATATAGTATGTTAGATGGTGGGGGTGCCAGACTTAGCCCATACAAAATTCAGGATGCCCTGTTAAGTTTGAATTTCAGATAAACAATAATTGGTTGGCATAAGTATGTCCCAACTATTGCATGGGATATACTACTTATACCAAGAAATCACTCGTTGTGTACTGAAATCCAAATTCAACTGAGCATCCTATATTTTATCTGACAATCCTCCTGAGCAGAAATAAACCTACTAGGAAAAATAAGGCAGGGAAAGAGATAGGGAATGTGGGTTCGTAGGTAAGACTGTAAATAAGATTATCAGGGAAAGTCTCAGTGAGGTGATGTTTGAACAAAGATGAGGGGGAACAGCAAGGATCTAACATGTTCAAAGAAAGCAAGAATGTGGGAGAAGGATGGAAGAAAAAGAGGTTGAGATAATCCCAGGCCAGATCATGTAGGGCCTGTGGAACAATGATAAGGATTTGGGTTTTTATTTCCAGGGAAGTGAGGAGCTGCTGGCAGTTTGGGTTTGTCTTTTGAAAGGTAGTAAGTACTGGGTGCCGTCTTGGTCTTGAGCATAACCCAAGTCGGGTGGGGCAAGGGCAGGGAGACCCTTGCAGAGGCTTATTGAGTAAACCAGGCAAGAAACAGTGGTAGTTGGGGCCATGTGGTGATAAGAAGGTAGATTCTAGATATATGTTGAAGGTAAAACCAAAAGAATTAGCTGAGAGATTGCACATGGGATGTCCAGAAAAAGTGAGATCAAAGATGACTTCATTTTTTTTGGTCTGAGAGGCTTGGAAGAATGGAGTTGCTGTTTACTTAAGTGGGAAGGCATTGAAGAGGAGTATTGGGTTTGAGGGAGGACTGGGGGCTGTGAGAGACATCCTTTAAAGATGTCCTGGAAAGATTGCAAAAGGAGGGTAGAATCCAAGTTAGATGTTCAAGATCCCATTTAGTTCCCGTGAATATGATGCCCTGAAGGGGTATGGCTTCATTTCCAGTTCTTCTGGTCAGTATGAGGACAGCAGAGGAGAGCAGTGTCTCTGAGACAAGCACCATCCATGAGAACCACATCTCTGCATCTGTCATTGCACTCCGTCTTCTATCTGTGTATCTGTTTCACCCAGTTACAATATGGTGTTCCAGGGCGCCAACCATGTCTCCCTGACCTTTGCATTCCCAGCACCCAGTGGAGCACTAGGGATGTAGAAGACACTAAATATTTGTTGAATGGAAGGAAAGTTATATTACTTCAGGGACTTTGAGTCTGTCAATCTGCTATAGATAAGGATCATTTGAGTGATCATGTAACTTATTGTCTGAACCAAGACACATTCAAGAGTAAAAAGAAATCCTATAAATAATTTTGCTGGGCAACAGTTGTAACCCAGAGCTATTTGGGCGAAGTGGGGCATATGGTTACCCCAGGAATAGCTCTAATCAATGAGGGCCCCACAGCTAGTAGGTAAGAAGCAGTGTGGAAGCATATTGCATTCTGCATTTGGCAGAGTAAGCACTCAATAATTATTGGTAGAATTTGAATCTAGCTGTATCATGTTCCCTTTGAATGCCATGGGCTCCTTAGTGTGGCTCTGGGGGATAGGCATTCTTTGGGATACCTGGGTCTGCCCATAGCACCCTGAGGTGTTTACTTTTGCTCTGGCCTCTAAAATCTTGAAACCTCTATGCAGGTGAAGATTGGTCAACCCACCTGCTTGCCTTCCCCTCCCCGTGATGAATGACACCTGTGTAGGTCTGTGCTCAAAAAATCGCCTCTAAAATAACTCCATCAGTTTCTGTCTCCTTATCCTGTTTTCTTCTTTGAAGCACTTAACACTACCTGACATTTAGATTGTGTATTATTTGTTGTCTGCCTCCCTAATTATAATGAAGCATCCTCTAAGAGGACAGGGAATTAAGTCTGTCTTGATCACAACTTTCCACTCTGTCTCCTGACTCCTCTCTGTGTACAGCGCAGGCGCTCAATAAATATATGTGTGACTGAATGAATGAATCAATCAAATAGTCAATCCATCATTGAACTTTAATCAACACTTTACACAAGCATGCCTTTCTGGGGGAGGGGCTGGCCTTATTTTGTCTAAGGTCTACACTAGAAATCTTTTTACCATTGACTTCCAATTTAAGGTTGATTATATTCCTCTAAGGAATATAATGGCTGGGTTTCAGCTGTGGTTTTCACGCTTATTTGTATATATGGTGGGGATCCTTATATTAACAAGGAAGTTAGAAAACTGAGGGACCCCATTAGCATCCAACAGATTATCTGTATTAGTCAGATAGGCTCACTGTTTTAATAGCCCTCTAAACTTGGTAGTTTTGCTTGATCAAGGTTAATGTCTTGTCTACACATAGTGAAATATCTTGATCCTGTGCTGGTAGCCCTCCGGGTGGCCTATCAGGATTCTCCTGTCCCATCACTATACTATCCCTCAGGAGGTTTCCACTGGATTCTTTGTATCCAGCAGACAAAAAAGGTAAAGAGAGAAAACATGAAAGATTATTCAGGAGGTCCAGGGGCCAAGAATTGATGTGGCCCACATGACTTCTGCCCACATTGCATTGACCAGAATGAGCACAAGGCCCTGATTAGGTGGAGGGGGCTGGGAAATACAATCTTCCTGTGTATATAACAGATTGTGATAGTGTTGTCACTGCCATGTCACACCCAGAGAAGCAGTACAGCCAGACAAATCAGTAATTCCCCATGATATTCCCTAAGACAAGAGCATTTTGACACTATTTTAAAAGATTTGTCTTAGAGATAATTAACCAAAAGCCACTCTTAAAGAAGTGAGGTACCAGGCACTGTGGCTCAGACCTGCAGTCCCAGCCACTCGGGAGACTGAGGAAGATGGCAAGTTTGAGGTCAGCCTTGGCCAGTTAGCAAGACCCCGTCTCAGAATAAAAAATAAAAAGGCCTAGGGATGCTCAGTGGTAGAGTTCCCCTGTATTCTGTCTCCTGCACCCAAACTAATCTTGACCCAGGAATAAAATCTCAGGGAAGGGCCTAAGTGTAGCTCAGTGGTATAGAGTGTGTGCTTAGCATGTGGAGACCCTGGGTTCAATTTCCAGCACCAAAAAAAAAAAAAAAAAAAATCCCTGGGAAGCTGCCAGCACTGTCCACTGGCTTTCAGCAGGGGTTGGAATGCCCCAATGATGCACAGCCCCAGATCCCTTGCTGTGGGTCAGCTGACCCTGCCAGAGTAACCTGAGTATGGCAAAGAAGCCAGTTTTGGCAGCTCCTGCAGTTGCCTGTCTGCATAGCTTGCTATATGGGTATCTCCTTCTGGATGCCCAGTTTCCCACACTCCCCTGCATGTTGGTGTCTGCCCCGCCCCCAGGCTCCACTTTTAATTTCCAGAATGCCTACACATCCCAGCAGGGAAGCCTTTGCAACTCTGCGGAGTGTCTCTCTGGCTTTCCTGCCTTCTTCCTCCCCACCTCTGCTCCAGGGAATGTTTAAGGGGTTGTTTTCCACTTGAAGCTCCTGTTTGCTCTTTGCCCTGCTTGAAGGGAGCTCCCCAGAGTTGCTGCTCTTGAGTTATGGGAGGGGCAGGGAGAGGACACAGACAGCTTTCAGCGTGGCCTGAGCCTTGTCCTCGTGGTACAGCTTCATGATTTTGTTAGACCAGGGTTCCCAGAATAGCAAACAACTAGACACACCCATGATTAAATGTTAGCACCAAAGCTCATGCCAAACAAGAAATAGAATTGTATTTCTGTTTGGAAGGCTTGGTTAATCCACACTTGAGCTTTTTCTATTCATGTGGACAATGAGGAATTGGCGGGACTCAGTTCTCTGACTCCATGACTGAGGAATTGTGATGAAATGTCCTTTGCCAGTTCCCTTTCATGTTTATTTGTAACCCTGCTTAGTTTTTCCTCCTCAACTGAAAGACCACTGTCTCCTCAAATGCCAGAATGTTAAGAGTTGTCACTTCTCACTCAGGTGTGGGAGTCGACAGCTTCCAAGAGTGGAGCCTTAGTGAGGAAGAGGCTCAGGTGATTGGGAAGCGTGTGCAGTGGCTTTTGTGTTGGTTGCTGGAGGGCTGGTGACAGTGGAGTAGGTGCCTGGTGGTGGGACAGGAGGCAGATGTCGCTGGGCAGGAGGTCCAACCTGCTTTCCTCTGCGTCACAATAAACCTTGTTAAAAATCCGCAAGAGAAAAAAGTAGGAAAGCAGTATAAGGTGGATGTGGCATCCACAGTGAAAAGTGTTAGAAAGAATGAGGGTTTAGAGTCCAAGTTAGTTGAGGCCACCCTAAGGTTAACATTGACAGAAGATTGACAATGACCTCCGAGACCCTCCTTCTAGCTCTTCTCCAAATTTATTTTAAAAAAGAAAGTAGAAGACTCTTTTTGGTCTCCAAGGGGTTACTGTTCTGGCTGGCTTGACCTGTTCTGATGATCCTTGGATGAAATAGAGTAGCTCAGGGGAGTCTGGGTGTCATCGCCAAGCAGGAAGCAGCTTTCTGCTGCTGGTGGGACTGACTGGGCATTGATATTGATCCATCTGGTGAATGTGCAGCGTGTGTTATAACCGTAAAGAAATCACCTTTCCAGAGACTCAATCCTGTTCATTAATCTAGCTGTCCTGGGTAGTTTTAAAAGCACTATTTTAATGCTGTCAAAAATAATCTTAAAAATTGGGCTGGGGCTGTGGCTCAGTGGTAGAGTGCTCGCCTAGCAGGCATGAGGCACTGGGTTCGATCCTCACCACCACATAAAAGTAAAATGGTAGAATGAGGATACTGTGCCCACCTATAACTAAAAAATAAATATTTTTAAAAAAAATGATCTTAAAAATCTACTGAAAAGTTAACAGTATTATATCAGGTATATCTCAATTTTGGCTAATACAAAATGTATGCGCAACACACACTCAGGTGATCAACTTCTTCAGATTGCATGTGTGTTTATCAACCTGAGATATGCCCTTTTCTGCATTTTAATGGTTCTGGGGATCGTACCCCAGATCTTGCATATGCTAGGCAAGCATTCCACCACTGATTCACATCCCCAGGCCTGCATTTTGTTTTATGCACTAGATCTGTTACATTTATGTTATGAGGGAACTGACCCTAAACAAAAACAAAATTCCCTCACCCTAAACAAAAACAAAAACAAATAAACAAACAAAAAGCAGCCATGATGTGAATCTGCGCATTAAAAGAGGAACCTAAATAAATGAAATCACAGGGAATCCCTCAGTTATCTTTTTAATCAACAGTTCCATCTTCCCCCCTCTTTAAACTTACTGCTGAAACTTACGAAAAAGTAGGATTAACTAATTTGGCTGGTTTTTTTTCTCCCTTTCTTCATCAGTGTCTGATGGAGATGCTGTAATTAGCAATATAATGAGAAGTGAAGGGTAAACAAGAAATATTATTCCCAGAACACACATCAAGTTTTGGAAGACTATAACAGGAAAACCAGCCCTAGATGATTATTATTTTTTTTTTATGCTTAAGCAAAGAGTCTGTACCTAGAGTTCTATGTACAGATATTTCTAGGCAAAGAGGAAACTGTGCTGATGGTGTTGCTTTTAGGGAACTTGGTTTATGCCTAACTCTGGAAAGCTGTCATTTTGTATCTCTAGTGTGAAGGTTTGGATCTCTGTTTATCTGATGCAAGTGAGAAGAACTCTCAAATATGGAATCTATTTTCCTGCATTTAACTTTAAATTATTGGCAAATAAACTGCTATTGGAAATACATTATTTTAAAAATTTATAGTAGATTTAAAGAATTTAGAGGTAGAAGGCTCTTGACATTTCTAATGCCAGTCCAACCAGCCTCTTTTCTTTTCTTTTTTTTTTTGTACTGGGGATAAGCCCAGGGGTGCTTTACTACTGAACTACATACATCCCTTTTTATTTTGACAGAAGGTCTTGCTAAGTTGCTGAGGCTGGTCTCAAACTTGAAATCCTCTTGCTTCAGCCTCCCTAGATGCTGGCATTACAGGCATGTGCCACCATGCCCCGCTAACCATCCTTACTTTATTAGTGTAGAAAATGAGGCTAAGAGGCGTCAAATTGTGTGTTCTGAATCCAGGATTAAAGCCAGGACTCCCAAGTCCCAATCTAGTGGTTTTTCCAGGGAATTCAGTGGATAGGGACACATTCTTCTGCCTGTGTCTCTAAGACTGTGTGACAACAACTGTCCATTTTGAGACTTTATAAAGAGAATCCATCCAGTTTCTGACTTGCTTCTGAAAGTTTTTAACTTTCATTCCCTCAACTAGCTTTTGAAAAAAGTAACTAACTCCTTTTTCTAGTTAACTGAAATGTATTGAGAAGGAATCCCCACTGAGAATCAATGGGGATCCCCGGTATAGGTTCTTCACTTTAACCATTGACCCTGCATGTCTTAATTGTCCTGTTCTAAGTGTAAACCAACTTGTCTCTTAAAGGTCAGTTTTGTGGCAGTATATCTAGATCAAAGTTATCAACACACACCATAGTTCTTCCTTTTCTTTGTGTGTTTTAAGTAAAGTCCACTTCAAGTAAAACATCTTGAAATCTTCCCATCCCCTTGATTAATACCTCTAATGATATGCTCTGCTTGCTTTTGACTTATGCTAATGGAAGAATAGAATTTTCAAGTTGTTCACATGTGTCAATGATTATCTGGCTTATGTGTAGGGTGATAGCTATTTTTGTTCTTGGTGATGAAAACCATCTTCAGATTATAAAAACATAAATATCCTGTCACCAGGATGATGCTATAATTACGAATACAGAAATAATCAGAATCACTGGTATTAACTTTGTTGTAATTATAGATGAAGTTAAAGGGTGACCCAATTGCTTGCAGACAATGGGTCTCAACAAGTGTTCTTGTTAGGAATAACTTCAGGGAAGGAAAGTCAGAAATAGCAGGGCTTTCACTACCACATCTTTTATTTCTACAGTGTAATTTTTCATATTTCTCCTGATTATGGATATTCCCCCCCCCCTTTTTTTGCTACAAAAGAAAAAGCAAAGGAAAAGGGAAAAGTTTTGCTAAGTTACAATGATTCATTAACAACTGCCACAAACCCTGTTGGTCTTCTATAAATGAGATTTCTTGTGTGAAATCATTAATTGCGAAATGTATTTCTTTTTTCATTTTGCAGAACAAGGAAAAAGCAATCTGCATGTAACATCAGTAGAAGATGCAGAATGCCGCAGAACCAAGGAGCGCCTTTCTAATGGAAGCAATCGTACTTCAGTTTCCAAGTCTTCCCGAAACATCCCAAGGAGACACACTCTAGGGGGGGCCCGAAGTTCCAAAGAAATACTGGGAATGCAAACATCGGAGATGGATAGAAAGAGAGAAGCTTTCCTGGAACACCTAAAACAGAAATACCCCCATCATGCCACAGCGATCATGGGCCACCAAGAAAGGCTGAGAGACCAGGTGAGGAGGTGCGCCACCCCTGCTTGGGTAATCAGTCCTCAGTGAGCACAAGGCCATGCCAGCCGACCGTTAGTGTAAGGGGGAAAAATGATTTAGTAGATTGGGCCTGCCATTTGGCCATTCCAAGATCTCTTTTCCAGCTTGGGGTAGCAAAGGTTTAACCTGAAAGCTCATTCTTCTTTAGCAGCACAGCAAGGAAACAAGAGATCTGACCAGAGAAGAAGGGCCCAGAAAGCTTGCCATTTCCTGGAAGAGCCTTCCCATTTCAACCACAGATCCATCTAAAGTGCAGGCAATGAAGGGGTTTTATCTGACTGAGTCAAAGCACGGCACCAACTACGATGCGCCCTGAAAGCACCGAGTGCTTAGCTCAGCGAACCAGTGGATAAATGAATTTACCAATGCATAAATTCCTGTTAGGGCAGAAGGGAGCCTAGGATGGCCTTGTGGTGCACACTCTTCCTCAGGCTGTTCTTTAAGCTTGCTTCCCTCAGCTTGCTTCTCTTCTTTTTAATCATAGATGATTTCCTTCTGCGGGCCTTGCTTTCTGCTGTCTTTAGCGACTTGTTTTCTCCGTTCATCTTGACAACCACACAGATATCACCCAACTGTGGCCGGGGGTGGTTTTGTCTCTTGGCTGTGTGCAATTACTTTTTAGCAGACAGAGCAGGTTTGGGGTCATAGGAGATGTGAAGCCTCTTCTGTGGACCTCTGTGGCATGTTATCAGATTGAACTTTGAGTACAGAAAAGGTAGTCAAGGAAGCAGAGAGCACTTAGCCTTTGTGCATGGTGGGTGGGCAGGGGGAGGGGGACAGGCAGTGACTGATCTCTACCCTCCGGGGAGAAAGACACTATCAGGGTTTGTGCTCTACTGTCTTGCCAGCTGGTTGCCAAAATTATGTCCGACTCTCCCAGCTTTTGATTAGCATGGAAGTGGGAAATTGGCATCAGCAGGTATAATTTCAATGTATACCCTCAATCTCACGCATCCTCTTTTCTGGGGATCCTCTGTCAGAATGCCTACAGATGTGAGGTGTGTTGGCTCTTTGCTCACACTGCCAAAAGGCAGTAGGCTTAGAGGAGGAGAAAAGATCCTGGTGAATGTCAAGACAGGCTGGTGATTGAGTCTTTGGTAATTAGGAAAGGAAGGCTGTCTTTTCATTTTAAGCATGCACAGAAAATACCTCTATTTTCTGTTGATAGTAGGGTCACTGTGCGTCTGGGAAATGGAATCTCTGCTCCTCCCTGCTCTGTTACTTTTTGAGACACACAATATTTTATCCAGAGCTGTTCAGACTGAGGAAACTTAAACTCAGATAAGTTACAGTTGCACAATATACTGAGGAAAAGTTGCAATTCGAACTGAAATAAGCCTGAATTCAGAATGCTTGTTTATTCCACTATCTCACAAGTTAAAATGTCACAGCTTATAGAGTAGATAGTGTGGTCTGACTACAAGGGCAGGAGACATGCCGAGGGGGTATTTGGGGACAAGGCTAAGGTGAAAAAGACTAACATAATTATGTGTTGAATGAGAAGGGAAATATTTTTATTTAAAAGTCAAAATATACAGCTCAGCACTGGAGCATGTACCTGTAATCCCAGCTACTTGAGAAGCCGAGGCAGAAGGATTACATGTCCTAGACCAACCTGGGTAACTTAGTGAGACCTTGCCCCAAGATCATAAAAAGGGCTGGGAATGTAGCTCAGAAGTAGAACTTCTGTGGGTTCAATTCCCAGTACTGTGTGTGTGTGTGTGTGTGTGTGTGTGTGTGTGTGTGTGTATGGAAATTTACCTGTCAAAATTGGTATTCTTTTCTATTATGTTCCAAAAATATCTCAATTGTTCTTATTTGCAATGTCAGTATTATCGCCACCACTATATGATGGTAACTTTAACTAGAAATACTATGTGAGCAGCTAATTGTAACCAGAAAGTTGTGAGGGGTACATGGTAGCAGATAAAATGGGATAGGAATATGGTTTGTGGTCTCCAGCTCTGGTCTCTTGTTACATACATCTCCTCCGTGGGGATAGCCTTGCCACAGCCAGTCGACTATCCCTTCCCAGTAATGCAGGATGAACAAAAGCCACATTTTGTCTTTATTCCTCTTTTGTGTTCCGTGCTGACTATTCAAAGTGGGTGAGATTTTGATGGACAGATTTGTGTACACATGTTCCAGCTGCTGTTGTGCCTTTGCAAGCAAACCAAACCCTTACTAGCCAGAAATAAGCTTGGGCATGATGGAATTTTATGATGAAATGCCTAGTCACATCATCTTTTGTTTTATTCCATTATTTATCACCTATTTTCCTGTTCTTTTCCTTTTTGTGGTACTAGGAATTGAACCCAGAAATGCTCTATCCCTAAGCTACATTTCCAGCTCTTTTCTTTTTTTTTTTTTTTTTGAAATAGGGTCTTGCTAAATTGTTGAGGTGGCCTCAAACTCATGATCGTCCTGCCTCAGCCCCCTGAGTACCTTGGGCTGCAAGTCTGCCACACTGCACCCAGCTCCCAGTCCTTTTCTTTGTGACACCCTTTGTTCTCCCCAGACCTTTTCACTATGAAGTCTCCCAGACTTCCTCTGCAGGAAGAGCACATGACCAGTCCCAGGGAGGAAGTCGAATGACTTAAAGTCTGATGTGCATCTCTAGATACTGAAGTTTCTCAGGTCCTCTGCCCCTGGCTGCATTCCTGGCTGCTTCCCCTTGGTCTTATTTATTGAGAGCAGCGCCAATGAGCAAGCAAGAGAGAGAATAAGATGTTGCGATGACATATCTGACGACTGACATGAACTATCTGGGTAACAAGAAAATCTAGGTTATAATTCCTTGGTATCAAAGACAATGAGAATGAGAGTATGCCTTATGCTTCAAAATCTGAATCCAAACCCCAGAAGATTCATGGTTGAAAAACTTACATTTGCGTTTTAAAAAAATAAAAAATAAAAAATGGTGGTCAAGAGTTTTTTTTTTGGCCTAAATTATTGAAAAGCAAAGGGTCACTTTAAGGCCCTTCTGCATGCCTGGAAAGATGCATGATCACTAGTGCAGCCTAATGCTTATCTGCATAGGAGCAGCTGTCACCATTCCCAGATCCCTGCTCACTCCTAATCCTTTTTAGTTGTGCAGGCCAATCACCAGTAAGGCCTCCTGGCCTGGTGGCTGAGGTGTCACTCTGGAGTGAGACAAGGCTAGTTGGAACCCAGCCTTCACTTCCTGCTGATTTTGTGGTTTGGAGCTTATCTTTCTCTGTCTCAGTTCCCTCATTTGTCAAGGGATGACAGTACCTCCACCATAGAGTGCTGAGAAAAAAGCTGATGGAACCTTTTACTGAAGATTAAGCTTAGCATTATACTGTCCTGGTTTATGGTATCCAAAAGGAGACTCTCAGAGGCTGGTATTTCAAAATGAATATTTGAATTGATTTCATTTTTTACAAATAAATACTGGAGTACCTGAAAAGTTTTATTTGACCCCTTGTCAGAAAATAATATATTTCTGAAGCTTATGTTTTTCTTTCATTAAAAGCATCACATTCAGATTTTATTCAGTTTATTTTAAATCTCAAATGTATTTATTTGGCACTTACCATGGAAAAGGCATCCCAAGGAGTAAAAACTATAAGATGTGGCCTTATTTTCAAGTCACTTGAAGAAATAATCATTCATGTACATAGATTAGTTCTTCAAGATCCTGTTCAAATGCCCTTTCTTCTGAGCTCGTCAAAACATTGTGCAGTGCTGATATTGCAATATCTAATCATGCCATTATTGTAGCATCTAATTGTGGCGTACTACAATTCTTTTTTTCTTCCATCTAGAATAAGCCTTTGAAGGGCAGGGATCTTGTTTTAATCACTTTTGACACTCAGCATTTAGGTGAGCATTTAACCTAGATTAGGAATGACCAAAATATTTTGAATGAAGAAACAGTCACTATTTCTATTACAATTAGAATGTGATCATTGGTACACATAAGAAAAAACAGAGTCCAAGAATTAAATTAAATGGTGGACTATAATTTGGGCAGTCACAAAGTAGTCTGAGAAACTAAGAAAGACACAAAATTTTCCCCAACTCAAGAAGTCAGCATTTGAACCAAGACCAGAGCTGCGGAAGTCTATGATCTTTCCCTTCATGACAGACCTGGCTGTTGCTTCTTCCACTTTTAGTTCTTCCAACATTTGGTAACAGATTATATGCATTGCTATTGGGTCAGGCAATAAAGACATAACCATGATTTCTGTTGCCACTGAAATGTCTTTAAAAAGGTAGATCTTCTTCAGTTGCAGGGTATATAAAACCACCATTAAAAAAAAAAACAATGATTTCTGGCTCAGAACAGTGGCACACACCTGTAATCCCAGTGGCTTGGGAGGCTGAGGCAGGAGGATTGCAAGTTCAAAGCCAACCTCAGCAACCTAGTGAGGCCCCAAGCAATTTAGTTAGACCCTTTCTCAAAATAAAAAAAAGGGCCAAAGATGTGGCTCAGTGGTTAAGCGCCTGTGGGCTCACTCCTTGGTACAAAAAAAAGATTTCTGGGTGCGTTTTACACCCACAGAAAGTGGCGAAATAGCTCTGTAGTTCAACAGTGCTTCCTACTCTTGGTCTCCATGTAACCATACGGTTTGCAAATGCTCTTCATTAATGTCTTCTCTTATAAAGAAATAGATGTCCAACTGGCCCCCACCTCTAGAGAACAGCTTTCCCTTCCTTCACTCGGGAGTCTTTCTGAAAAAAAAGTTTTCAAATCTTTTTCTCTCAGTTATTTGTAGAATTTCTATTTAGCTAACTAGACATATTGTACCTGCTTTGTGGCTACAATTAGCCTTCTTATTGTTGTTTCAGGGATTAAACCACTGAGCCACATCCACAGTTCCCTGCCTTTTTAAAATATATATTTATTTTAGTTGTCAGTGGACCTTTATTTTATTTATTTTATGTGGTGCTGAGAATCGAACCCAGTGCCTCACACATGCCAGGCAAGTGCTCTACCACTGAGCTACAACCCCAGATCCCCACAGCCCTTTAAATTTTTTTTTTTTTTTTTAATTTAGATACAGGGTCTCACAGAGTTGCTTAGGGTTGAAGCTGACTTTGAACTGGCGATTCTCCTGTCTCAGCCTCCTGAGTCACTGAGACTACAGGCATGTGTCACAACACCCAGCTATTCTTTTAACTTAAAAATCTGATGTGTTGGGCTGGGGTTCTGGCTTAGCAGTAGAGGGCTCGCCTAGCATGTGCGAGGCCCTGGGTTTGATCCTCAGCACCACATAGAAATAAGTAAATATAAAGGTATTGTGTCCAACTACAACTAAAAAATATTTTAAAAAATCTGATGTGTTCTTTTGTTCAACATGAAGAGGAAGAGAGACTTGAAGATGTTGCCCTTCCACGTGAACATTATGGTGGACCAAAATAAGGAGATAAGAACATGAGATAAGTCCTCTTGGACTTGTTCATGTGGAAACAGCACCAGAGCCGGCTTAGTTTCTCTGTGCCTGGTGAGTTCTGCACCATTTACCATTCTCTGCTATAGTCATATGTATTGAGCACTGAAATGTAGCTGTGCTGACAAGTCCAAAGCGAAAATCAGGAAGCTATCAGCATGTTTATTCATAAACACTCCAAGTCGTAGTTTGTCCTACTCTTTCAACGACCTTTCAAAAACTTGGTTCACTGGAGCAGAGTTGTTGTATGCATGTTGAAACTTGTGGCCTTGGTTCAGCCTCAACGTAATCTATTCCTTTGACTGACTTCTTCTTTTCAGAAGATATGTATACTTGATTTTGTCAAGAATCGTGGAAAGTTAAAGGCAGAGAATGAGAAAAGTTTTAATTGCATTTGACTCAGGAGAGCAGGTCTGTAGAGGCAAACTCTAAGTTGGGAGGCTAAAGGCATTTTGACTCCTCTTTGCTCAAAACTCACAGAAAACTATGGAAAGTATTAACAATGGAGAGAAGAAAACATCCCCTGCACCCTGAATAAAAGAGGCAAATGTCAGGACCTGTGGGGTGGATGGATGCCTTTCGGGAAACCCAGCATACAGAGAATGAGACAGGAAAGGAGAGCTAAAGGACTCCTGTGACCTTGACCTTACATTCAAATAGAGAAAACTCTCCAATGAAAAGCAGGGTTAATAGAAAAGAGAAGCAGTGATTACTAGACCTCAACACTTCCAATCATAGAAAGACCATGATGTAAACGACTTTGCTGGGAGCCTCCGAGACGATGAATGTCATAGACTGAAGAGAGAGGGTGACATACTTTCAGGACAAAGCAAGTAACATATTTTTGTGCAGAAGACATTTGATGTCGCAAACAAGAATAGTGGGTGCAGCCTGCCTCTGCTATTTCTCCCTTCTGTAAACTATCTTTCAGTAGCCCGTTGGCCTCTTTCAAATAATAAATTTTAAGAGAAAAAAAGAGCCAATAGAAAATGCAGTATTAAAACTGATGTATGGATCAGGGTAGTCTAGATTATGCTTCGTAACAAATAAGCCTTGTAGTTCATTTGTGGTAGTTCATGGAACGACACAAAAATGTTTTGTTTCTTCCACACACAAAGTATTGTCACTTGGGGACAACTCTCCAGAGAAGCTATTTGTACAATGACTTAATAATTCTGGCTCCTTTGGGCTTGTGATGATGCCATCTCAACAGATAGTCTGCCTAGTGCCAGTAAGTATGAAACTTATTCATGATCCTAAAATGGCTGAAGTGCCAGTCTCCTGCTTGCATCTTCCTTTACTAATTTGGAGAACAAAAGGAGCTTGCAGTAAGGAAGCAGTGACATAAATGGTAATAGATGAGACAGATGAACACTGGGAAAATGCTAGTATCGCCAGAGCAATACCAGCAGACGGAGGGACCATGGTGTCAGAAGAGGATCACCAGTCATAGCTACAGAAAATTTGTATTAGTGTGTGTGTAGCATGTGTTTAATGAAATCCTAGAGCCCTGGGAGTAAAGAATGTACTTTTTTGGAAGAATCAACATAAAACCATTTCTAGTCCTCAGAGAAATACCAAATAATCTTTATATGTCTAAAGGAGTGAGCATCAGAAACAGTAGTCATCTAAACCAACATATGATGAAAATCAAGAGTAAAATTATGAACAGAAAGAATAATCTAATACTTATAGAACTAGATGCAGGAGCTCACCTGGAAATGTTTAGAGAGGACTCACATTTTGAATTGTGACTTACAGGTTGTGGGTAGAGTGCTTGCCTAGCATGTGTGAGGCTCTGGGTTCCATCCCAACATTCCCCTCTCCCCACCTCCCAAAAAGAATCGTGGAGTCATGGCAGTGCATCTCAGAAGATTTGGAATATGTCAAGTAGGGCATCAGTGAGGGAACAGACAGAAATCCAGGGGTTCCAGTTTTACTTGCAAAATTGACCTTCAGTTGACATTGATCATTCAGGATACAGAAAAGAGGAAAAAGCATCCTAAATGGGATCCATTCATAACGTGTGCCTTTTGATCCATGT
Organism: Callospermophilus lateralis; assembly: GCF_048772815.1. Classification (NCBI taxonomy): domain Eukaryota; kingdom Metazoa; phylum Chordata; class Mammalia; order Rodentia; family Sciuridae; genus Callospermophilus; species Callospermophilus lateralis. The sequence continues at coordinate 32,230,838 of NC_135317.1, read as the reverse complement.
TTAATTGGGTGCCACCAACCTCAGAATTCACTTTCATTTTAATTAGTGTTGTAGAAGAACAAGAGAGCACAACTTGAGAAGAGAGCTATATTAAGAGCACTGAGAAAAAAAAAAAAAAAGTCAAAATAAATTTCTACTGGAAAACCTGCTAAAGAGTGCCCGGAAGTAGGTGGGAAAGTAGGGGAGGCAAGAACCGAAGTATAGCTATGCAGTGGCAGGAGACACCTGGAAAATGGTAATCAGCAAAACCTAGAGGAAATTGCCACCAAATTCAATGGAAATTTTTCATATTTGAGGGATCTAAAAAAGACCAGTGTGATTTAATCCGACACACAGACATAGAACCCACATTGCAAAAGTCTAAATTACCCTTCCTGTCTTCACTAATCAAGCTTACTTCCTAGCCATTTATTCATTCTTCCTCCTGCAGGTGTGTTCTTGGATTTATTCCGTCAAATGGTCATTTATCGTGGACCCAGTACAGGCTGAGCTCAGCTTTGGGCATTTATATAAAAAGTCCAAAACCCAACCTCTGACCTGCCAAGGATACATCTCTTTAATGGAAGGAGTTGGAACTCTGTGTGTGATAAAATGGACTTTATATATGCTGGGATGCCCTTAGCTGCAGGGTTGTAGGTGAGTCAGTTTCCCTGAGGCTTTTTCTTAGCTGTAGCATGAGACAAACAGTATGACTGGAATGAGGATTAGATTATGTAATTCTTCTCCACTGCAGCAGGTGTTAAAGACGTGTCAAAACTCTTCTCGTTAAGGGGAAGGCATTCTGGTTGGAAAGCCAAGGCCAGGACACCTGGATATCTCCTATCAGTGAAAGTTCTAAATTGCAATGATCTAGACCAGCAGTATGTACAGATATCTTCTACAGAATCCTAGGTCTCCAGGCTGTTAATAGTTGTTTGAAGAATGGGGAGAAAGTTTTAAGTCAGGGGAAGATTCTTGGGGTTAACCAAAGTGAAATGAATTTCTACACATGGACCAGATCTTTGTTGTTGTTAGTGATTCTGTAGTAGTGAGATTGAACCCAGAGGCTCTCTGGGTTCAATCCCACTAACAATCTGCCACTGAACTATATCTCAGCCCTTTCTGTTTTTGAGACAGTATCTCTCCAAGTTGTCCAGATTAGCCTGGAACATGCAATGTTCAAGGTTTTCTCCTCTGTGTGCCCTCTAGACCAGACCTTAAATAAGTGAATAGATATTGACAGTGAATCTCAGGTAGAGATATTGGGGGGGCAGGTGGAAAAGAAATGAAATACTCAGCATTGGGCTGGGGGTATAGCTCAATGGTAATGGGTTTGCCTAACATGCATCAGGTCCTGGGTTTGATCCTCAGAATTGCAAAAATAAAATGTTCAGTGTTTCCCCAAACTATCTGATCCACAAAAGTATTGGTTTAGGGTCTCATGTTTTATGGGACATACATTAGGAAATGGTAATATGTATTTCAAAAGTTTGCTGGAGCACAGAGTACCAAGAGAGCAGTATGAAGGAAAGATTTCACACTGGAGATCAGAATTTGCAAGGATTCTATGGGAATGATGGAAGACTCCAAGAGCCTTTTCCTAACTATTTCCCCAAAGCCCAGTACATAGCAGGTATTTAAATGTATCTATGGCCAGGAAACAGAGAGCTCAGGATTTGAATGAATAGGATCAAGACATGGGAGCATTCTGATGGAGAGGGGAGGTCAAGAGAGGCAATGTTGAGACAATGGATATGGCTTCCTTGTGGCACAAGGGTTAGGACAATCTAAATGAGACAGAAGTGGCCTTTCGTAAAGCAGGGAATCAGTGGATTCAAGAAGGAAGCCAGGTTGTGTTTGGCCTTGAATATCAGGAGAAAGTTCGGACCAGCAGATACAGGCCCTGTGGTAGCCTTGAATATGGCAGTAGAGTAAAAGCAAAGTTTAAAGGTCAGCCTCCCAGTACTCCACAAGACGGATGGTGGGAAGAGCATGGGTGCTGGCCTAGAAGTGACTGCAGTGTCCAGGCCCACAGTGATAGGCCCAGGGTGGTGGCAGGAGAGGAGCTCAGCTAGAATGTCTACCAACACGACACACCAGATGTTGGGGAGAAAAAGGGGGACCATGTCATGACTGATGCAGGGAGGATGGGGATGTGAAAGGGCTGATACAGGTGGAGCAGAAAGGTGACAGCTCTCAGTGGGGCGCCCAAGGCCTGGGCTCTGGGCTCTTTCTTCCTTCTACCTTGGCCAGGATCTTTACAAGACACCTGTATCATCTGACCATGTTGTGTGGAATCACTGGGGAACCAGAGAACCGTGAAATACCACTAGCAATAATCATGAAAGAAACGGGTAGAAAATGACATCAGAGTGTCACCTACTGGTGTCCATTAATGGGGTGGAATTTGGAGAAAAAGATCTAGTCTAGAACTCAGTGAATTTTCTATTTTTTAAAAAATTCTCCCCTTGGCAGAGTTGCCACCACCTCACTTTAGCAACAGCCTCCCTTGACACTGTCATCCCAGCATCTCTGTCCCATCAGGCGCACTCTTTCTTCTTCTTTCCAGTCCCCTAATCTGTGGTTTGCAAGGGGGGCTGGACGACCTACACAGGTGTGAAGGTGAACTGTGCTGGGGCTGGCTGACGGAACTTTGAATGGACGGCTGAATTTGACAAAGTATGAGAGGGGACTGCAATTTTTGGCCATATGAGGAGAATTTGTCTTGTATCACGCTTGCACCAAAGATGTGTTTCTGCATTAGTGCAATGATTCTGCTTCATGAGTATTTGCTGGGCAGCCAACAGTCATGATAAAACTGCACCAAGATGGTGAAGGGAGAGAAGGTGGGTGGAGTGTTGACTACAGGTAGTGACGGTAGGAGAGCAATGAAGGGCTTACATGTGGGGCAATTATGGGTGATGGATTCCATATTTTGAGTTCACTCTTCATCTCCTTTCTTCCTTCATTTTTTTTTATTCCTTTCCTCTTTTCCTTTTTGTTTTTAAACATTTCAAGTGAACCAGATCTTTCTCCTACACAAAAGCAGTCTGAATATAGAACGTGTGAGAATCATAACTTATTCAAAGGCCAACGTAGTCTTATTCCACTGCCTGATTCTTTCTCCAATTACTCCAGAAAACTTCTATTTTCCTTCTGGTTAATACCAAGAATTTAGTGTCCCTGTATAAACTCCCAGAGAGCCAAAGACTTCTGTATTCTCTCAGATTTACTTGATTTCTTAATGGTTTTTTTTTTTTAAGTATCAGTTTATGTATGTGTGTGTGGGGGGGCGATATTGGGGATTGAATCGAGGAGCATTCTGCCTCTGAGCTATACCCTTAACCCTTTTTCAAAATCTTATTTTGAGACAGGGTTTCCTAAGTTGCTGGGGGTGTCACTAAGTTGCTGAGGTTGGTCTTGAACTTTGATCTTCCTGCCTCAGCCTCCTGAGTAGCTGGGATTGCAGGTGTGCACCACCATGCCTGGCTATATTATTTCCAAATAATTGTCTGCTAACTTGTTATTTTTAACTTATATCTCATTTCCTTTTCATACTTTTTAGTTATCTTGGTTTTCTCTTATAATTTCTTATAGTGAGTATTAAAGTTAGTTTTAATGTTTCTCTTTTAATAATGAACACATTAAAGGATATAGGTTTTCTGACACCAGCTTTGTCTGTGTGCTGTGGTTTTGCGTGAAATATCTTCTGTTTCATTGTTTTAAAGAAAGTTGAACACTTTTTAATTTTTATCTTGGATTTTAAAGGTTAACTGAGAATATTTAATTTCTGAGTAGTTCAGATTATTTATTTATAAGTTTATGGATATGATCAGAGAACGCAATTAGTCAAATTTCTTTAAATTTTTTTTTAATGGTTTGTTAAATTGCTTTGGGGTGGGAGTAGCCAAATACATAATGGAAATTTGTAGGTATTTCAGAGTCAGAGCAGATCATCTGTTCTATGTTTAATAGGCACAGACATGAATGTACATACACATACACACACAACACATGCCTCATGTATTATTTCTATTATTCCTACTATTCATTTTTTCTCAGTTCTTATTTTTTAAAAATATTTATTTTTTGATTGTAGTTGGACACATTACTTTTATTTATTTGTTTTTCTGTGGTCCTGAGGATCGAACCCAGGGCCTCACACGTGCTAGGCGAGCGCTCTACCACTGAGCCACAACCCCAGCCCCTCATTTCTTATTTTTGAAGTCTGTTTCCAAGTGAAATACAAGAACATCTTCTCTGATTTTATTCTTATCTTGTTCTTGCATACATAAAAATTTTTGCTCTACATTTTTCTTCTTTGTTGCAAACAAACTTGTTATGATCCAATGTCTTCATAAATTGTCTTTTAACGGTAGTGTTTGATAAGTTTTCTTCATGTTACCACATTTCATTTGAGGATGCAGCTCAGTGGTAGGGCGCACACTTAGCATGGGTAAGACCCCGTGTTCTGTACCCAGCATGCGTGCATAAATAAATAAATAAGAAAAGAAAACATGTACATATACACACATATAATCACTTTTGATTTGTATTTGTTTGCATTTGTTAGGAACTGTATGTAACATTGTTTTGCTTCTTAAAATTCAGTTTGTTAGTTTTAATGGGAGAATTCAGTCCATTAACATTGAATGTAACCTCCAGTGGATTTCATTATTGCCCTTTATCTTAATTTGATAACAAATTTGTCAATTTTTTTTAATTATATACAGTTCATGCTGGGTAAATGCTAAACAGTCGTGTGAGTTTAGGTCTTGATAAGTTGTATTTGATATGACAGTAGGTGCTCTAAGTGAAAGTGACTTAGGTTTGGGATCTATGCCAGAAAACAAAGACTGTGGAGATATAAACTGGAGTTAAGAGCTGTGTTTTGTCAGGGTTCTCCAGAGAAACAGGACGGGTGGAATTCCTTTTTCTTTAGGGAAGCACAGTATGCTCTTAGGGGCTTCTACTGATTGAATTATGGCGGGTAATCTGTTTTAGTCAAAGTCTACCGATTTAAATGTTAATCACATCTTAAAAATACCTTCCCAACAATGTCTAAGACGGGTGTTTGACCAAACAACTGGGCACTATAGCCTAGCCAAGTGACACGTGAAATTAACTGCAGCAATAGACAAAACATGAATGGGTAATTTCTAAAACAAATAACAAAATCAAAAACAGCTGAAAGATCAAGGACTTAGCATTAAGGAATTAGCACAGCTGGGTTCCACTGATACTTTCAGAAGTCCAAATGTCCTTATTCTTTTGGTGATACCTAAAGTATGTCCTCAACTTAAAAAATATAAATATATACTTGTTTTTTTCTCCTTTGAGTGTCTGTCAGGTTTTTTTTTTTTTTTTTTTTTTTTTTTTTTTTTTTAAGATCAGAATGTCAGATTGCAGATATTTCCTGAGTATCTGGTGTTGCATCAGCCTTATCTGCTTCCTAGGGATCTGTTGGCCCTGGGGTTATGAGGGCTGAGCTCTGAGTTGCAATACCTTACCCCTGCACAGAGCAGTCCTTGCAGGCCTGCACACAGCCTGAAACTAAATAAATACCTCCCCTTCCCTTCTGCTGCTGTGCAGATAGAGCATCCCTGTCTCCACCTTGCCAGAGCCTGGCACCATCTATTAACTTTATATCTGGGCAGATCTATGGAAGGTCTGTGTTTACACTTTGCAAAACCAATAAGTACTTTCAGGTAAGTCTAAGAAATAAACACTTTTGGCATGGTTTAATTTACTTGGGATTTTAGTATCCTTAGTTATGAGCAGTTTTATTCAGCTAGGAGTAGCAGCAGCTGTTGGTTAAGCACAGGTGTTCTGAGTTCAAATCTCAGGTCCATCTGGGTTCACACAGACTCCAGCATTTGGTAGTCATGTGAACCTGCTCCACTTACCTCTCTTTGAGGTTCACTTTCTCCGAGTTTCATCATACTATTGTTGTGAAGCCTAAATGGAACAAGGATTAGTTATTTGAATGATAAAAATTTTGGGTTTTTCTACTCAAAGAAATATTCCTTTCTACATGACAATTTCTACTTGTGTTTCCTAAGAAACAAATATTCAGACTCCTAAGTGTTAAATGTAACCTCTTTCAGCAGTTATTTGTATGCTTATATTTTCAGGGTCTTTTTCAGTGAGTGGTTTTCTACCTGTATTACAAAACACATTTGTTGAAATAAATTCAAGAGAAAGAAATGTATTTGCTTCCAGAGGTAATTATAGATACCTATGATGTTGCTAAATTTAGAAACAAAATAGCTTATCTACATGCATTTCTTGAGCTCTGACTTAGTTGGTAGGGTGCCGAGTCTTAGGCAAATCATGCCATTCAGGGGGACTGAGTTTCATGTTTTCCTCATTTGGAGCCAGGAGGAAAAATCGTTACTAGCCTGGTCACTTCTAATCAAGTCCTGGCATTTCTGCCCTGCCCTTGTGCATTGTCCTTATTGTTGAGATTGTTGTTGCCCAAAACATTCTCCAGGCTAAATAGTCCAAGAGTCTCACATCATCATAATGATGTCATCCTTGGTTACGAATTCTTCACTCATCATTTACCTCTGCCTGCCTGCCCATGAATGGGTTAACCAAGCTGCTTTCACCTCTAAATTATTTCTGGGATTATCTCCATCTGCCTTTCCCATCTGATTCTTTTGGATCTCTTCTCCGAGCTTGACTTCAGTAAGCAAAAGCCGAGATATTGTAATTTCCTAAATAACCCAAAGGGAAGATTTGGCCTATTAGAACAACTTTGATTGTCGAATCAGCTTTCACATGCTCTTCTCTCTAATGGAACTTTGAGGAATAACTGTAATTGAATTGTGTCTCCACGCCATCTGCAGATTTCACCAAATAAAACCTAGATCTGGTTCTCTCTTGTTTGTTTCACGTTGTGTTTGTTCCCCATTGAGTAAAGCATAAGCTTGGGCTTCATCTGGATGTATTTTCAACTCACAGAGGCAGTAACTGAATGTCTGACAGTAGCCTTGCCTCCCTGGAGTATTCTAACTCTGGCTGCTATATTAAGCCAGTCTACTTCTTGGTTCCCTTCAAAGGTAATGTCCCATCTGTTGACTGGGAACTATGGCAATGCAAAACTCAGAATCATCAGAGGATGGGATCCAAAGCATCTTTAACTCCCCCTCTGGAAAGAGCCATTCTGGGTTTTTGAAGTGGTTGCATTGCTCTCTCTCAGCAAGGTGGAGAGGTTAATATTTTTGCTCTCTAACCTTTGAGGACACGTGCTGTGGGCCTGGTGCAGTTTGCAGCAGGATCTTTGACAAGTTTGAGCAGGCAGTTCTTTTAGCTATTGCTGATTCTCTGAAGTGTTGAATTGGATTCTGCTTGAGGCTACCTGAAAGTGCTTCTTAGTTTGTCCTGTGTTGTTTCACTGAGCTCCCTCTTCAGTCCCACTGAGGAACTTTATGTTATGGCATGTGACAGCCACTAGATAACATTATGATAAATTCCTGGGGGCTTGGATCAAACTCCACTTTCTGAGGCGTCAGCGTCAGCAATCGTAGACTTAAGGAATATTAAGTGTCTACAGTGAGTTTAGAAGTGAAAAGAGACTGCTGAGTTCAGTGTTACCTAGAGGGTTTGTGTACAAATTTGGCAGAAGTTGTCCAAACCTGTGCAAACTGTAAGTATTCTATAAAATTTGAGATAGTGAAAGATGAATGAAAGAAAGAAGGCTCAAATATCTCTTAGATCTTGTTGACCATTCCTCAAAAGCCAAAATTAGATTTTAGCGTTATTCTAGTGACTTCCATAAACCAGGTTAGACATGCAAAAGATGTGGGTGAATTAGGAAAGAGTTAAAAAATTCTCCACACCTTCTCCCACAACTAGCAACCATAGAGGCCAAGAGAAAATGTACACAGGCATGTGTGTGTGTGTGTGTGTGTGCGCATACACACACAAAACACATACACAGGCTCAGGCAGGGAACCTGTTTTGCAAGTTTTGCTGGTTAAAAAAAAAAAAAAATAGGAAGGGGGTTGCTGGAGAGCAGAGTGGGAAAGCCTTAGAAGTATCAATTGAAGATTTTTTAGAAACCTGAGTTTTCAAAGTAACTTTATCCTGCAGAGAGAGGCACACATGTGCCGCTCTACTTTTTTTTTTCTTCCACTGATTAAGTGCATTGTTAGACAGGGAGGGGCAGATTAACGAATGCCTATAATTTCGATCATTGTTTTCTGCAAAACAGCCCAGGCTTTGAAAATGAAGCCATCGGTCTTGGCTAAGTTTCTGCCAACAGCACAAATTACACTGTGCAGAGATCCAAAGCCCCTAAAAAGGTTTCATTAATGAACAATTTCAGACGATTGTTTAAGTCTTTGCCTGACAGGTAAGGTTGGCATGTAGGCAGGTGGGGTTAGAGTTTCCATGGAGATTTATGATGTCATGCTTGAAAGAGCATGTCAAGACAGCCAATTTAACAAGTAGCTACTCAAATAGTCCTATAGGCTACAAGTCGGTTTTATGCAAATGACAAGAGTTTTACTGGGAAAAACTGCAAAAGAAAACAGTAGAGACATGGAAGGGGGGTTTACCTGACAGCTCGGAAGGATGACCCCGGAGTGCAGGAGAGACGAAAACTTCCAGAAGACCAGTTAGATTTTCTGCCTTAACGGCCGCCTCACCTGTGGCGCTCTGGGTGCAGGTAAATATGTGTCTTTTTTTTCCTTCCAAGTTATTGCCAAAAATTATTTGGAAACCTTGTGGTCTGTTTCTGTGCATTGTTCTCTTGGCAGGAAGAACTGAATAAGCACAGCTTTCCCACATCGAATGTTGAGCTTCAGGGCTGTTTTAAGGGCTTTTTGTTGTTGTTGTTGAATGAACCGAGATTTTTGAATAGGGCTGAAAAACAAAAGATGCATTATGCATTATGCTGATTGTGCCCTGTGAATAATGTGGTAAGAATGCCATAGATAAGGATTAGAAAGACCATCTGAGAATCCAGATACTATACATATTTGTTGATTATTCCCAGATGTTGTGCATGCATTTTCTTCTTCTACTCCATAATTGAGGCTATGAATAATTCTGTATGTTCACCTTGTAAAATGCCCCCCCAAATAAAATCCCTGGAATAGCACAGGAATTGTCTTGGAACCAGGCTCAGGGACATTGCATGTTTGTGTTGTTTTGTTTTAATGTGGATAGTATACTTTTCTCATAGATGCATTTTCTGGGACTTTAAAAAAAAAAAATCTGTTTGAGGTTCATTTCTGGACTTTTAGGGAAACAGGAGTTCTAAATTCCAAGAAGAGAGACAAAGGTTTCTTGGGGGAAAGAGGGTAGTTAGAGGTAGTTTGTTTGTAAAGCATGCTTTATTTAAATAGGAAACCCCCACACCTGGGAGTAGGGGGTTTCCTGTTTACATCAGGCATGCTGATGGCAGGTAAACATCTTGGTAGCCTTTTGAGTGTGATAAGGATCACTCGGGTGGCTGTGGATCAAGGAGTTAGTTGAGGGACAACAGTTGAGGTGAGCAGCTAAGTCCACCAAGATTAAAAGGAACACAAAGAGAACTCATTTGTCTGTTATATGCAGCACGTGAAGTTAAAACACAATTTAAGGATACCTGTGCAGTCGGAACTTGGACTTTTGAAACAAAAAGTACTTATGAGCAAGCTGATAGGTTTTAAAGTGTTTTAGAAATTAATATATGAACATGAGACTTCCTGAAATTTTGCAGTTGGATAGCATGGATTAGCGCCGGGATTGCCATTCATATGAAATTGTGGTTGCCATGGTTATTGCAGAAAAGTGAATGATAAAGGGGACTTTGCGGCCTGGCAGTGCCACATATTTATTATCTGTGTAAACTTGGGAAAAGTAAATTCGTATCCCTAAGCCTCAGTTTTCTTCTCTATAAAATGGGTGTAACAGGAGCAACATTGTGGCACAATTCTATGCATTCATACTCCATGTGTTAGGGATTGTTTTTATTTATAAGAAACTAGACTATTTATAGTGCCCCCCCATCCTTTGTCTTATCATTACAACAGCCCAGTGAGCCTCTCAGAGTCTTTTTATTCCCAGTTTACAGATGAAGAAACCATGGCTCATTGAGAGAAAGAAAAACACTACATAATAAGCCATTCTGCATTTTTTTCTGATCTTAAGGAGCATAGAAAAAAATTAATGTGACTAAAATAACTCCCAGCAGCAAGCAATTATTCTTATAAATTAATTAAAATACAAAATGTTAAGTGTGTCAAAGGACCTAGGATATTCTTTTTTTTTTTTTTTTTTTTTAACAAAGTTAATTACGCTTACGTCTTTTTCCTAGAGAGGAATATAGAAGTAGCATTAATTTACTTTTTTACTGGTTCTTATTGATAGGAGCTCTAATCTACTGCACAGATTTAAATTTTAAAACCTTATCTTCCTCAAATTTCTCTCAGCCCCAAGAGAAGAATCGGGTTTGATGTTACAGATATTTGCTGAGCAGAAACCTGAGTCAGCTAGGGGCTGGGAGTTCCACAGGGTGCAGAAGCCAGCCAGGAGTTGGACACACTGTCCCTTTACTCCCTTTGTGTTCTGGATGTTGGCACCTCTTCCCTTGTCTTCATCCCAGACGGATACACAGCCCATAATTATATTCTGCATCCATTGTGTGGAAGAGACAAATATGTTTTTCATTGTGTTATTTTTAGTAGTCGTGTTTCTAGCCAGGGAAAATACTCTATTAGTTCCAGAGTTTTTCTAGCGACTTTTCCAATTTTTCCATGTTACGCTATTCGGAATGATTCAGGTTCCGTACTGCTGGAAGGAGGGTCTTTTAGCAGGAGTCTTGGGTGGGCCCATCAAGTGGGATTCTAATGGACAGCTTTTGACAGACATCTGAACCGCCAAGGCTGAGCCCATTCATTGGCAGATAACCTCATGGTCAGATGAATTTGGCTGTGAGGCTGGCTCCAGCTCTGGTTATCTTATCTCAAGGGCAGATCTGGAAGTCTGAAATCAAATATGTATTTCATTCAAAGTTTCAGAACCGCAAATCAGCAATTGTGAGGTGGAAAGAGAGCCAGGAAATCTAACAGCAACAGGGTACCAAGATTCCACATAGGTTGGAATCACTAATGAACATTCTTACTCTTTTTTTTTTTTTTAAAATCCTGCAGACCATGCTTTAAAACTCCATTGAAACTTCATATTGCACATACTTGTTGTGGTGATCAGAGATCTCTTTGGTCAGTAAGCAGAGATGAGCTCCGGAAATGCACTTTGCACCAGGACTTAGGGAAGACTTGGGTAGTCAGAGGATCCCTGCTCAGGGGTTGAAGAATTGGGTGGCAGGCACTGGAATCCTGGATCCATTTCTCATTCATAGCATAAAACCCCTACAGGTTTGTTCATATTCTAAATAAATACAGCATCTGAATTTTAAAAGTTTCTTCATAAAGGAGATAGCGATCTTTAAGTATTACATTATTCTCTTGTAAAAAAAAAAAAAACTGTTTTGAAATTCTCACATAAGTTATTTGTAAGTCATTTCTTCAAAAAGAATCTCCCAGTGCCGGAAATGGATCTAGAAATTCTCTCAGGCTGGCTGTTGAGGAATCAGAGAGTAGAAAGTTCTCCTGAACTCCATCAGAAACACCCCCAGTTTTACTTTTGTGTGTGTGTGCAGGGTCTCACCTGTACCTGGCAAGTGCTCTAGGCAGAGCTACACCTGCAGCCCTGAAGGCAGGATTCTGTCACTAAATCTGCTCTCCCCCATGGTTTCTTAACCAAAGAGATAAGCCCCAGCTTGGTTCATTATGACAGTTGTGTGATGTTAGGGCAGCTGGAGGTCTTGAGACCTGTGGGATGTCTTGGGAAGAGTGCAATCAGGGTGGCCTTAGGTGGGCCAGGATGAGCTTTATCCTAAAGACAGGAAACTCTGCTGCTTTTGTTTCCAGAAAACAGACTAAATAGGCAGCAGAAACAACGTTCAGATGCCCAGCTGTATGAATCACAAAAGCAAATGCAAAATATTATGCATGTGGACAAAACCTTACAGAAAGTAGCTAATTTAATGGGAAACATGAATTCCAGTCAGTCAGTACAGGTCGATCGATGTTAGCATCTGTTGGCTCTGATGGCCCCAGGATTCTGCATTGCGGTTTAATTTCACAGCTCGTTTCTATTGTGTGATTTTACCTTCCATTCCTTTCTGTTTGCTCATGATTAAGCAAGTGAAGTAAGAAAGGTATTTCCCACTCTCAGTTTTATTAGGGCTGGTAAATGCAGATGATCATGTTGACCATAAAACTAATGGTGAGAGTCCTCTGCACTGTGGGCTTTCTTGGGCTCTTGCCCCTGCTTTGTTGTGATCAAGTAAGATGAAGAAAGCCAAGGCCCAGTCACAGACATGCTCTGTAGGACTGCCACATGGTGCCCTAGACTTTTCCTAGAGGACTTTCTTTGACCATACTGTTTGCCACTCAGAAGCAAAGCAGGCTGCCGCCTCCCGTGTTTGGAATGGCTGAGAGAACAGAGAACCAGATGGACCCTTGGTCATTTTCTCTCTTTGACATTAAAAATATTGGTGGATACCCCTCAGAATATCAAGGAGGATGTCAGGTCTCATTTACATAGTAGTTATTACTAAGAAAAACGTGCTGTAGCCGTTATTTGGCTTGTCATTCCAGAAGGACAGGTTTGTTGTTTTGTCATTTTGCACTGAGAAAGGTTATATAAACTCCTTTTTTTTTTTTTTTTTAAACTGTATTATTATTTGGTTCCCTTCTCAGGTTAATTTTTAAGACTCCAGAAGAAAGCAATTCCAACCAATTGCTTCATAAAGGACAATTTTCAGTTTCTTCTTTGTGGGGTGTGTGGGTGTGGATGTATGTGTTTATGACTTCGAGAATAGCACAAACTCTTATTTAAAACTCTTCTCTCTTCAGAGCAATTATAACTGTGGCTCCATGATATATTAACTTGACCCCTTTTTAATTGCTCTTTAGATTGCTTTTTTTTTTTTTTCTTCCCCTGTTATGAATAGTACTGCACTGATCCTCTTTAGAACGATGCACATGTCAGCACATCAGAAGGACAAATTTCTTGATGTCAAATTGGATCACTAGAGTTGAAAGGTATCGCCCAATTTTCTCTAAAAAAGACTCACCAATTTATCGTATCAATAGGAATGTCACAGAGGATGTTCTGGCACATTCATGTAATGCAGTTCACTGCAGTCATGGCAATACATGAAGGAGACCCTCCATCCACATATGGACACATAACCAATCATGCTACACAAGCAGTACGAGCTACCTGCAATATAGATAACAGGATCCTATTTATTTTAAAAAGGGTCTTTTTAAAAGGTCTTTAAAAAGGTCTGTAGAACCCTATTGTATGAGAAAGCATTTACATTTTCTGTATACTTATCTAGACATTAAAATTTCCTAAAATGATGTCCAATAAATCATAGAGAGGAACTAGCAAGCTGTGAGAAGCAAGTTTTATTAATTTCTTTATTTCTCTACTATGTACATTTTTACCACAGACATGTAATACTTTGATACTTAAAAACTAGTTTTAAATGAAACCAATTATATAGAACTATAATGCACTAATAAAAACATAAATTAAAAACAGAATACAACTAGTTGCCCTGGAGTATAGCATGTGTTCTTTTGAGGTAAGCCTGCAGTTTCCAGGTAGGCTGACAAAGGTGACTTCATGTCATGTATCAAAGCAGGTGTATGTTTATACTGGTGGAGTTGTCCCTTGAAGAGGGAAGCAGGTCTCTCCTCTGTCCTTCTTTATAGAAGCAGCCGCCTCTGATGTCTTCCCTAAATGAGTTTATTCCAATTAGAATCCCTCCTTTCTAAACAAATCCTGTTTTGCATTCCAAGTATCAGGTGTGTTTGATTTAAACGTTTTTAAGTTGCAGGTACTTTTCAACAAATACATAAACTCATCTTTGTAGGGCAGGGCATCTTTTGACCCAACGTACAAAATATCTCTTTATAACTAAATCCCACCCCTTACCAAGGTACTAAGAATCTACTGTAGATAAAGGCTGTTTAGGTTTCTGTAGGAAGTCCAAACCTGTATATTGATGATTTTGTTTCCTAAGTGAAAATAACAGCCCTGTTTTCATATACAGAATATTTAGATTTGCAAAGACTGTTAAGCTCTTTTTTGTTTACCGCAGAGCAAGTCAAGAATAGAATGCACACTGTCAGAGGATGTCTTATGAAAGGAAAGAAACAACACATGTTATACTCCCAAATCACCAAGCAAAGTTTTAGATGTGGTTTTAAACTCCAACTCCTCTTTAATTCAGATGCGCAGAAAGCAGTCAAACCTCAAGTGTAGGGGGTTTGATTTGTTAGCACAAATCCCAGTAACTATCTTCACTGTAATTAAACTCTTCTTTCTTCCTCCTTCTCAAAAGCTACTTCTGAAACTTTGTGCTTTCCCTAGATATAGTATTATTTTTTTAACTTCATAAAAATCTCAGTTCTGCAACTTACTGCAAATATTTGCAAAAGGGGAACACATATAAAATAAATGCCTCTTAATATAGTGTTTTGTGAATAAACATGCCTGGCATTAGTTGGTTAACCTAAAAATTAATGAGAAACAACTCTGCTTAGAGGAAAAAGGGTAAAACTGTGGCTGTGGTGTGCAAATCAAGGGAAAGCTGCAATTTAAGTAATTCAATTAAAGAGAACATAATTACTGTAGCCCCAGGTTGGAGAAGGTCACTTTTTAGTCTAATTGAACTTTTTCTGAATCTTTAGAAAAATGGGCCAAATTTGCTATATCATAGATTATCTACAGTATTTTCTTCCTCCACATATTAAATACCATTGACTATGTAAGACATATATATCCAAATCGCATATGCCTTTTTGCATTCTAATGTAATACAATAAAAATTTTCCCTGTATGCATTCAAATCTTTGCAAATAAATATGGGTACTAGAATCTCCATATTATATCACTTGCTATATGTCAGAAACTTTCACACAAGTTATTTCAAATATAATTCTTTTTTAAAAAAGTTCTTATTTATGTCTCTCTTATGTATGAAGAAAGACACATGAATAAAGCAACTAAGGCTCAGAAAAATCTAGAAACTTGATTCTTTAAGCAAAGGAATGGGGATTTGAACTCAGCAATTCTGATTCAGCCTAGGGCATTTTTTCTGGGCTCCCTGAGGGGTGTGCTATGAAAACTGTGGCTCATTTTATGAGGTTAGATTTCCAAACACTATAGTCATGCTGGGAATGATTTACCACATGCCTTTGTAGCCTGAAGTTCTCTTTGGCACCTCCTACCTTTACTTTTTTTTTCCATTTCAATGACACACCAGAGGGTGGAGTTGAGCAACCTGATGGAGTTGGAGCAGCCATCCTTTTGCTACTGATTAGCAATACTCTCAAAAAGGGAGGGAGGGGAGGAGACCTTAGCTTAGCCCTGAAGTCAAGCCTGAAGATTACTTGTCAGGAATGTCAAAAGCACTTATTAAGCAACCTTCTTCCTGGCATTTTAGGAAGAAAGCCTCACGCACAGATCAGATCTCTTCCTTCAGAAACCTGTACTCTGTGAAGGGGCCCTCAGATTTCACCTCAGAGAAAGAACAATTGAGCGTTCATGGGACTTAACAGCATGGCGCCATTCATACATTTTGAGCAGTTGCAATCATGTGGATTGCAAAAGTGCTTACTGGAATTAGAGACAAATGGGGCAACTTTCAGAGGTTTAGACATAAGAATAGACTGGCAGGCATCTGTCTTGGGGCCAGGGTCTTCAGAAACACCTGCTCAATGACTTCTGCAAATTTCAATGAAACAATAAAATGTGGTTATGCGTATAGCTCAGTGGTAGAGTACACACTTGGCATGCTTTAGGGCCCTGAGTTTGGTCGTCAGCACTGCAAAAAATAAATGAAAGAGTCAAAACGGACAAAACCTCTAGTGCTTTGAATGGCTTAGAATCAGGCATTTTCACCTAAAAATCGAATTTCTTACATCCTGACCAAAAAAAAAAGATATGGTCAAGAAACACTGTCAGAATCTTTGGTAGCGCTAAGTAGCAGCTGCCCCAGTAATATGGGGATGTAGACTCCAGGGTACACTTTAACCCCCCACTCTCTGTCCACACCTGCTATCCTTACCTGTTTGACTCTACTATATGACCCTAACCTAATGTTTTTGTAGGCTTTCTCCAAGAAACAGTGCAAGAGATGAGAGGGATCTTACCTTTGTTCTTGGCTAGACTTAGCTTTAAGAACTGGTTCTACCACTTACTATTTGTGTGGTCTTGAGCAAATCTGATCTAAGTAAGCTTCCACTTCTGCATCTGAAAAAAAGGGCTGAGAATTCCTACCCAGCAAATTGGTTTGCAGATCAGAGGCCTTATATGTGAAATACTTAACACAGTACCAGGCATGTGGTAGAAGCTCAGTACATGGCAGCAAGTATAATGGAAACATCTCCTGAAACATTTTGTGAGAAAAGATCAATTTCTGCCCAATCAGTGACTTAAGTTCAAGGTGGAAAGGTTCTTTGAATATGATGGGAGTCATCTTAATTTCATGGAGAAGAATCCAAAGTTAGAAGAGTTGACTAGTACAAGATTACTCTATTACTTAAAGGCAAACGGTTTCAGAACCAGTGGCTTTGACTTTCCACTGATCCATGAAAAGGCCTTAGAATGTGGCTTTGATGTTTAACTATGTGAAATTATCCTAATTGAATTTTAAGTGAAAATAATTTTGAATAACATTAAGATGGTACAGCAACATGTGATCTGTTTGATTTAGAAAAAAAAAAAAAAACTTGACCATTTATTCATTTAGCATGGAAACTTTAGTTCAAATAGGTCCTGCACTGGACACAGGGAATACACTACATGAGATGACAGGACCACTCACTTCCTTCACAAAGCTTAGAATCTAATGGAAGAAGGCAGAGAAGAAAGCATAATTCTCATCCTCATCCATGGTTTCACTTTCTATAGTTTCATTTCCCTGCAATCAACTTCAGTCTGAAAATATTAAAATCCTAGAAATAAACAATTCACAACTTTAAAATTGTATCACACTCTGAGTAGCATGATAAAATCTTGTACCTGCCAGGATGTGAAATGTCCCTTTGTCCAGTGTATCCAAATTGTATATGCTACCCTCCCATTAGTCACTTATTAGTTATCTTGGTTATCAGATTAACTGCCATAATACCATATTACTTGTGTTCAGATAACCTTTATTTTACTGAATAATGGCCCCAAAGCACAAGAGTCATGCTGGTTGGCAATTTGAATATGTTAAAGAGGAAAAAAATATATATAATAGTTTATATATTCAGTACTATCCATGGTTTCAAGAAGCCACTGCTGAGGGCTTGCCATGAAGGAAATAAAAGAGTTACATGAGAAAGAAGCCAGGTAAGAAAACAGACTAGGCAAATAATGGGCATGTTTTTCAGGAAGAAGAGTAGCAAGTGCATGGACCCCAAGGCAGGAAGAGACTTGTCTGTTGAATGACTCAGATGACATGAAAGAGGCAGCTGGAATTATAAAGCCACAGTTAGGACTTTGGAGTGCATTCTTTGGGTAGTGTGAAGATTTTAAGTAGGAGAGTGATAAAATATTTTTAGCTTTTGTTCAAACAGTATACAGAAGTTCCTTTGAGTGGGTTGGGGGACACTTCTAACTAAGCCTGTCCTCTTTTTTATCTCTGTGGCTGTTCTTAAAGGAGCCCTGTAGAACTAATTCTAGGGCTCCCCAAAACACACTGTGGGCAGTTTACAGAATCTTGAGGAGATATGATTTGTGCCACAGGGTCTCATACCTGTGTCCAGGAGCACAATGCATCATTCTTGTCATTAGCCCAAAGGCTAAATGTAGATATTTTGGTTTTTTTTTCCCTCTAGTTCTAAATCCATTCAGAACAGGTTACTAAAATATTTCCTCTTCACCACAAAAAAAAAAAAAAAAAAAAAAGAAAGAAAGAAAGAAAGAAAGAAAGAAAGAAAAAGAAAAAGAAAAAAAAAGAAAAGCTATACATTGATGCAGTAATGTGAAATGGGATACATTGTTATGAATCCTTGAGTTTGGATTTTTCCAGTGACATAATGGTACATCAAACCTTTGCCTTTTTATCTGCTCTCAGTGGGAAAAAAATAAATAATGTATATTTCAAGGAGCCAACTCTTAGTTTCTCCCCTGTCTTCGCTCAGGCTGGGTAATCAGAATATACCCGGTGAAGGTTGGCAGAACAGATAAGCAATGTAGGCACTGGTTTTTGCTTTTGTTTTGTTTGTTTTTGGTGCTGGGCATTGAACCCAAGACCTTGTGCACATACTAAGCCTGTGCTTTATCACCAAGCTACACTCCCAGCCCCAGGACTGTGAGTTCCCACTAGCACCATGAACACCTGGAATCCAGGTTTCTGACTCTGACCTTTGAACAGCGTGACTTGCTCTTCAGAAGCTGCCCTGTGACAGCAGCAGTCAGATGCTGTGGGTGACCCAAGCCTCACCATCAAGAATGTGGTGGGTCTCAGGCATTTGTGTGTTATATCCCCCACCCCTTTATTCTCCTGTTCTAGAAGTTCCAAAATGGCATATCTTAGAGGCAGATATGGCCACAAGGAATGCAGACTCACCATGCGTACATGGCTTTTCAGGCTCAAGCAATTTGAACAAACACTGGCATTGAGACAGTTGGTTATTTGGCCACTTGACGATAAAACCATGATCAATTTTTTTTTTTTTTTTTTTGGGGGGGGTGGTATGAATTACATAAAAATCTGTCTCTAATCTCACATCGCTTGTGAATATTAACTGTCTCTGTATATACCTGCAAGCTGTAAGTGGCCCCTTCCCACCACTCTGTTCACTTTGATTTCTTCAATGATTGGCATGTGGGTGGAGCCTATTTGGTCAGGTGTGATGTATGAAAAAGAGTCACATTCTTGCCTTCATTTTTGTTTTTGGATTTTTTGTGTGTGTGTGTGTCTTACATCCGGATTTACCTAAACCCCACCCCACCCAGTCCGCATCTGCATAGCGATGAAAAACCGGTATTTTCTACCTGTGAATCACACTTCCAATCCTGAGCCTGTCTGTCAGGACAGCTTGCTGGAAGGAATGGGTCAGACTGAAGGCCAGCTAAGTGTGAAGGGGGCAGGTCCTGTCACTCACGGGCCAGGCTCTTGACTGCTCTGAGAAGGTTAAAGGTCTGGCCGATAGCCACTACTGGATGTGGACATGGAGCCACCAGTCTGTCCTCTGGGGGAAAGGCCACAGAAGGAAGGAGGGCTCATGTGTCTCTGCTGTCGGGGGCCCCGGAGTGCACCAGCCAGAAGCCAGGTACAGAAGTGGTGTGATTCAGGGCTGGGGGTTGCCTTCCTCTCTGGGGTCCCTAGCCTGCTGTGTCATGTTCCCAATCACCTGGGCGGCTCACCTGAAAGTGGGTGGTTCCTGGCCAATTCTTGCCGAGTGGGAGCCAGAAAGGGCCACAGGTCACAAGGTTTCTTTTAAGTTCAATTATGCTTCTCAGTGAGAGGATGATTGCTCAAAGCAGTTAAACTTTGTTTAATGATAATTAAATTGCTTTCCTTTATTCTGAAACGTCTCTTAATTTTGCTGCACAAAGAAAGGAAGCATTTTTCTTTGATTGTAACAGACTATGTCTAGGTAGGGTGTAATCAATGCATCTCACTTTGCTGGACTCTGAAATCATGTGTCTGTGCTCTTCTGATTTGGAAATGCCATGAAAGTTAGCAAACCCAGTGCTGCCGGTTAAAACTTTTTAAGTAAAAAAAAAAGCTGCTTTTCTCTACTTCCTCTTCTCCCTCTGGTTCTGCCTTAACACTTTGCTTTTGTTTGTTTGCTCTTTGGCTTTTTTTCTGCTGCTGGGGATGGAACCCAGGCCCTCCTAAGTGCTGGGAAGGCACCTTCTCACTGAGCTACACCCCCAGCCCAAAGAATTTCTTAAACACACGTACTGCTGCCCTGGAACTGGGCTGCTTCACCTTTTCAAAGCATGGATGAGGCTTGGCACGTTCCATCTTGTTCCTGCTTGACTTAGACACGGCATGAGGATGGTGTTGATCTGTCACAGTCGCCTACAGTCCTCAGAGCTTGGATGGTAGAAGCCTCCAGGCTTTTCAGTGCTGAAAAGTTCATCATCTGTCTTCCCATGAGGAAAATGTTTTGAGATGGTGGAGGCAGGGGAGAGACTTTCATTGAAGCTCATGTAGGGGAAAAAAAAGTAAGACTTCAAAAAAAGAGAAGCCCTAGAACAGAGATTCATTTGACAGATCCTTGTATCTGATCTGTTATTTCATGGGCCTGTCTTCCTGTTGCCAGAATGAAGATGTTCTGGAAAGAAACCTTAGGAAATGAAGCCTGGTTACCAAATTTCTTATTAGGAACAGAGTGGAGAAAAAAAAAAAAGAGTTTTCTTAAAAGAACTGAACCAACTGTGGTTTTAATAAGCCTGAGTTTTAAATTTTAATAGAAATTATGGGCAATATGAGGGTGTGTGTATGTGTATGTGTGTGTGCGTGCGTGTGTGTGTGTTGTGTTTTAGAGCATTTGAACATTTTGGTTAAGACTGTACTGCTGCTATCTCAGGTTTGGAGGCTAATTCCGTGGCCTAGCATGCTTTGTTCAGACTTCTTTGGGCTGAGATGATACTGAGCAGGAGACCCTGGCAGCAGAAGGAGTTGGGGTAAGAAATGGAATGTTGAGTTGAAGAAGAGTCACTTCAGAATAAGATACATAATATGGTCACTGGAAGAAAAACAGCTGCTGGTCATTTAGGTGGAGAAGAGAAGAAAGATCCAGTAACTTACAAGGGCTATAAGGATATTTCAGACAGGCAGAGTTTGAGCCCATATAAATGTATAGAACCAAGATGGTCAGAAAAAAATATTTTTAAAGATAGTATGAGCAGAGTGAGGTAAGGAAATACACAGTCATCAAATTGGTGGCTGTTAGTCATCTTTTCATAGCTATAACACAATACCTGAGAAAATCAACTCAAAGGAGAAAATATTTCTTTTGGTTCACAGTGTCAGAGGTTTCAGTCCATTTTGCCGAGCCCCATCACTGTGGGCTGGTGGTGAGGCAGAACAGCATGTCAGGGTGTGAATGGTGGAGTGGAACTGCTCACCTGATGGCAGCTGGGAATTAGGGACAAGACTGGGGACAAGATACAACTTTCAAGTACATGCCCCCAGTGACCTGCCTCCTCCAAATAGGACCCATCTCCTAAAGTGTCCACCACTTTCCCCAATAGCCTTACCAGCCAGGGTCTGAGCCTTCAACACAGGGGGTACAGGGACAGGGGACATTCCAGGTCCAAACTCTAGAGTGGCATAATAGATGCTCAGGTTTATATATGGTTTGTTCCCTCCAAAACTCACACTGAAACTTAATTTCCATGTTGTATCAGGAAGTGGGGTCTTTCAGAGGCGACTAGGTTGTTAAGAGGATGAATGCCTTTCTTGTGGGACTGGTTTAATCTTGAGGGATTGGATTGATTCTAGAAGGACTGGATTGTCTGCTGTGAGAGCAGGTTAGGGTTTGGGATCCTTGTGTGGCTTTTTGCTGTCTGCTGTGAGCTGAAGTAGCATGAGGCCCTTGCTGGAGCCCTGCTCTTTGACTTTCCAGCCTTCAGAACCACGAGGCAAAGTCAACATCTTTCCTTGATAAATATCTCAGTGTCAGGAATTTTGTTACAGCGAGAAAAAATGGACAAAAACAATGAGAAGGGTTAGGCTAAAGGCCTCTGCACGGAGACTTTAGTGCTCCTCCTGCTAGAAGAGGGGGTCTAAGGATATTCTGTTTGGGAGAGGCCATTCAGTTTCTACCTGGTTTTCTAATGGCTTTTTATAACTTTAGAGTATTGAGGAAATGGAAAGGTAGGTCTCATTTATTAGAGGAACAGCTGGCCAGAAGCATGAGTTTCTTCTTGAGGGAGGATGGCGGGTAACAAGGGAACAGCGCTCAGAATTCCCCTAAGCTGGTCACGTAGTCCACACAGATTCACAGACGCCTGAGGTCAGCCCACATTGGATACAGTATCCTTCATGGGTTCCCGATTGCATCATGGGGTCCTAAGACTCTTTGCTTGTCAAAGTAAGACCACCGACTTACATCTTAGACTTTTATATTTTTGGCACCAGGGATTGAACCCAGGGATGTTTGACCACTGGGCCAAACATTTTTTATTTTGAGGCAAGGTCAGCTAAGTTGCTTAGGGCTTCCCCAAGTTGCTGAGGCTGGCTTTGAAGTCGTGATCCTCCTGCCTCAGCCTCCTGAGCCGCTGGGATTACAGGCATGTGCCGCCGCGCCCAGCCAAGTCTTTGTCCTGATCTGAGAATCCAAGTGAACTCAGGTCCAAATTTATCTCAGAGAACCAAAGACGTAAGAGCTAAAAGGTATTTTCAGTCTTCTCCTTGTGACAGACGAGGACGCGGAAGCCAGAAAGCTCCGGTGACTTATCCAGGGACACACAAGGAATTAGTCAAAGACGTGGAATTGGGAGACCTCCTGCCTCAGGCTAATGAGTTTGTGGCGGGAGGGTAGAAGGAGATGGATAAGGCAGGATGATCTAGCAGTCCCAGTGGAGCTGGTGTGCACCCTGACGCGATCTGGGTGGATGAGTATTCCGATTCCGACTCAGGTCCTGCCTCCCACCTTTCTCTTCCTTCAGTGGCCACAGAGGTAGCCAGGGGAGTCCACTGGTGTTTCCTCCCAGGTGCGTGTTTCCCAGGGCTTGTATCACTCTTTAAGAACTCTGATAAGTGCCGTCTATCACGAGCGGTCTACGTAAGCAGATTCTGCATGGGAAAAGGAAAGTGATTGCAGGTGGGAGAGAGAATGTTATATTTGATTATTTATTGTTTTCCAAACCCCAGACACACACACACACACACACACACACACACACACACACACACACACAGAGACAGCATGTTTGAAACCCTGATTGGCTTTGAAAATCTGGAATTAACTGTCACAATGAAGTGAAAAGAGAATGAAAAAGCAAATCTGTCCAAGGTCCAGGCTGAGAATCAAGGCCCAGCACAAGAGTTCTGTCGCCTGGACCCGTGCATGACAGTGAGCAAACCCGGCACACAAGCAATTCCCTCGTTCTGGGGCTTTGGTGTCAATGAGCCTGTGATGCCCATGGCACTGTGTCTTAACAAAGGTGATACCCTCCTGCAGGGAGTTATTTCCCCTCAAAGCCCAGGGCTCAGGGGCAGCTCTGGGAAGATGAACCACTCTCTGATTCCAGTATGTGCACGTGGCAGGCAGTTAAGCTGCTTCTACCCTGTACAACTGTGATGACAGTCTAGCTAAGATTAGCCACCCAGGGACTCTGGGATCGGGAAAAAAAAAAATGAGTGAGGTGTCTGCCTGTGTGTCTATGTGTGTGAACCTGTTTTTAAGATAAGGGAGACTGTCAGTATTCATAAATAAAACTTTGGCCATTTCCTATCATTTTTCCTAAATAAAATAATGTCAGCCAGAGGAGTTGGAGTTACCTTTTTTTTTGGGTGTGTGCGCGCACACGCGCACTGGAGATTGAACTGAGGGGCACTCGGGGCACCCACATGAGCTACATCCCCAGTCCTATTTTGTATTTTATTTAGAGACAGGGTCTCTCTGAGTTGCTTAGCTTCTCCCCGTTGCTGAGGCTGGCTTTGAACTCTCGATCCTCCTGCCTCAGCCTCCCGAGCCACTGGGATTACAGGCCTGCACTACTGCCCCTGGCTGGAGTTACCTGAATAGGAACTTTGCTAGAGTACAGGCATTATATGTGGGTCCTGTTCTGAGGTTGTCTCTGGAAAGTTCTAGAGCCTGGAATTGAAATGTGTGTTTCTACCACACCCTGTGTCTGGAGGCTGAGCACCCTTGAAGGTGACAAAATCACAAGGGAGCCTGTGCCTTGTAGAAGGGGCCATCTTCTCTCTCAGATGGAGAAAGAGAAGGATTTGAGAAAAAAGGCAACAAACCACCACTTCCTTCCCTAGCCCCTCAGGGCCAGCCCCCAATACACACACAAGCCCAAATGGACACTCCTTCTCCTGCGAAGCTGGATTTTGAAAGGCCAGAGGATTCTAACCATTGTGTTTGGTTCAGTCCCCCCAAAGAGCTCAGGTGTCCGCATTTGGTTATTTTCCCCAGGGTTTAAAATTCCAGTCCTGCAGCTCAGTGCCCGTAGGAAACTGAGGGGCCTTCCTTGTGTTTGTTTTTCTCACCCTATAAAGAAAACATTAAGGTTTAGTCTTCAGTTAGGAGAGGCCAGGGAGGAAGGAAAGATAATTTAAATCAAAGTACTCTCACAGTACAATCAGAAGTTTGGATTTCATGCGCACGCGGTTCCAGGTAGAAAAATGAGGTCGAGAGTCAGGTCTCTTTGAAGAATGAGGAGGGGGATGCAGAAATAAGCAGCTGTGCTTCAGGTGGTACGTTTTCATACATATTCCTTGGGCTTTCTAAAGGCAAATAGAAAGCCTCTGACCTGGGGCAGCTACTGTGAAAAACAAAAACCCAAAGTGGCTGTTGACCAGTTATATTCAATCCTGCTGTAATCAACATTTGTATTATAATTACACTCTTAAGCCACAAAATGTTCTAAAAGAGAATTTTGAAATATAAAATCATCTGTGAACAACTTTCGACTACAACCCTTTTATCTAGACATGTCAAAAATTGTTAAGTACTGGACTTTTTTTTTTAATTTTTAATTTTTTTTTTAAATCTTGCCTCCTCTTCTGTGTGTGAACTGAAGTGTCTATTCTTACTTTAGGACTCTCACAAGGAGAGGTAAAGTAATAATGGATTCATAGTATTGGAGATGGAAGGCCCAAATGCCTATTTTTTTAAAAGTTACAGAACTATATGAAGTAATCACTTAATTCATGCTAGGTGGTGGTTCTCAAGGCCACAGATACCTTATGCACCAATACTTCTCTGCCATTGCACAGGGACAATACTTCTCTATGCTTTCCCCGTTGATGGCTTATTGCTATGAAGGTCTGTCTCTTAAACTGGTTATGTGGAATTTGGCACCAGCCTCTCAAGTTGTCCTACAGAAGGGCAAGTAAAGATTCTGCTGTTGAGCTGACCTGCTGTCCTCTGATTTTCCCATTATTTCTGTGGGAAATGGGTCTAAGTTCTAATTCTGTACTTGGGACTTGCTAACTACTTTCTCCCAGGCTTTGATGACTTTAACAGGGGAATCCTAATGATAGATTTTGCCTGGGAGGGATATTTGCCTGAGCTAAGCCATGGGGGAAGAAAATCTAAATTTAGATATCCGAGCTCTTCAAGCAACTGAGCCAAGACACAATGGATGGAACGATTTGGCCTTTCAGAATCCAGTTCCTGACATGCAAGTTTTCAGACTCAGTGAAGAAAGAAGCTCCTCCATGCCTGTGCGTATAGGAAAAGAGCTTTTGGTATTCAAGAACCATTGTAATGTGCTGGAGCCATATCATAGCATTAGGCCCAGTCATTGCAGAGGATTCAAAGAGGAAAGAGGCAATGACAGAGAAAAAAGGGATAGAAAGGTCAAAGGAACTGGGGTTGGTATCGAAGGCCATGCTAATGGTGGTTCATGGCTGTGGGAAGTCCATGATAGGTCGCTCCGAGGAGCATCCCAGTGTCGTTGCACATATCCATTGACAATCACAGAAGGAAAAAAGGACTCAAGGTGAAACAGTGGTCGATCAAATCCTGAGAGTCCAGGTGATCAAATATTGCCATCAGAGAGACTGTTAAGCAAACATCCAGTAAAGTCCCAATTTATGGGGCCATGTGAATTGGAAGTTCTACGTGAGGTCTTCCTCAAGATAAAATGCCTTATTAAAATACTCACCAGTCAGTTCATTGTCATGGAAGCCAACGTCCAGTCACCAATGAAAATGCTACTGATAAGTAGCCTCATCTGTGAGTGTCTCAGGCTCCACTTGGTGTTGCCTCTGAGGACATCCATTCTTTCCAGTCTTGCTCCTTCTCTGTTCCAGAGTTGGGCTGGTACGTGAGAACACGCATGTGCCTGTCAGGGCTTCACCCACGTTTCTTTGTGTGTATAAATATACACAAGAGATTAGCATCTTTCTATAAACTTTCCAGTTGTGTTTCTGCAATAATGATGACTACTGCTCTGTTGCTGTTAGGGAAATGTCCTTGAAGAGGTGACTTAGAATTAAAAATGTGCAAAACACTAGACCATTTCCGGGGGTGGGGAAGGCAGGGGAGACCTTGCAGGCAAAGTCTTGGGTCTTCCCATTGTGCTTAGCTCTTGCAGGAAATGCTTGCCCCACCAGGCCACTGTGTTGTGTCCTGTTGGGTTTCAGCCCCACTGAGGGAGAGTATGAATGCTGTCTTCAGGATCTCCAAGAAGGACACTGTGGTTCTTGGATGCCTAAATCTAGTGTCCCTCTTTGATTCATCTGGACTCTAAGGAAGGCATTTGCCTACTTTCTAGTCAAAGATCTGTTGCTCGTCTCCCACGTGTGTTGGGTGATTAACAACAAAATATTTCAGGTTTTAGGTTTGAGTGTGTTGTTTCCTTCTGAGACTGACATTGTTACAGACTAGATTTACCCAACTGAGTGGATTATGTTCAATTGTGTGGCGTGGAAAGCCTCTAACATTTTTATTATGAAAAAAGTGTATATATGTGTGTATTTGTGAGTGTGTGTTTATTTATATATATATTATCCATTGAGTTGTAGGATTGAGAGGAGTTTTAAAGTTTTGGTAAGATGATTATATATTTGGTGCTTGATATATGGTTGACCCTTGGTATCCATGGGGGATTGGTTCTAGGACCCCAGAGATACCAAAGTCTGCAGTTGCTCAAGTCCCTGATGTAATTTGGTATAGTATTTCCATATAACCTACCAACATCCTCCTGTATACTTTAGATAATTTCCATAGACTACTTATAATGCCTAATATAATGTAAATGGCATGTAAATAGTTGTTATAATATTGGGGGGATAATGACAAGAAAAAGTCTCTCTCTGTTTAGCACAGTACAGTTTTTCTCCAGTATATCTGGCCCATGGTTAAATGCATTGATCATAACCTCCAGATGCAGAACCAACCCGTGGCTTCAGAGGGCCTACTGTACTCTTATCATACAAACACCCCAAATTCGTACAAATACAGTATGATTTTTCTTTCTCGGCTCTGAGAAAGCTAGGGAGAACCTATATAATAAAGGTGAATACCGGGTTCAAAGTTATCTTCCCCTATTTTTGTTATATGTCTGAAATATGCAAAGCAACAGGAGGAAGGTGTCTTTTTAAAGAACTGCTAGTGAACACATACCTAAGTGGTAATTAAGGGAAGGGGGTAGGCAAGATGGAACAAAAGCAGACATGCTTGAATTTTACCATTGTGTAACCAGATGAAAGGTGAAGTGGGTATTGAACTAGTAAGACCAGCTTTAGAGTTTAAAAAGGAGGAGGAGGAGGAGGAGGAGAAGGAGAAGGAAGTGGGGGGAGGGAGAGGGAGTGGAGGAGGCACAAACAAAGGGAATTGCCCAGAACATTCCAGGAAACCATTGAACTGTGAGTGATAACACGTTTCCTGTCTTTTCCTCCAAAGATTAGTTTCAGAGGACAGCTAGGATAAGAACTTATACTGTGAAAACAACATAGATGATTTGTAAAGAACAGGGAAAGGGATTATCTGACGCACCAGTTCATTATCATCAAAGTTTTTCTTAAATTGATTTAGCCTGAACTCACTGTCGTGTTAGCCTCTGTATTTCAAGGATATGGGTCATGACTGTCATCATTTTTCCGGGCTTAAAGACTTCATCTTTTCAGCCATACAGGATACTTATGTTGATCTTACAAATGGTTTCAAATTCACTAAATCTGCTGATACAACACTCATCTTGATAAGGCCACCGTGAATGGATGAACCTTTTAAGAATATTTTTAAAAAATCTTTTTATCTGACAACACTGTGGCTATCATCTTCATATTAGCTCACACTTCTTTATCCCATGACAATGTCTACTGTCCCATATGGAGATAGGCAGCTTCCTTCTTGGCTGTCTTTCTCAGCTTTGTCCCAAGACATCATCTGAATGAAACTTTTCCTTTCTTGATAAGGGTCTGAGGTGAAAGAGTAGAGGGGGGAGGGACACTGGGCGAGTGACCATAGCTCCCACATCCATCCTAACATCTTTGTCTCTGTTATCTTCATGTGAAAGCTTTCATTTCCCCTCTTCCCCTTTTCCTCTGTTTACTAAATAAACAGAGTCTATATTTTACACTGGGTACTCTCCTGGGCAGTGGGTGCACTGAGCAAGATGGACCATATTTCTATCTTCTTATATATTGTAGCTTGGTGGTGGGAGGGGGAATAAAACATTAAATAGCTACAAGGGCATTGAGTAGTTTAAAGAAAAGAGAAGGAATAGCTTAATGGGAGACTGACATCTTTTGGGGTGGAATGAGGAATCACGGAAGTCTGAGTAAAACGATTCAGAGAGAAATTAAATCCTAAGCTCTAAGACTTAACTTTAGAAAAGGAGAAGGTGAATGAAATACGATTACTAAGAAGAAAGGGCAGGCAGATGTTGTGTTTTATACAGAGCTTTGAAGGCCACACTATACTCAACCTTAAATCTGTGTAACTGTGAAGACAGATCATTTTTTACTGGGTGTCCAAATACTTCATCTATTCTCCTCTGGAACCATTACTTTCTGGCCATTCTGCTACTCATCAGCACCTCCCTCCTGTGGCTAGATAACAGGGATCAAAAGATATCTTCCAGAATGGTATTGAGATCCTGTCATGGGTATTATTAGAGGTGAAGGTTTGGAGTAGGAATTGGTCAGTTTTTATTGCAATGAGGTTGAGTTATTTATAACGTTGTGCCATTCATCTTCTCTGTAAATATAATTACATAAACTCTTATTAAACATCCTCTAATCGCCAAGAATTCATGTACCTGCTGGGAACATAAAGATGAATAAAGACCATTAATATTGTCCAGGAGAACATTATTGGCAGAGGTTGGTAAACACAGAACCATTGAAATAAACCTTATGTTGGTCATATGAGTAAAGGTTTATAGGAACCCCGAGGAGGAAAGAGTTCTCTCAAGATGCAAGGACTCTCTCTCGGAAAAGGGAAGATATTTAAACTGATCTTGAAAGCATGATACAATGGCAATAAGGTTAAGTAGGTTTATTTAAAGAGTCAAATTATTTTTGGAGTATTTTAATACTTAATAGGAGTGACAATACTTTGGAAAGAGAAAACTTCACCAACTGAAGTGAGCATAATGTTTTCTTTTCATCTAGGCATAATGTTGGCTGAGAAATGACTTGGTATTCTGCTTGTGTTACTGCATGGGTTGCCTGCCCCTCCACAATAAAAGGGTCTTGATATTTTGGTGTGGGTTGTTTTTCATAAAATGCATTTCCCATTATCTTACATTTAATTAAAGAGATGGTATGCTTTCTGATTACCCTGTAATTGACAGTGGTAGCCAACCCTTTAACTCTGCAGCTCCCCACATAGCAGTTGATCATCTGTGCTCTCAAACCAACAGTTACTTGGGGAACTGCTATCTATCCGTATATCTATCTATTTATTTTTGTGGTGATCGAACCCAAGACCTTGGGCATTCTAGGCAGGCACTCTACCATAAACTCCACTTATAGCACAAGAAGCTGCTATCTAAACTAAAACAACAGGAAAAAAAATAACAAAACTGGGTAAACAGGAAAGAATGCTCTGCAGATTGTTGCTCCCTGATTCGTTTGGATAGAAACATCAGAATTCTTATATTCTTATACTGGATTTTCATAAAATTGGGCCCACGAACGTTTCTATATGCACAGTATGTTAACAACCTGTTGTATTTGAAATTACTCTTTAAATAGTGGTGTGTAAAATTGTACTTTTCTTTCTCCCTGCCAATTAATTGACTTGCTAACCTCCTGCCAAGCTTTGTCCATTTAAAAAAGGATTGCTTTAAACATTCATCAAAAAGCAATAATATAGGAAGAAAATTATGCTTTGGCAGAAACATGAAGGCTACTATTTGGATTCAGGCATCTGCCCACTTCTGTGGGGCTTACTATACTGCAGGCAGAATGATATGGATTTGGTTTTACTCTGGGACCAGGAATCCTTGGTCTTTGTTCTGTGTAGCCCCCACCATAAAATAGATCTGATTTTTTCAAGAAATCCTATGAAATGTTCACACAATGCAGATAATTGTGTCAACACTCATCCCTAGATTGGGGGCCTCTACTCCATAAAATACTAAACAAATTTCTCCATCTGTGCTTGTAAAAGACAGAGAAAGGGGCTCTCATCTCCTCTCTTCCCACCATCTCATCTGTGGTAGGCCCTCACCTAAATCAGGGCAGTCTCTCTCACCATGAGAGTGGACAATGGAACCAAAATTCAAGTCAAATTTCTGTGCTCAACTTCTAGGTACACCCCAGTCAGCAGTCTGGACTTTTTCCCTAATTGTGGAGTGAAGGCATTAGAAATGGAAAATTCATAATACATTCTTTGATTTACAGGGGAGTATATTTGATTTTTAATTTCTCTCTTAGTAAACCTTCCCCATTGTGAGTAATTATTCTAGACCCAAACTGAAGGTCCTTGTTACTGTTAAGAGTTGGTTTGGTCACTAAACACTGTGACACTCTATTGAATTGTGTCATAGGTGACTCATGCTCACCCACTGAGGTTCTAGTGATTCTGTTTTTGGGGGGCTATTAGATCAAATACTTAAAACCCATCCCTCCATCATCATAAAGGCAATTTATATGCATACAGCCCAGTGAAATAGAGTGCGCTGTCAGTGAACTGCATGGATCATGACATCTTTCTTATTTTCATCTGTTTGCCAATTAGCAAGCATGAAAAATAAAGGCAGTGGGTTAAGCTACAGCAATGTGAAGTATAGCTTAGATTTCTTTCTTTTGATGATACTCAAGTAGTCCTGGCTTGTACCCCCAACCTCCATTGTAAAGCAATATTTCTTTGAACTACAAACCGCACCATATACTGGTCTGTTTATTCTGCCAAGGGGAAATGGATGAGATTGCCAGATTTCTATGAGAATTATAGGGTTTTAGATCATCATGGAGAAAATTACTGAGGTTCAATGTCATTGGAAAAGGCATATTCTTAATTTGCCTGTAATTTTTCCTTTAATGGGTACTTTGGCTCCATTTTCAAAGTACTTTTGAAGCTTTCTTTTCCAATTTGGCATCAAAATTATTTTTTTTAAATGCCTTTAATTTTAGGATTATTTCTATTTTGATTGACATAAAATATATGATTCTGGAAGGTAAGGAACTCGGTAATGCTGAGTTTTGTAATCATGTCCCTAGGAGTGAAGTTTAATGCTATAGATATTGGGAAAACCGCATCATATAGCCAGTGTGTTATGTGAATCTTATTGGAAATTTCAGTTCTGACTATAACCATTTTATTAGTTGCTACTTACTTTTTACTAAGGGAATAGAGAATAGAAATAATGAAACTGTATATACATGGGTCTCAACATACTTCTTCCCTGTGTGCAGCTCATTCTAACCCTTTATGTCTTTGGACCCCAACCTTTTCAAATGAAAATTATTTCATTTAAAAGAATGACCTGGCTTCCTACAAGATGAAGTACCCCTCATGGTCAGGTTTATGCAGAACTCACCTACATTTTAGGCTGGTTGCAAGAAGTACAGAGAGGTCAAGACCCATAGGGACCAGTCACTAGATCAAGAAATATGACGGGAGGGGTTCTGGGTTGGGGAGGTCACCGAACATTTCCCTACTGAGCCTAGCAGTGAGATTAGAAGGTCCCTTAGGCCTGCCCTCTTCTTTCTATGTGATGGGTACTATTACTATAACAAATGCAATGTGTTTAGGTAGTAAAATTAGATAAAGAAAATTACCAGGAAAATCACTGCTTACTTAGGGATGTGCCTATGTAGACTCAGCAGCAGGAGGTCTCAGGTCTAGCCTAGAGCTGCTTCTTGCTCAATGTGAGGGCTCCACCACACTTGTTTACTTATTTATTTACTGTCTTGGTCATTTGACCTATTAGAAAACAATATTTAATTTGCACAGATAATTGAATGATGGCTAAGATTTCTTTCAGTTCTGAAATTTCTTTACTAAGCATTTCTTTGAAAGAAGAATATGAGGTCCCAAATCTACTTTCTAGGGAACCTAGCCTAGCTACTTCCTCATTGATGAGAATAAAATACTGAGGTTGACTGATTGTCAAGAGCTACATTCCTGTCAAATTGAATCCCATACATGAATTTTAGTTACATTCCAGCCAAAATGAGATAGCCTTTAAACTAAAAAGTGGATTTACTTAACAATCGTCTTTGAAATCCTTTACTTTTTTCGAGGTGACCTTAAAAGACATCCTGGAATTTCAACAGAAATCTGTTTTCACACACTCTTCAGTGATCCCTGTGAAATAAGTCATATTGAAGAGTTTTTTCGGCCCTTATGAATTATTTGCCTGGAGGAAAAGTCTTTCTTTTTCTTCTAAATTCATGTTGGAATAAAGTCTTCTTTGAAAAGTTTTAATGAAAAGAGCAAACATGAGACTAGCATCCACCCCAATTCTTTCTCTGGTCTCTGAGCTCTGAGAAGGAAGTCTTAGATTGCTAGCAGAATGTCAAAGGCCTCCCGCTGCATAAAAATCTACACCCTTCAGTCCCACAGACAGTGGGTCTGTTGACTATTTATGGAGAGCATCCCTTGAGAAGCAAATGATTAAAAACTAGTTAATTTTCTAGGAGTGGTTTTAGCAACACTAAATAAATGCAAGAGGAGATTTTTGCCCAATTCAGTGGAGACTCTGGGAAGAGAAAGGGGAAAAATATGTTTAGAGACTGATCAAGTTCCCTGTGGTTACTATGAAGAGATTAGATTCTCATTAACATTTGCAAGGGGTGAACAGAGAGGATCCTTTAAACAGTAAGCCTCAAATTAAGTGTTTCTCCCCCTTCTTGCTTCTCCTCTCTACAGACCTAGAGTCCCTGCTAAACACTAACCGTCTTCTTTGCAGTAAAACGTACCCTCGCTACTTTCATTTCATTATTATTTTGAAGTTCTTTGTGGAGTGCTTGAGGCAGATGACATGGCACCTCTGTCCCACTTATTTTCTCTGTAAGGCAAAGCACAGCCTCTTAAACTTAGGAATACTAGACGGCGCTTTGGCACTATGCTTGGGAACCATTGAAATAACAAAATCACATTCACACAAAAAAAGGCACAAAAGAGAAACACCTGGCCCAAAATAGACCACAAAAAAGGACCATGTTTTTACAGTAGGACAGCTGAAACAAGAAGGCAGAGCACTGTATAGCTGGACTCCACCTGAGAACGCGTTTGCTGGGCAACCCAAATCGTTCACTGTTCTGCTCGTGTCCATGAACAAATAAAGAACCAGCAAATGATGAGTGACTGTTGAGAACAGAGAAGTTTCCAGAATCTGAGTTTTTTTTTTTGTTTTCCTTATTAAGCCTTTATAGATGATAGTGATGCGCCCCAGCCACGTTGACTTTTTAGCCTTCGTACAATTTGATTAATGATAGAACTTTCCAGAGTACCTTTTGTTCCACGGCCAGATAACATCAAGGGCCCTGGCCTTGACTTTCGAATTCTTAGCTTCTCTGATTCTATTCTGTCCTTTCGCGCACCACCCTCCAGTGGACTTGGTGGGGTTGCAGTGGGTTATTGGAAGGGAGCTGCTGCTCCCAGTTCCGGCCATTTCTGTTTCTACCCAGGCCTGCTCAGGGTGGGGAAGAAAAGTTGAATTGAATTCATAAATCTGGATGCTTGAATACTGTTGATTTTGCTATTATTTGGTGGAACACTGATTGAATTGGGGTACAAGGTCATTGGAATCAGGACCATTTCATTTCATATCGTTTTACATGTTGTTAGTCTAATAAGAATGGAGGATAACAAATAGAATTGGATGCTGTTTGCCGATCATCCGTTTTATTGATACCATTGAATGTACCACAGAATCGCAAAGGGAATTATATGGCATTTCAGCTTCCGTGTCCTTCGAACAATGAAGGTCTTTTTGGAATTACTAAAGATAAAATGTCTTACCATTCCTGCTCATTCTGCCTCATTTGCATGCTTCCTTCCCTGTTCCTGAGTTAGCTAATGAGAATCCTGAGGAAGTTTGGGTTTGAATTCTTCAAAAACTTTTAAACCTATATTAAAATGTTTTATCCTCTTAGAATCTTATCCCTAGTTCTTTAGTTTGGAAATTCTTGCTTTGTTCAAACCAGGTCTTTACTTGAACCTGATGAAAAGGTGGCAGCTTTTGAACCACAGGCCATCTCAGCTCTCGGCCTGGACTCATCAGTCACAGAGGATGGCATTTTCCTGGATTAGAAAATTGACTTCCAATCACTCAGGGGCTTCTGAGGTTGACCCTGGCATGGCTCTCAGGAGCTAGCAGATCTGTGACAGGTCCCCTCCTAGAGAGAAGCCTTGTAAAAGGATTTGGACAGATGCTGCCCCGGGGGGACTTGTGAATGGGAAAACAGGGCCACCCATTATCTACTTATTCCTGCATCTTCTCTCTGACATAATACCTTGGACAGATAAAACAGACAGCGGCAGCATGTCCAGCCATTGTCCAGGGACCTTTCCCCGTGCAAAATAAAGTGGTGTTTGCTGTTTTCTCCTTGGGATTCTGGATGGCGATTCTATGGATGTGTGCCTTTCATCTTTTGAGCCTGTTGTGCATGGTCTCTGCAGCTGGGGGAAGCTGTCAGGGATGAGATGTTCTAGACCATGGTGACACCATCTCTTAGACTCTGTGTGAAAATAGCAGTAGAAGCAAGGCCTCAATGAGTTACTTTGGGGCAGGCTTTCAGCTCCATGAAGAAGAACAGTCTAGCCACAGTGGGGTTGTGAAGGGTCAAGCTAACCACTGGCTTGTGGAAAGTTTTCATTTTTCAAGGACTGTCAGGGAGAAGACAGATGAGAATTACTCTGTGAGGCCCAACACATAGCACTCTGCTTGTGTTGTGTCCAGGTTTCAGGGAGAGGTAGTGTTTGGAGTGAGATAAGCAGGAATTTTGAGGTTGTGCAGACCTGGTTTTGAATTCACTTATGAGCGGTATGACTTACAGCTATTTAATCCCACCGACTGTTGTCTGTAAAATGTCCAAAAAGTAGTGCACAACTTGCAGAGTGGTGTGGATAAGAGGTGATCTGTACAGAGGCCCATGTGATGGGCCTTGAGTGAGTGGTGGCTCTCTTATATTGAGTCGCATTCATCCATTCATTGACTATGTGGGTGTGACTCTGACCTGGGCATTGTGTTAGGCCCTGACTGGAGAAGAGGAATAGGAGAGATAGGGTAAGCTGGCTTTTACAGTGATTCTGCAAATGAACAGGTACTTAGAACAGACCTGTGATAAGTTCTGTGATACAGGAAGAAGTTGGTTACCTAAGGACACATAGAAATGACTCTTAACCCATAGCCCAAAAACGTTTCCATGAGGAAGAAACATTTACAAGGAACCTGGAAATGTGAGTTAGGCAGGCAGGAGAGCAAGGACTGGGCTTCCAGGCACTCAGAGGACATGTACAAAGGCTTGAAGGGAGAAGACGGCCTGGATCTTTAGTGGATGTGAACAAGGGTCAAGGCACCTGACAACAGGCATAACAGGATGTGTTGGGCATCTGGGTGTAGTTGGAAGAACATGGAGAGGGGGTAAGCAGAGCCAGGAGGGCATGGAAGAGCCTAGAGTTTAGGTTAAGGGAATGGGAAGCCAGGAAGGGTTTTAGCTGCTGAATGGCATGATCACTCTGCTTTTCAAAAAGCCACTAGCTGCAGAGTGGAGATGGGATGGGAGAAGGGGGTGAGAGAGGCAATTGTAAGACAGCACATGGGGGTGCTTGGTATCAGGCTGTTGGAATAATCTGTGCCATGAACCAGGAAAACTTGAATTGGAATAAAAGAGGTTAAAAATAAGAAGATGGAGAGAAGCAAATGGATCTGAGGTGTGTTAAAGATTCCATAGACTTGGTAAATACAGAAGGAGAAACAGAGCTGAAGGTGATTCTTCAGTTTCTATCATGGTCATCGGGGTAGAAAATGGTATCTTTGACAAGAGGAGGAAGCAGTTTGAGAGAAGATAAGGTGGATAAGAAATTTTGGCTACTGTGTTTGGTTTGGGATTATACGGGACACTCAACTATCATTAGGCAGTTGAACAATATAGGAGAGACATGAGCTAGAGGATTAATACTCATGTTCACATAGATTATTTGAATCTGAAGGAGTAGAATGATGAACAAGAGGAGTGGAGCAGGATGAGGGCATGGAACATCCCCTGTATACAGTGGCATATGATTGAAAGCATCAGATTCTCTCAGAAACCTCTTTGTTTTTTTACCTATTGATCAGTTATGTTGATCAATAAGTAAGGGTGAACAGAAAGGTTAGAGAGTTTTCTGAGTTTGGTTGACTAATAACAGAAAAAACAAAACTATATTTTAAAAAAACACATTTAGAAAAATGGTGAAGACTTTATAGAGACAAAGTATTCTAAGAAATTAAGACATTCCTAGAATTATTTATATAGACCAAGGCCTAAGGACTACAAAACTGAAACCTAAGAGCTGAAGTATATTGCAATTAGTAAAAGTAAAAGTAAAAGTTACTCTTTAGAGAATTATTAAATTTATCTCCCAAGACATAGGATTTGAGCTCTTCTAGACATGTCTTATTTGCATCTTTTATTTTGGAAATAAAATAGAACAAAGAGTTGCATTCTGTAGGCCAGTACAGTTGTTTTTTACTTGTACAACTGTTCCCTTCAATAACATGGATGATAGTTTAATTTGAACCCCTTTGGGTTAGCAGAAAGTATGCAACCATCAAAATTAACATTGGGACTGCTTGGCAATTTTGTCCAACCATCTTTATGCTAGGATTTCCTGTGCAAGACCAGTAAGGATAGGCTGTCTGTGCACACCAGAAAGGAGACTTCTTAGCACCCACTGTGTTCCAGTTTGACCAAATTTGAAGAAATCTGTGCTACAGTTCCTGGGTCAGGAAAGATTAGACAAAAGCCATCTAAAATGCACCTTGGTAAACCTAAGTTCTGTCTTTGGAAAACATATTCTTATGATTTCTAAAATGCATTTCTACTTGAGACATTTATTTAAAGTAGTTTCCACAGAGGAAATTGGTATAGAGTTAATGACCTATATCTTATGGAAAGCTTAAGAATATAAAATGAATGTGGTGTCCAACATGCACTTTATCTTCTTAGCAAGGTAACTCAAAGAGCCTGTCATTAAATCTCAGCCAAAACCCCAGCTGGGCCTCAATGTATTATAAGTTAATGGCATCCCAGCATAAAGGCGTTTAAAGTCTTGCTCATTTACAGCCAGTGCTTTCGTTATCTAACTAGAGATTAATAGAGAGGTTAGATGAGGTAGTGCGCCTTTCCTCTTTTATGTTGACAGGTCCTGGTGACTGGGAAGGCCATACAAACCCTTTCTTGGTTTTAGGTTGCTATAGTCTTCCTTATATGGGAACATAAACTGTTTCAGGCAGTTCTTAAAGAGTTCTCTAGAAAATTTGTACCTATCTTGTCATTTTTTTTTTTTTTTTTTTTGGTCATAGAAACAATTCCCATGTTATATTTAGGCAAAATACTAAAATCTCAAAAGGAATTGTTCTAAATTCCAAGATTTGATTTTGTTAGGGTAGATTTCCTTAGGTTTTTGTTTGGTTTTGTGAAGTGGCATCAGTATAAGCTTTAGAATTTTATTTATTCTGGAGAACAAAGTTGGAAATGTCTGATCCTCAAGAAATAATCTCTGTTAACATTTTTGTTTATTATTTTCAGTTTTCATCTATGATATTTTTAGACAAAAATAGGATCTCTGAGAACACTCTAATCTTGAATGTTAAATTTGTCAACATTTCATGAGCATATTAGCAAGTCACCAAGTATTATAAATTTTTAATTTCATTCAGATCTTCTACAAACTGAAAATTCATCCCATTGCAACTGTCCTTTACTCCTGCTCAGCAAACCTCAACTTTAGAGGCTGACTTCAATCAGTAAATGTAGAATTACTGCCTCTTAGGAATCATTATAATTCTTTTATCTCACTTACACCAGAGATGTCAGTTGAAATTTGTGATAGACAGCTAGAATCCGTTATTTATTTCATTCAATCATGGAAATTCCCAGCTGGCTATGTGACAGACCATCACATAACTGTCATCATCTCCATCAGAAAGCATTAATTAAACACATAATTTATAGAGCATCCTAGAATCAATAGAAACACTACACTAAATAATCCCTGCCTTCAAGGATTTATCACTGAAGGTGAATGAGCCCCGGATTGTTCTCCATCAGACATATAGGTCCGCCCTAATAGCAGACGGATTTGCTCCTCCCTCCTCACACATGGGTGGTGGTTGGCTAATATGAATCACCCTGCTAGATCAGGCCAATCAGAATTGAATCATAGCACAGCAGGTTTCAAGCTCACCAATTCCAATAGTCAGATACGCCTTGCAAATTTCATTTGGTTGTTACCCCTACGATGCTCCACCAGGTCATGCTAGATAAAAATTACCTCCATAAGTGGCCACCATCTCCTTGTTTTTGAATTGGAAGTGGATTGAAGGTTGCTAACTGTGAAGGCAGAATAACAAAGAGCTGAACCAGATAATCTGCTGTGGATGGACTCTAATAAGGATGACTAAAAAGAAGAGAGAGCATAAACATAAGATAGGAATTCTCTGCTCTTGTGCTTTCTCCTTTGGTTCTTTTGTATCTGTGTTTTGTCCATGTGTAAAACAGAACAGAACCAGATTTACATCTTGTTCTTTGCCAGGGTTAAGAGCCGAATAGTATCCTTTATTTCAATGTTCTTTGGTATTGATGGCATCTGACTCACTTATAATTGTTTTTAACAAATCACTAAAAAGTCTACAATATCAGTCAAGCGAAGAGATTGCCTTGTAACTGGGAGATATTACTAATTAATGAGTATGTGGAAAAT
Organism: Callospermophilus lateralis; assembly: GCF_048772815.1. Classification (NCBI taxonomy): domain Eukaryota; kingdom Metazoa; phylum Chordata; class Mammalia; order Rodentia; family Sciuridae; genus Callospermophilus; species Callospermophilus lateralis. The sequence goes on along the minus strand of NC_135317.1, from coordinate 32,191,779 downwards.
TTCTCCTAGAAAATGAAGTCTTTGCAAAAGGAGCCAAAGAATTTTTGCAGAGAGCATATGAGGAAGACAGTATAAATGAAAAGTTTATGGATTCTATATCTTAAATATAAATAGCTATTAAAATATTTATTTTATTACAATTAAAAGAGTAATTAAATTAGAGTTTATCAAGAATCTGGGATTTATGTGGAAAGCTATACAACTAAAATGTGATAAGTGCAAAATAGAAAAAAAAAAAAAAAACTTACCAAATAGTTATCTTTTTGCAGTGACAGAGGGAGAAAAATTTATCCTAAATATTTTACAATGATTTAAAAATACTATTGTTAGTGAACAGAAAAAAATGAAAGGGACTCCAAAAAAGCTCAAGTTCATCTGGTAGTTGTAGCTAAGATGTTCTAAGAAGGTCCTCTGCCACTCAGTTCTCCAAGTTTAATGCTTGAGATTTGAAAATTCATGGTGTGCAGCGGTCAGTGAAGGCTCATTTGCTGAAAAAATAACTCCTTGAAATACTATGGGACATATGGGACCTTTATCACTTCTTGGTGGGGGGGGATAGAGTTCTTGGACTCATCCTCATAATAGGTTTGGTAGCAGTTGATGCTCTTCCTCTCTGCTCACATTTATCATACCTGTTTTTCCAGAAAAGGAATGTCAAAGTCTTTCAGATACCATGTGAAGTTGATATTTATATGCATCAACATATAATATGCATCAAATGCTATCGGTTTCATGTGGTTCATGCTAATAAATTCTAAATAGTACTAAGACTATGAACAGAATGATATTCCTTGTTTCAGAGACAAAAGGCTTGAAGCTGTTTGCAGAAATGTAGCAGAAAATTGAAAGGAGCAAAACATTTTCTGCCTTTCTGGAATTTTTGGAGAAATCCGGGGTACAGGAAATAGAATAATATCAGTGAAGCAGAATAAAAGGTATAAAGAAGTAAAATGAAAAAGCACAGAATTTTACCACTAGTTTGAAATATGCTCAGATTCCAGGATGAAAATGACCTTTTCTCATAGGTAAACAAAATATTTCCGTAAAACAATAAACTTAATTATAATTCTTAAGATGGATATTTTTTTATGTGAGAAAACAAAACTGTCAAATAGAGAAACTTGAATTCATATTCAAATAGTGTGATTTCAACACATGTGAAGACCAATTAATATTCCTTAGATTGGTGTGCTGATAGCTTATTTCAAATCATTCTTTTTCATTTATTAAAGCTAGACTCACAATAGGCAGTGTTTGGTAGAAAATAATGTAATTTTCAAGACTTCACTGATATATTTACAATAAAATTTTTATATTAGAACAGTTTTAGATTTCCAGAAAAGTTGTGAACATAACTTAGAGTTTTTGTGTACCCCAGTTACAGTTTTCCACCATTAATGTATAATTTGTTATAATTAGTAAAACAGGGTTGATGCATTATATTATCTAAATCTCATATTTATTCAGATTGCCATCATTATTATCTGTCTGTAATATGGGATGTGTTTGAGCATCCCACTTCACACTTGGTTGTTATATCTCCTTAGGCTGCCCTTGATTGTGACAATTTCTGAGACTTTTCTTCTTTTTAATGACCTCAGCAGTTTGGAGGAGTACTGGTGAGGTATTTTGTAGAATCTCCCTTGGTTGAGACATGTCTGGTGTTTCTACATTGATTAGGGTTATTTTGTTCCGGGTAGGAAGAAACAGATGATATAAAGAGCTATCCTTGTCACATCAGACCAAAAGTACACAAAATCAACAAATCAACATGCTGAGGTGGACCTTGATCACAGGATGAGGAGCATTTGCTGGGTTTCTCCACTGGGAAGTTACTCATTCTTGTCTTTTTGTTGCTTGATAGCTTTTTAATTGCTTTATGAGAAACTGGCAAACTGCCCTTCCAAGTGGCTGGACCTTTTGGCATTTCCACCAACAATGAATGAGAGTCCCTTTTGCTCTGCATCTTCCAGGTTGCGAGTTGTTTGAACCTTAAATGTTCTAATAAATGCACAGTTGTATCTTGTTGTTTCAAATGGCAGATGGCAATAATGACAAATAATGACAAGTGATGTTTCATAAGCTTTTTTTGCCATCAGGGAAAAAAAGGTATGTTCTTTGGTCAGACCTTTCACCTATTGTTTCTTTTTAAAATTGAGTAGTTTGTTATTTAGTTTTAAGCATTTTCTGAATAAATATATATATTTGTGTGTGTGGTGCTGGGGACTGAAGGCAGGGCTTTGTGCATGCAAGGCAAGCACTCTGCCAATTGAGCTATATCCCCAGCCCATAACTTCATATATTTTTTACAAACAAAATGTTCCACATATTTTAAGAGATCTTAAATACGACCACCAACCTTTTATTTTTTAATTAATTAATTATTGTCATTATTTTTTTGGTGGTGCTGTGAATTGAACTCGAGGCCCCTGCCACTGAGCTACATCCCCAACCCCAACCTTTTAATTTTTGAGGTTTTTTTTTTTTTTTTTTTTTTTAAGAACAAGACTCTACTTTTAGAAGTCAATCAAGAAGGAAGATTCAATGGGAGGTATTATTATAGATTTAATTTGATGGGAAATGAGGCAGAAAATTTCAAGGACGTTTTCCCCTTAATATTGTCTTTGCCTTTGCTGATTTTGGCTTATGAGACTTCGGAGGTCTTCCAGAGACATTTTTACCTTCTCTAAAAGGAATGGTTATTTAAAACAAAACAAAACAAAACAAAACAAAACAAAACAAAACAAAACAAAAAAAACTAATTCTGGATAACTTTATTTTACTCCAGTCTGTTAGTGCTTAGATTCTTTTTTACAGTTTCTTACAAAGCAACTATTTTTACAGTTTCTGTCCCCTCCAGGAAAGCAAATATTTGACAAAAAAAAAAAAAAAAACATGTTCTCCTGCCATTTTTTTTCCCCTAGCACTAATTAGAAAGGCCACCTGGTCAGGCCATTTATTTCACTTTAAATCATAAGATGGAGGATTATAATTATATTTGATTCAGCTAAATAATGTGAAATTCCCTGATGCATGCCTATGAATTTGGATTTAAGAGCATCCTGTCCTTTACCTCTCAGCTTTTCTCACTTCCTTTGAATTAGGATGTTCAGCTCAGTCAGAGCTTTCCTGAGCCAAGAATAGCCACTTTCACATTTGAGATGACCCACAAATCAAGTTTTTTTTTTTTAATTTTTTTAAGAGAGAGGTGAGAGAGAGAGAGAGAGAGAGAGAGAGAGAGAGACAGAGAGAATTTTTAATATTTATTTTTTTAGTTTTTGGCGGACAAAACATCTTTGTTTGTATGTGGTGCTGAGGATCGAACCCGGGCCGCACACATGCCAGGCGAGCGTACTACCGCTTGAGCCACATCCCCAGCCCTCAAGTTTTTAATTGTAGAAAATAATCACAAACTACTTGGAGAAGCAATTAAAGCCATTTTTTTTTCCCCTTTGGATGGAGCTTGTTTGTCCTTTCTATTTTCCCCCAAGCTCATTATAAAAAAAAATACTATATTCTTTGATACTTATAGTCTGAACTCTGTAACTTCCTGCTGTGAATATGGAAATGAATTTTGTTAAAAATCAAAAACATTTGTTAATAGGATTTTTAGCCCGTTAACATAAGTGGTTTAACATTTATAAAGAATTCTGGCATAACTCATGATCTAACTGAACATCTGACCCCTGATAATCTTTCAAATCCCATACCTCTGTCTGTGACCAGTGAATTGCCGTCAGTTTTACTACTTGAGAATTCATGAAATAAAGCCACAATTCAATTTCCCAAACTGTTTAGAATTCAAATGTATAAAAATATGTTTCATGTAATAGCATGAGAGTGTTTTGTTTCTCTTTTAAGATGTTCCTTCTGGCCTTTAGTAGCCATGAGAGAAACACGTGAGTTTGGAAGGGCATCTTAGGTCAGTCCTAAAAGCCTGCAAAAGAACTGAGTTGGCAGAATGTAATTGTGCAATTGAAATTTAGCCCGACTTTGGAATTTATTTTCATTCAAAAAGTACTGCACTTTAAAAAAAAATAAAAATGACATAATTAGACCTGCTTCCTAGGAGCCTCCTCCCTAGGTTCCTCTAATTATTCATTTGCCAAGATCACTTATTTATTTGAAAGATATAATGGTGGAGTTTGGACTAACTATATCATGAGTGCTTTTCTTCCTTTGTATTATTTTACTATTATTATTATATTATTGTTATTATTATTTTCTTTTTCGGTACTAGGTATGGAACCTGGGGCGCTTTAACCCTGAGCTAGACCTTTTTATGTTTATGTTTTAATTTTTGAGACGGGATCTTGCTAAATGGCCAAGGCTGGCCTTGAACTTGGAATCTTCCTGCCTCAGTGTCCTGAGTGTGTATCACTGAAATTTGAAAATATCAAAGTAGTTGATAATATCTGAAAATATCTCCAAATATTTCCCGTTTTACCAACTTGTAGACTGAGGTGCATAATTTGGGTAGATGTGAGTTCCCAGATTGCCATTTCGCTTTCCTCTACCATTTCTTTTACCATTTCAGGGTAGTTCATACAAGGCAGCTTCACTATGGAGCATTTTATTTGAGTCTTCTGTTTTTCGCTGATTCCATATACATATTGAGCAGCAACTGCATGCTAGGTAATAAAACTACAAGTGAGGACAGTGCTGAATTCTTGCCCTGGAGCCTAGGGAGAGAGGACAAAGGATTGCTATGTAGGATGTAAGTGCTGGGAGAGAGCATGCAGTTGGGACCTGAGGGACAGGGCACTGAACGTTGACCAGAGCAGAGACATCAGTTGATCTGGGTCAGGGAAGGTTGTCCAGAGGAAGCAAACTTTGAATTGAGTCTTAAAGAATGAGAGTTTGTCAGACCCAGGAGTCCATTGGAAGCAAAAAGATCATGTGTCCAACAAATGGCCCCTAAGTAGTTTAATGAGCACAGCATGTATGCAGGGCATGCTGAGAAGTGAGACAGTCCGGACCTCTGTGGTTAAGAAGCTTAGATTTTATCCTATGGATAATGGTAGGCAACTGAAAGATTATAATTAGGGAAGTGACAAGATCAAATTTGCATTTTACACATGTTCAGTGAGAAGATGTGAGCAGCTACACCTAGATGCTTCTTCACGCTTAACACAGCTGCCATGTATTGATCCCCTACTGTGTGCCTGGGCCTGCACATATGCTTTCTCCTGGACCTTTTACCCTTTTCCCTCCACTGGATCTTACCTGTTTCATCTCATGCCAAGTTTATAAACACAACTATATCCAGTATTACAAAAAAAAAAATGATAATTACAATATGTTCATTAAGGTGAGCATATTGCCATCACTATTGTATTCAGCAACCAAGAGGACATGAACCTTGGGAAGACCCATCTCAGTGGGGGGGACAGGGGCAGTAGGCAGAGATGGATTGGGAGGTCAGGCAAGTGCAATGGGAATGTGGATATCCTTCCTGGAAACTGGACTGTAAAAGAAGGGAATCAACCACAGAAGATGGGAAGAAGTTTTGGCCTCTAAGAAGGCTGTCAGGCAAGAAGACCCTGAAGTGCGGGGAAGATTGGTGGGTGGATTTGCTCTCAATAAAGAACAGAGGAGAAATAATCTTCTTCATTGTCAGTGACAAAAGCTTGGGAGTTGGATCCCAGCTGACTTAGGAGGCTGAGGCAGGAGGACTGTGAGTTCAAAACCAGCCTCAAAAACTTAGTGAGACCCTGTCTCTAAATAAAATATAAAACAGGCTGGGGATATGTTTCAGTGGTTGAGTGCTCCCTGGGTTCAATCCCCAGTTCAAAAAAAAAAAAAAAAATTAAAGTTTAAAAAAATTGAGAATTGGGGCTGAATCTCAATTGTCCATGGAGGTGGAGAATGTTGGAGAAGACTAACAACTCATCTTTGAATTTTGCAATGAAGATCTCCCACAAAGTGCCGCAGTCTCTGTCTGGGCACAAATCACGAGTCTCCACACAGCTTGTAGATTCAAACAGCAATTCTTTATTCCCGAACTCACACCGGCCGTCTACAAACACCCTCTGGGGGAATCCACGTTCTCTGCCCAAATCCACTCTCTCCCAAATCCACACCGCATGGGCTTCAGTCTCCCAAAATATACTGTCTGACCCTAAGCACTCAAGAGGAACTCAGCAGCAGGATACGCCCTATTCTAAAGGGGGAACACCCTAATCTCCTATTATGCTAAACTGCCCTATTCTAAAGGGGGAACACCCTAATCTCCTATTATGCTAAACCACCCTATTCTAAAGGGGGAACACCCTAAACACAGATCCTGCCCTGGTCCTTGAGCAAGGTCACCTTTCAGAAGTCCTTCCACTAGACAGCATGGGAGTAAGCTGGCAAGGAATTTGTCATACCTACTTGGCTGATGGCTCCCAGCATCTCCCCCCTTCTGATTAATTAAACAACAAGTAATGTGGCTTAAGGACCGTGCCTGGTAGGTTGTCCAGTTCAACATATGGCTCTTACCCGTCATTGGAAAACTGACCTTTAGGCGTCAGCCTCCTGTCTTAGGTTGATACCACTGCAACTGGATCATACCCGTCACTGACTACCGGTCCAGCATACAGCCATACTTGTGGATAGGTCTATGCACCAGTGGGGGGGTGAGGTTCTTTGCCTCACCTCTGTTGGCCCCCAAATTTGGCCTTGGTGCCAGTGGGGGAGTGAGGTTAATGTGGCTTAAGGACCGTGCCTGGTAGGTTGTCCAATTCAACATATGGTTCTGGGGGAGAACAAAAAGGATTTAAGTGAGTGTTTATATGGAAGAAGGTGAGGGGAGTGTCACCATATGAGCACAGCTGAGGTAGGGACCATGGGTAGGTGGTGGTACCTTACAGCAAAGCTGAGGAATTTTTCTCAGCAGTAATCAGTAACTAAGTGCAGGAGAGCAGGGTGCTGGGACTGAGTGGAGTTTGGGATTCGATTGTCTAGGTATGGTAGGAGGGTCAGTGGCCGAGGGAGATCCTGGCCCAAGAACTGAAGTCAACCAACTTGGGCCAATAAGTCAGAGCTCAGCATCACCCATGGTATTCCTCTCTGGGCACATGCTCTGCCCATCCAAATGTCCATTCCTCTGCCTGGTCACGCAGCCCTTCCTGAAGATCCTGTGCTGCTAGCTCTAAGGAATCCATTTGCCCTACTTGGCAGGAGGAAGAAGGATTTATTCTGTGTAGCTGGGAACAGGTCAGGGAGAAGGTTGGGAGGCAGCGGGTGTTCTTACATTTCCCACATTTTATCTAGAGGTAAATGTTTTCTGTTTTCTTCTCAAAAGGCTGGCGGAATATGCTCAGAGTGTTTATGGTGTACTTCAGATCTACAATGGAATTACATTTAGAGCGGAAGTCCTGACTTCAGAACTGGGGAAACCCATTGCACGGCTCTCCTCTTGCTAAGGAAAAGCTACCAAGTCATGGTTGAGGTTGGCTGTTTCAAGAGATCCCCAAGAGTTAAAGTAACACTCTAGCTATTGTAGCCTGAGTGAGGAAGGAAGGAACAAAAGATGGAAAGAAAGGAAGGAGGAAGAAGGATGGGGTAGAAATATTCTTATATCTGGAAATATACAATGTAGCGTCTTTAGTGGTAGCATCCCATGAATCAGAACTGTGACTCCTCCTTGGCTGCAAGCTGCACTTCAAAAATGCATTTAAATGCTTGCATGTATGCTCGAGGAAGTCTCTGTTAATGAAACTTTTCTTGCCTTTGCTGCTCCGAATTTACTGCACTCCGCTGCCCTCATCCCTTCTATTCATCATAGGAAAGCACCTGCCATTTAGCATTTATCATTCAGCATCCAAGAAACAATGGATATGCTTCGGGACTTTTCCTCTAGCTTGTAACCAGGGATGTTTGTTGGACTTGGCAGCCGTCCATCTGAGAAGGACTCAGCTGCAAAGCTTCCATTGCTGATCCTGCCAAGCGTGCACCACTGGGCTTAGAATTTCAGGATGTCTTCTGTGTGCTTCAACCTCTGAAGCCCCCTGTTGTCCTGTTCTGTAGACAGACTGCATGATCAACAGTGTCTGAATGAATATTTTATATATATATATATATATATATATATATATATATATATATATTTTTTTTTTTTTTTTTTTTTTTTAAGAGAGAGAGAATTTTGATATTTTTATTTTTTAGTTATCGGCGGACACAACATCTTTGTTTGTATGTGGTGCTGAGGATCGAACCTGGGCTGCACGCATGCCAGGCGAGCGCGCTACCGCTTGAGCCACATCCCCAGCCCCGAATGAATATTTTCTATCGCCAGAGCTGACATGGGCTTGCTCCCTTCTGAGTGCCCATTGGTGACACCTGGAACACTGAAACACTTTGCCGGCCTTGCCAACATCCTAGCATGAAGGGTCACACGGTTGCCTTTGGTATAGTCCCTTTCCACTAGAGGTAGACTGGTCACCTTAAGGCTCCATCTTTGCCTGTTTGGTTCAGGAAATTTTGTCCCATTTCATGTATATTTCACTCTTTCCCTCTACTAGCTTCTAATTCTTACTGTAATTGACTATCAGATATATATTTCTTTTAATAGTCAACCACTTAAAGACTCCCAGTTTTTTTCTGTCATTGAGGTGGGGACTGATCCACTGACATGGCCCATTTCCTGTTCATCCAGGGGTGTGCTGTTTGCTGTGCATGGGTGCTGCTTCCATCAGGCAAGCTGATAGTAGTCACACAGACATTCATGCTGAGGAGACAATAGGGTACTGTACCGCATGTGTATTTGGTAAATAAAAATGGAGTTGGGTGGATCTGTTTGCCTAACAGAATGTGGTTCTGTTGCACTGTGCAATGTGACCAACTGCTTTGGAGTAAATTTATTCCTTAGAAGAATTTTCATCTAATTAAGATTTAAATAAAAATATGGCAACTTTAAGATCTCTCTTTAGTCTGCTCACACTTCAGGGCTTCTGATCATTTCCTATTAGGACAGAAAAGGAGTCATGGGTTTGAAACTTTAAGATCCAAAAGGGAAGCACACTTTGGCATTTAGCACATTACTAGTGTCAAATTCCACACCTGCCTGGTAAGGTGAGAATTGGAGAATTCAAAATGATAATATTTTCAGCTTTGGAACACCTTCCATTCCCCCTCTCTGAAAATTCATGTTCAGGGGCATCTTCTCTTACTGTATTCCAAAGCCAGATGCTTTTCCTGTGGAAATACATTTCTTTTGGGGTGACTTAAACTTGGCACAGTACAGAAAACTGAAGTAAAAACAACCATGTTTAATTTCACCAGGACCACCTCATCAGAGAATGAAAAATGACTCTTTTGTATTGGCAGACATCATTCATTAATAGCAAACTTAAATATGAAGTGTCTGAAAAAAATCATAGCATCCTTTAGTTATTTCCAACATAACCCATGTGAAAGAAAGTGTCCTTTTACTCAAAATGGTATCTGCTGACCAATTAATTATAACTTAATTACTATATTGGGTTTCCCCAAACTCTTGAAGAATTGCTTGTAACTTTGCTTGTGAGATCAGAAAAAGGCAGAACTAGAATCTCAGTTCAAAGTAAAGCTCAAAATAGGAAATTTAGATATAAATCATTACTTATTATTTTTTTCTCCATAACCAGGATTTTTGACTCTCTCTCTATCAGACCTTCTGTATCTCTTTTGGACTATTTCAGTCATCTCTCCATTGGTCCATCTTCCTCCACCCCTCAGCCCTGTCTGTCTACTTCCCTGAGTTCAGTTGTGAAGTTGGGTTCTAGACTTCCTAACTAACTGGGGTTAGTTCCTTTCTAACTGGGGTGTTCAAGGTGTTTCCCAGCTGCCCTTGAGTGGCTTCTTAATTCCATCTCCCACTGTCTTGGTCTCATCACCTACAATCATGCCTTCAAATGGGACTTTCCTCTTCTCCTAAGCATGGCATACTGACTTTTTATATTGGGTCCCTTTGTTGACTCCATTCTCTCTGCGAGGCACATTCTCCCTCCCACTCATCTTTGTGGCTACAAGTTCAGTCCTGCTTTCACTCAACGCCACCTGAATGCCATCTTCTTCACCGTCTTCCCAGATAGCCAGCCACCCCCAATCCAGGAGTAATTCTTTGACCTTGAATAGCTCTTTACTTCTTATGTCACACTTACAGCATATAGCTCTTGTGTTTCTTGGGAAGAAATATACCTCCTTATGTAAACTGTAAATTCTATAAAAGTGGGGTCCATATTTGATTATTTTACTTGAGAAATGTTCTTTTATTCAAAATATGGTCTGCTAACCAATAGCACTGTTATCCCCTGGGAAACTCAAACTTCACCTTTTAAATTCTGATATTTGAATCACCTAAGATAACTGGATAGTAGACATATGATTAGAAGAAAATACATGCAAATTTACTAATGTACATGGGAACCACACAAAATACCAAACTCAAAGAAGGGTCAGATACTTCAGGTTTAAATATCATCTTCACAGGGGACAGGAAGCGGGGAGATCATGGGCAGTTTTGAGGGGTAATAAATGGTTTTTAGGGAAGTTGAATGGGCCTGAAGAACAGACAGTAATAACTTGTGACAACTTCTGTCTAGGTGGGATGATGTTCCTCAGTTTCCTTTGATATGAGTTGAATCTTTCCTCACTAATGAAATTTCCTAGAGGGGATGGAAGGCCATTATGTTCCTTCTGGAGAACTTTCAAATAAAGGAGCTTCAGAGAGTGAGAGTTCTACTCTGCCAGAAGGGAGAAACAGGTCAGAAAGTCTCTGGTTCTGAGGATGCTTCTAAGTCCTTTCAGTTTTCTTTATGTCAAAGCACACAGCATGCCAACGTGATATCCTTAGGGATATCATTTTTTTTTTACCCCCAGCAATAAAAATGTACCATCTCAGCTCCATCCCAGACAAGCTGAATCAGAATTCCATTTTAACAAAGCTCCCCGGGAGATTCCATTGCCACAGTGAGTCAGAAGCTCAGCGATGGCACATCACACAGCACCTTATGTGAAGCAGGGGTTCCATGACTCTCTCTTAAATGACTAGTGAATGAATTACATTAAAAGTTAAGGCTGTCTTCATTGACTTAAAAGAAGATTATCTCATAATCACTCAGACATAGAAGGTGAAATCCAGCATAGATCATTTTCCTGTGACCATTTTCAGTCTCAAAAGCATGGAGACCCTTTTCTTACTTTACAATCTTTGATTTGTTGCTTTTATCACCTTTAGTAGTGTTTTGTTGTCATTTTCATTTTTTTAATACCCATGCAAGGTAGTATTTGGCCTATGCAATAAGCATTAAGAGAAAGCTTGTTAATTGGGTATAATTATAGACTTTTTGCAAAAAACAGTTTCGAGCATCTAAGTATAAACACCTGTCTGGGTGAATCATTTTGTCATCTTATCAGCTGTGTTCTTCGGGACCACACATTTGGCAAGGAAGACGTAAAGGTTAGGAGGATGTTCTCTGTCACGGTGTCAAAAACTGAGTATTCCAGTTCACATGTACTTGCTAATAACCACAGAAGGAGATGACAATGTAATATGCTGAGATTTTCAAAACTGTAAAGCATATGATAGGAAAGTCTCCTCAGCTGTCTGGGAAGAAACTAAGGATATAAAGTAAGGAGGTGTATCTGTCCACAGCCTAGAACAGGCAAAAGTAAAGTACCACCCATAATGGAGTATTGTGGAGATGTATAGGGACACTGTTTTTGCTTGGCACAATAATTGGGATAGTGATATTTTGTGAGTGCAGACCAAGAACAGTAGACATCCTGCAAGGCATAAAATAGTTTCACATTGTGAAGAATTGTCCAATATGAGGCCAGACATAATTTGGGTGAATATCTATATTACTAGAATCTTAGCATATTTCACATATAAACAAAAGCACCTTAATTGCATGCTTAATTTTCCAGCAGTGCAGCCATCTTTCAAGTTGAATATCTATTGCTCTTTGTTTATACCTTCATTTACTTGTTTATTTCAGAAAATCTGCTCATGTCAGTTTCTATGTGTAGCTTCAGAATTCACACTGATTCTACTTAGAGGTGCGAGGATCTGTCTTTTTGTTGTAGTTATACCTGAGCATTTATATATTGAAATGCATCTTATATGTGTGTGTGTAATTTTCTCTTCTTCTCTTTCTGTCCGTTATAAAAAGAAGCTGGGATGGAAGCCCAGGTTAAGATTCCTGCTGGGGGAATTCGTGAATCAAGCTGCTGACCATGAGAGATGGAGCTTGGGCTCAGAGGTGAATGCACTTGAATCTGAAGCTCCCTGTCATTTTCTACTGCATGGTCCTTATAACTGTCCTGGATTCTTACTTCTGGGGATCGTGGCAGAGTCAGAATGAGTGTTAGAGATAATGCCCTTAAAACACCTGGCAGAGAAGTGCAAAAGTGCTACAAATTGTAAATAATAGTGTAATAACCCTAATGTTATGGGGCTCTTTGAAAACAGAAAATAAAGAAGCCATCTCACTGGATTCTGAAGAAGTTAAAGGACTTTGGGTGCAGGCTCTCAGATCCAGATTCTTGTTGTTGTTTTGGCAGTGCTAGGGATGGAACCAAGGGCCTTGCACGTGCTCGGCAAGTGCTCTACCTCCGAGCCCCAGCCCCAGCCTCCAAGTTCTTTATATTATTGTGACACTTAACACCCAACAGTAGGTGAAGCTCCTGATTTATATCTCTGTCTAAACCCCCCTAGCCTCTTGTTTGCTCTGTATAGGATCTTTCCGTTGCATAATACCAAACATCATACAATCCCTCAAGCTCACCTGTGGCTTTCCCATGTCATCTTAAATGTCTTTGACATGTTAATTATTTTCTTAATAATAATAATAAAAAACAAATATAAAAATCCCTACAATTTTGTGAAGGAAGGGGAGATGAGAAAAAGAATTTCCCCTGGCTCTCTCTCTTCCTTAATCATCCCAGAACCTCCTCCAATGCCAGAGCTATATCCTGCTGCCCCCCTTATATTACTATAATGAATACCAGGAAGGCGCAACTTAAAAAAAAAAATGAAAGGTTAATTTTGGCTCACGGTTTTGGAAGTTTCAGTCTGACTCTGGTGGTCCTCTGAGGAAAACAGGGGAGTCAAGATTATTGTAAACAAGGCTGGTGGCCTCAGCAGCTGGAAAATTCTTGATATTATTTACTGAAATAGGGGCAGGGAGCTGAGGGAGGAGCAAGTGTGGAGGATAGACTCAAGTTGGGTTTTGGACATGTGACATTCAAAGTGTCTGTTGGATATCCAATATTGTTGGCTGTGAATTTCCCTTCCTAAACTGGGTGTCCTTGAGCTCAAGGTCATGTCTTGGCCCTCTTTGTATTCTCCAATATTAGTTTGCAGAGGTTGTGGTCTGTAGGATGCATCTGAACTAATGGGATTCATATTTAGGTGTGGGGTTTTCTGAAGGTGGTCTGCGGTTTCACTTACATCATATTCTTTTTCCTCATAATTAGTAAAAGCAGAGAAAAGACAATGGGAAAGAAATGCTGTATGAAATATTCTGAAAATGGATAGAACCAGAAATGATGCTGACAGGAGGTTTAGAAGTGAAAAATAGAGAGCACTCAGACCAAAATATAAGTCAATTAGCATAAATCATCACTCTTGATTTCCATGCCTATTGCACCCGAGTTGGTTGACTCAACAGCTGCTCCTATGACTACAGCTGTGTAATTCCTCCACATTTTTTTTTGCATGGAAAAAGTATGCGCATTTGTCATTGCTTCATCGTTTTCAGTTTTATACTAGGTTCCTTTATTATTATTTTTTAACCTGACCATAATGGTCAAGAAAAATAATTCTTTTTTATGGGGGGAGGAGGGCGGAGGTATCAGGGATTGAACTCTGGGGCATGTGACCACTGAGCCACATCCCCAGCCCTATTTTATATTTTATTTAGAGACAGGGTCTCACTGAGTTGCTTAGTGCCTTGCTTTTGTTGAGGCTGGCTTTAAACTCGCAATCCTCCTGCCTCAGCCTCCCGAGCTACTGGAATTACAGGCATGTGCCACCACACCTGGCTAAGTCTTGCAACTCTAGATTTTGTTGAACAAATTATTTTGCTTGTTTTCACTTGGAGTGTTGTATTAGATCCACTGGGGTTTTAATATTTGTGTTCAAGGCCCTCCAAGCAGCTCTTCTGAGAAGTTTGGGGTAGACTCTTCCAAAGCAACTTCATTACACTGGCTGAGCCTGGTGTATGATAGGGATTCCAGGTCAAGAAAGACCTCTGAGGCAGAAGTCAAAGGTATGTGGCTTCTGGAAGTAGAGGTGCCTAGTTTGGTGTGATTAGAACATGGGTTTCATAGGAATTGGGAACAGAGCTGAGGCACAAAGAGCAGGTAACAGTTAATAAAGGTCTTTAAGGACTGTGCTAAGGAGTGTAGAAAATGAGGAGTGTCAGCAGTTTAGGGCCTCTGAGGGCTATGATGGTAGTTGTCTTTAGAAGTAAAACTTCCTTGCCATAGGAAGAACTGATGGGAAGTGAGGGAGATTGGTTAGATTCTTGATACAAAAAATAATAAAGATCTTATAAAATTCTTAGAGTAGTGGCTGACATACATTTCAAGGTATTTAAGTGTTTAAAACACAATGTAGAAATATTGGCAGTGGCGAGGAGAGTATAAAATCGGGAAGCATCTGACATGTAGGATTACAACATCTGCTTGGATGAAGGTGATGTCATCCCAGGACAAGCAGCAGATGCAGTGAGGTGGAGGTTGAATACCGGCCACGGTTCAGTGTGGACACGTCATCTCTGTGCAAACTCATGGATCATCCGTCAGGCAGCTGGAAACGTAACTCTGGGGCTTAGCAGAGCCCTTGCCCATGAAGAACACTGTTAGAAGTCTTCACCATTTAGATAAGAATGAAAGACTCCATCCCAGGAAGGGAAATAAAATAAGGAGAGAAAAATGGTCAAAGATGGACATCATACTCATGGGACTGAGTCTCTGTGATAACCAATGGTCCAACCATTGATATTGGAGTTAAAAAAAAGAAGAGAAGAAGAGTGCTTTCTTCAAATTCTGGTCTCTTATTAACATTTTTTTTTTTTTTATCTCTCCAAGTGTCCCAGGAAAATATACTAATTTTCTTTCATTTAAAAACAAAAAAAAGAATAGCCAGTCCAGAGGTGCAGGTCTGTAATCCCAGGGCTCAGGAGGCTGAGGCAGGAGGATTGGGAGTTCAAAGCCAGCCTCAGCAACAGCGAGGCACCAAGCAACTCCATGAGACCCTGTCTCTAAATAAAATACCAAAAAATAGGGCTGGGATATAGCTCAGTGGTTGAATGCCCCTGAGTTCAATTCTCCGGTACCAAAAAAAAAAAAAAAAAAGAATACAAATTATAATCACTCTTTAGGTAGTGCCCAAAGGTGTCAATAAAAGCATCCTAATAAGTGCCCTTTCTACTGTCAATACCTACCACAACCAACTGAACTCATTCATTATAAAGGATGACAACATGTTCTGACTCTACCCCAAACACCAAGAATTTGCAACTTTGGGCATTGTTGTTTGGTTATTAATGTTGAACAACACTCAGAGGTACTTGGGACTTGGGGAATCTTTAAGAGTTGAAGCAGAGCATCATTTTACCCCAAAACTAGACACCATAATAAAATACCAAAGACCTGCTCTTCTATCTGCAATGTGAATTATCGCTGTCATCATGCCATAAGGATATCATGGCACAAAAACAAACCCTACATTTGTGGACTCTCCTAAGCTCCACATCCTTAAGCATGGCATTTAAAGCTGCTCACTTGGCTACTTGGAATGTCTTACTGACTTGCAGGCAGCTGTTTGTCTTTAGGAGGAGTTGTTCTCTGAAGGCCTGTATGTCGGGAAATGCTGGGTACACATTGCACACCTGCATGAAATAAGATCTTTCAACAGCAGCATCTTCCAAGTGATAAAAATAACTCTGCTTTGTCACTATTCCTGAAGCCAAGTGTCCCCTTTCACTTCCTGTTCTATGTTGATATTCTGTAAAAGGACATCTTGTCTTCCAAAGTGTGCAATGTGATGTTTTGGTTCTTGCTGACTTAACTTTCTACTTCTCTTGTTATATATTTCCAGGGTCCTCGTCTCCTGATTATTTGCACTTTTACATTCTTTGTGTCTGTTGTTCATTCATACAGCAAGTGTTTGACATTTACCTAGGATAAATAAGATAATCATAGATGCTAAAGCTGTGACTTTTATCATTTTTTTCCAGTTTTTAAACCTTAGCTGTTTAGTTACTGGGCAACAACTCTCAGGCTGGTAACTCTCTTAAAGATCTTAAGTTATTTATTCCCCATTACAGAAAGTTCCCTGAGGTCCTACATTCTGATAATAGATGTAGTTCCTCCAAAATATGGGATCTGCTTTTAGAGTATGAAGTTCTTCACAAGTGTCCTTGTAGAAACTTCTTGATTTGTGGATTTCTCCTTTTCCTTCAGTTCTGGGTTGAGCTCTCCTTAAAGGTTCTGACGTTATAAAGCCTGCGTTAATGAGCAGAGAAGGAGGCATGGTGGGTGTTATTAATCATAGAAAGATGTGGCTGCCGGGGTGTTATTTCATGAGTCAAGCTTCCCACTGGTAGACCTGGCAAAGTGCGATGCGGGGACCGCCTTCACAGCAACACTGTTTGGCCCCAGATTTCTTCCTGTTGAGACAGAATGACATATATTGCCACCCAGAAGGCTGAAGCAGCTGTGCTGTCTCATTCACTGTGGAGAAAACTCCTGTGTAGCTGCTAAAATAGTATCTGAGAGCTTTGTTTGGAGGGAAACAGAGGAATATGAAGTCATTGCCTGAGTTGGAAGAGTGGTGGGGGGGGGTGTCACATCACACTTAAGTCATAGAAAGTTCTGGATTTTTGAAGCCATGTTTAACTGACCAGTTACATTTAAAATTGTAAAAGAAAAATATATAACCTAAGATAATGGGATGCAATAAACCAATTTGTCTCACCTATTTTTACATATATATATATATATATATATATGTCGCTGTGCAGGCAACCAGGGTCTTCATTGCTTTATACTAAGCAGTATAAGGAGCTGCCTTTTGGAACTCTCTCAGCTCTTCTTCCCCATCATTTCCCCAGCCTTGTCCCTCCTCAGCCTCCTGTGCTAACTGATAGCACATGTGTTTCAGAATGGAACCTGGAAAAGGAATGTGCATGGTCCTCGTATGGAAATACCATTCCAAATTCCATATGCCACTAGATAATACACTGGCTAGACCGTCAAAAGTCACCCCAGAAAGAGGGAATTTAGATTGGAAGGGAATCAAAGGAATAGTGAGGCTCATATAATTGGCTGCAGTTAAGCAGTAATAGGTAGTCTGCACAATTGGACCAAGGCCAGTTTCAAAATCACAAGTAATCCCCCTGCCCTTTCAGAATGAGGTGAGGTCTACTGAATAGAGGACGGGGCAAAGTCGTCCACTTTTCTTGGGCTTAATCTGAACATAGGCCCTAAGCTTTGTCTTTTTTGTTCTCTGAAAGGGACAAAGATATTGACTACAGCCAAGGGAGGGGGCGGGGGAACTTGTGCTCATTCATCACAAAAATCCACACAATCTTCTTTTCCCCCTTGTCCTTCTCTCTCAGAAAGAGGGTTCTGAAATAAGTTCTTGGTCACATCTGACAAGTGTCAGTCAATTTCTATGACTCCCCCATTTCTTTTGTCCCCTATACCTGAAACAGTATCTAGCACAACATACTTTTCGAATGAATGGCAAGGTGTCAAAGCAACAGGGAAAACCTTGATGGAGATCCTGGTTTTAAGAATAAGACTTATTATGGACTCAGCGGCACGCGTGTGCATTTTCCAAATGTAGCCCATGGAAGAGAAAACGATTGCAAATTATACATAAACACACACCCAGAGGCCTCCATGATCTGACACATGTTGGCCACCTTGTCACATTTTGGGATCCAGAGTATACATTTGCATACTAATGTCTCAAAAAAACCTGCAATGAAGATAACCTGGCTAACCTTTATTGGGCTTGGCTTTTCTCCATTTTATTAACCATCATAGAACACCTCTTTACATCCCAGACCCCATGAAATACTTGTAAAAACCAACATTGTAGAAATTTACAAGGTTGTCATACACTTTACCATGTTTTGTGTGATCCTGATTCAAATGGAGTTATTTCTGGTCCCCTCTTTCCTCATCTGGAAGACAAGGATACTATATCCATCTCCAAAATGTGGGACTTAAACCAGATATTGCATGTAAATGATTTTCATGTAACCAGTACAGGGTGAACCTTTCCTGATTATTAACTTTCACCTTCATTCTTGATATTTCTCTGCAACACACTGTACCCACAAAGAAAGGCTTCTTAGGATACAATCTGTTGTCTTTAATCTTTAGGGTTGGCAAAGATAATTGTTATTTGTATTTGTAAAATGTGAATAATTATTCTTGTTTTTTTAAACTGCTTTCACAAAGGAAATGTGTGATAAAGTGCATATATTACAGATGTTTACATTTCTTGGTGCTACTGACTCTTGAGTTCTAGGACTATAATTTCTCTGGTTTTATCCAGGCCCCCTTCTTTCTCCCCCAATTCTTCTCTATTGGATATTAAAAATAAAAATTCTTTGGGAAATGTCTCATGTTAGACAATTTTACTTAGAATAATAAAATACCTGAGAAAATTGACTCATAAGGAAGATAAGTTTTCCAGTTTAGGCGCAAGTGACCCTCTTCGCTTTGGACCTGTGTTGAAGTAGCACATTATGGTGGGAGCATGTGGTGGAGCAGAAGCACTTATATCACAAGCCAGGGAGCAAAGAGAAAGAGGAAAAGTCTGGGGTCCCATAAGCCACTTCAAGGATATGCCCCCAACAACCTAAAGATCTACTACCAGGGCCTACTTCTCAAAGGTTCAACCACTTCCCAATATTGCTACCCTGGTAATCAAGGCTTTAACACGTGGGCCTGTGAGAAACATCGGACATCCAAACTATAGCATGTTATTTATTATCTCATCAAATAAATGACTGTCCAATGACTGAGTGTAAGAAGAACAGCCACTAACATTTATTTCCTTTCTCTGTAATTCATGTAGTCCTCACAACAACCCAATAAGGAATGCAGTGTTATCTGTAACTTGGAAATGAGGAAAGCAAAGCGTTGAAAGACTTACACCTCAGTTAGAAGACTTACACCTAAGCCAGGCACAGTGACTCAGGAGGCTGAGGCATGAGGATTGCTAGTTTGAGACCAGCCTCAGCAATTTTGTGAAGTCCTAAGCAACTTACCAAGACCCTGTCTCAAAAAAGACTAGGGGTATAGCTCAGTAGTAAAGTGCCCTTGGGTTCAATCCCCAGTACCAAAACAAAAAACTGAAAGATAAAGACGTTACATGCTTAGAGCTACCTAGCTTCTAACTAGTGAAAGATGACCAAGCCCCAGTGATAGGTCTAATACAGGTAAGCCAGGACTCGGGTGAGTTAAAACTAGCAAACCGCCTGGTGGAGAACCTCATGGTTTTCATTCTCTTCCTCAGTCCAGGTAAACATTCTTCATGTTTCAGGAAATAAAAGTTCCATATTCTAAATTAGACATACTCCTCTCTAGTCTCTACATTTTCAAGCAAGATTAACACAGCCTACTGGAATTCGACCAAATTCAGGGATCTCATTCCAAACGTTCTCCCAAAACTCAGTGCCTCTCATAAGATAGGTTACATAGACCTGAATTTGTTAAATATTCAAATAATAGTTGCTGCTAATTTGAATGTTTAAATCTAAAGCAAGGATCGCTTTGACATCAAGAATTGCTATTGTTGCTTGGGGTTGTAGCTCAGTGGTTGAGCACTTGCCTCCAATGTGTGAGGCACTGGGTTCAATTCTCAACACCACATACATACATACATACATACATACATAAAACAAAGATATTGTGTCCATCTACCACTAAAAAAAATTAATAAAAAAAAAAGAATTGCTATTGGGGCTGGGGCTGGGGCTCAGCGGTAGAGTGCTTACCTTGCATGTGTGAGTCACTGGGTTGGATCCTCAGCACCACATAAAAATAAACAAAATAAAGGCATTAAAAAGAATTGCTATTGTCCCTTGTGCCAGAAACTTCTAACCTTTGACCCCAGGCTCCTTGGGGTGATCTAGATTTGACCCTGGATTCAGAGCTTTGTGCTCTGCATGCTTAAGGCAGCCCAGGATTGGATGTCCTGAGACAACTGGGAGAAGGATGGAGACTGGTAGATATTTGGAGAATTAAGAAAGGAAACTTCCCTTTCCTGGTTACTCGGCTGACGCCCAAGGAACCTGAGGGCAGTGGACAAGTCTTTAGTTGGGGTTGTCTCTGAGCTTCTTGCCTTTTCTTGCTTGCACGAATCAATTAGTAAATACTAGCAGGTGGTTGGGTACCTCTGTGCATGCTCTAGTATTCCCTAGGGAAATAGTGATAAGGGGGAAGGAAAACACAAGGAGTGACAGCTGAGCTGCTCTCTGAGTGACTCAGTGACATTCACCAGCACTGTCTTCGCTGATGGTTTTTGCTCTGTGTAGCTCTTTGCACCCTGGTTCCAGAGGGCATCACCTTCAAACCCCAGGGAGGGTCCGTGCTGGGCAATGCTGCTGTGGTGACATTTACATTTGAGTTAAGGTTCTCCTGTGTCACACAAATAGATGAATATGGGTCTTGAGTCAGGGCTTTATAAATCATTAGGGAACTTTGTTTTCATCTGGGGGGGGCAGGAAAAAAAAAGTCTTCATTCAGGTGAGAAAGAAATGCAGATAAAGATGGGCAGGGGCTTCTCTCATAGATCAGAAAGGCTGGGAACTTGGCAGGTGACATCTGAACTTTGTCCAGAAGGGGAGATAGGAGAAAAAGCAGGAACAGAGTTTTTGTTTTAAGACTCACTCACCCTATGACCCCTTGACGGGGCACCGCCTGCCCTACAATGTGGACTCCCCTTGGGGTGGAATTTTGGTTTTGCCCTTATTCCAGAGCTAGTCTGGACCCATGAGGTGACAGGAGAAAAAGCAGTTGCCGTCCCCATCACAGTTTATTTGTGGAATCTGGACCACCCCCTCCAGCGACAGTGCCTTTCCTCCAGAGGAGGTGATACCATTGCCCAAGATGCCTGCCCCCTTGGAACTTCTGGGCACAAAAGCCAGGAGAGGCATCCAGGGGAGGGAGGCCAGCCCCAGGTCATTCAGGAAAAATGAGTATAAATAGAAGTGGAGCTCTAACTCCCAGATTTATTTGTTTTGAGACAAGGGCTCACTCTTGCTCAGGCTGGCCTCGAACCCCTGGGCCTATGGATCCTCCTGCCTGAGCCTCCTGACTCAAAGATTGTTTTGAAAATGAGGATTTTAAGAATACACCTGCGGGGCTGGGGATGTGGCTCAAGCGGTAGCGCGCTCGCCTGGCATGCGTGCAGCCCAGGTTCGATCCTCAGCACCACATACAAACAAAGATGTTGTATCCGCCGATAACTAAAAATAAAAATAAATATTAAAGTTCTCTCTCTCCTCTCTCACTCTCTCTTAAAAAAAAAAAAAAAAAGAAGAATACACCTGCATTATTTACTCCGGGGTGGAAACGGGGTGGATGCTGTTTAGATTTCATAGTGTGCCAAGGAAAATCCAGCATCCCTCTATATCCCTATCCCCGCTGTGATCTCCTCCAATTAACCCCTTTGATGGAAATCAATGGGACAATGGGACGCATTTTGCAGCTTCACTGAAGATTTTTAGGGAGCCCCGAGGGCAAACTTCTAAATGTTTCTTTGAGGACAGTGATGGGAGCCCTGCTTGTCAGCAGAGAGAGCAATGAAGTTGTATTTGTTCGCAAGCACTGAAATAATGTGTGACAAAGTGCTCTTATTGGAAGGCTTGAGAAGAGGCGCCCGGTGATTAAATGTTCTTATTCATAGTGAGCAGCTAGGCTGTGTTTGGAAGAGCCTGTTATGCTGAGCACAAGGCCCATCAACAACCCAATTAAGAGGAAAGGGAGTGTGGCTGTGAAAAATCAGTGGGTTGTGTTGTTAAAGCTGTCTGGGTTTGGAGCCAAGTGGGGCTTTTCGGGATGCAGTTGATAGGAAGCTCTTGTGTATTTTTGTGTGGGATGCCTTCCTGGGGTGGGGTGGAGGGGTTAGATAATGATTGTTTTGCTTCTTTGGGATACCACCTGCAGAAACCTGTTTATTTTAACTGCTTATAGATTGCAGAAAGCTGGCCGTACTGTTCTGAGAGGTGATTCTTTGGATGAATCTTGTCCTATCATGTGATGAAGTTGGCTTGGGATTGCCAACTGGCTAAAGGTTGGGTGAGAGCTGATGGTTGGCTTGGAACTGCTGGTCGTGGTTTTAGTGGATCAATGGGGTCTACCTTATTTATTTCTGAAAGAAAAACAACTTGAGCCCTCAGCAAGGAAACTTCGAAAATATCTATTTATACCCTCATTTAAAAATAAATCTTTATTGCCTTGTGAACTCTTTTCCAATTTCTACTATAATTCTGTTTACATATCAAATAAAGAGAATTGGTTTCATGTCTTTGTTAGTCCATGGTAGCATTTCTGCGCAGAACTTGGGCATTTTGATACCACTGTAAAGACTTAAGTAGGACAGGTAAGGACCTTTGCTCAGAGGAGTAACACCACAGCTCAGCAGAGGTGTGTGAACCATCTAGGGGAGCCCTCGGACAGCTTCCTAAATGGGGGAAGGTACCCACGTGTGCAGGCATGATTGTGTATGTGTGCACGCGCATGTGCATGTTCACCTACTAAAGAGTATGGGACGCTGCTCCACACCTCTCTCTAGCTAGTCTCTGTGGTTGTTGATGGGTGTTTCAGATGTGACACTAATGACTCCTACCATCCATGTTATAAAGCCATTGTTCACCCAAGAACCCACCCTTGCCATTTGGTGGCTCTCTGTCTGGTCTTGTTGCTCCCAGTCTTCTGTGGTACCCAGCAGTGCCCAGGGGTCTCTAGAAGGTTGAGATGGAGGATGGAAGGGACAGGAGAAAAAGGTGGGATGGAGAGAGATTTAGGAAGCTCATGAAGAAGAGAAGGTGGTACAAAGCGGCACAAGAACTCCCTTCCCTGCCTCAGCGGCTGACATTCAGGATAACTGTAGAAAATTGATGCAGCCACAGTAAGGAGAGAGAGAGGAAAGAATCTGAGGCCTGGAAGGAATTTTTCCTAAGGTGAAAATGAGCCCAGTTTTCCCGAGAATCACTTGACACATAAGAATTCTCCCCTTTCTTTGCCAGATCCCCAGCTTCAGAAGTGGAACTCCTTTGGTTAAGGAGAGAGACACACAGTGCAGACGGCGTGCTTTTCTGCCTGTTTTCTGGAGTGATGCTTGGTGTTGGGGACCCCCCTGCAGGGAAGGTGGCACAGCTTTGACTAATCACACAAACAGTAATTTTTTGTTTTCGAGTTACAGGGGCTCACACCTGGGCCCCAAAAAGCCTCCTTGGGGAGGTCATGGCTTGGCCTGAGGATGGTTTCATAAGCAGTGCCCACTAGAGGAAATGATTGTAATTTTGTCTGTCACCAGAACAAGCAGTTAAATACTTAAAAATCTTGAACAGTGAAATGCGCATCGGTTTATTATCATTTTATTGCTTATAATAACTTTAACTTGCAGTTGCTTAACCAGTGACTGGATGGAAGTTTATCTTAATATTATTTCATAGCGAGGGGGGATCAAAGGAGTATGTAAGAAAAATTACTGGTATAATTAAGTTTATGAAGAAGAGAGTTACCTACTAAGCAAAAAACTCTTTGGGCATCTGTTCCTCCCTAAAGGATGTGTCATGGAGCCCAGCCTAAAAGACCTTCACTTTAATATGTTCAGCTACATCCTGATGATGTTAGAAACACCCGGTTTCTCCTGCCACTTCAGGTGACGTGTGTTCTCCACAATCCAGACTGTTCATCAGTTATTGACTCAACGTGTCCCTTCAACAGGAGGTCAGTCGGCAGTGGAACTCTTTTATAGTATTTTGTGGAGGACAACTAACTGTCCTGTCCAGTCTGTGACACTGAGGGGGTTCCCAGGAGGTGGGAGTTTCCATTTTAAAACTGGGAAAGCCCTAAGCAAACCAGGATGAGTCATCACCCTGTGTAGAGCAAGGGACTGGCCACGAGCTTAAAAAGTATTCCATTTCAAATTGTTAAGCTATTGACCTTCTAGATGTCCCTGAACCTATCTTATATCACAGACTGGCCTTGATGTCCCAGACCCTGCTCCTGCCTGTTGACTCTGTCAGCTCTTGACATGCTCCAGATAGGGAGGGACACCAAAATTGTTCTAGAACACATCCCTTTCTACTTGTCCCCAAGCATGGACACTTGGGTGGCTCTGTGTTCTTGCTCAGTGGTTTAGACATGGCAAAGTGCCTCAGCAGCTGCTGGCGGGCTTAGACAATAGGACTCCCTCTCCTTTGGCTGTACCCTGGCCTCTGAGCCCTTTGTTCAGCCAAGAGGTCACTACTTTTATCTGTCAGGGGAATAAAGCTTTACAACTAAAACATAAAATAATAATGTATTTCCAAGCCAAAGATTAGATGTCTACATAACCCTTTCATTTCCAGCATTCTGTGGTCCTCGATGGAGAATTGCTAATTTTCCAAAGGCTTTGAATGGAATGAATCTTTAAAGAACTGGCTGTTCAAATGTTTCTGGTGATAGTGAGAGGTGCTCACTGTGTGGTCCTTTTTATTTTTAGAAAAAGTGTTGGAAAAATCAGGTTATGTTTATTCTGAGTGTCTAGAGGGGATGGTGAGATTGTGTAGTCTAGAAAATGCTGGAGTTGTAAATTATTATAAATGTCTGCTGGTTGGGGAGATTCATATACCAAAATAATTGCAATATATAAGTCAGCCTATAGATTTTCACCTAGTTCATTGCCCAAAAATGTACACATTGGCTGATGAGAATAAACTAAGAAAGAGCATTTGCAGAGAAAGAGAAATATGTTTAACTGTGCTATTCTTTTGTCAGATTTCTTGTTTGTCCCCAGATCCTCTATTTGGAGTACATTTATTTTGGTTGCCTTCACTGTACATCTTAATGTGCATTATTTTCCTGTTAGATAAACACATTCAAATTGTAATATTTTCTAGTTTCTATATTAACCAATTTTTTGATGGATTTTCTCTGAGCTGCCGCTTCTTTTTAGCCTCCTGTTGTTTATTTTCATGAGAATACTGAGTTTTCCACAGGACTGTCCCTGTCCTTAAACACGAGGAGGGGTGTTGATGGCCAGCATCCACTTAGGTGAGGCTTGCAGCCCCATTTAAATGGGATGACTTTTTATGGCAAACTAGTTGCTCTTTATGAATAACAAGTGCTGCTCCTTGAGAGAGAGAAATCACATTGCCTTGTATCTCAAGAGTGCAGTTCCATAAATATTATTATGCATGATGGAGCAGCATCTTTATTCAACAGAGCAGATATTGCCAACAAAATGAAAGAGTAGAGGAAATGACTTCTAGTGGTTTCCAGCTTTAATTATGAAAAATAAAGTAAAAAAGAGAGTTTAAAATTAAAGTGTTTTTGCACAGTGATTTAGTGGTCACCTTTGACTCAAGCATGCATTTGTAATGGGATGAGGGGGGAAACACTTATACCTTTGGTTTTGGTGACTTTTAACTTTTTTTTGGTACTGGGGATTGAACTCAGGGGCACTTAACCACTGAGCCACACTGCAGCCCTATTTTGTATTTTATTTAGAGATAGGGTCTCATTGAGTTGCTTAGCATCTCTCTGTTGCTGAGCTTGACTTTGAACTTGCAATCCTCCTGCCTCAGCCTCCCATGCCTCTGGGATTACAGGCATTTGCCACTGTGTCTGGCAACACTTTTGTTTTAAGCCACCCACAAGCTGAGCCACTTGGGTGGGGTGGACTCCTTTCTCACGGGATGCTCGTTTGCTAGCCATCTCTAGGCTCACTAAATGAACTACTTGCCTCCACAATGTTCTATTAGAGGTCGTGTTTTAAAGCGTTATTTCTTCTAAATCAAGGAGAAAGTCCCTTATCAAAGCATGCTTACTGTCACCATGCTGAGCACCGTGTCTGCACTGCTTTTTCTAGATGGGAAGACATGATAAAGTTGAAAATAAACACTTTCCCTTGAAAAGTTATAAACTGTGGAGTTTGTGACCAGAGCGTTTGATCTGTCACTACTTAACTTTGTTATTATAATAAAATATGACATGGGTAAAATTCTTTATATTCTCCTGGAAGGGAGTAGTTATTGAAAAGGAGGGTGCTGGAAATAGACTGACAATAGGTTTGGTGGAGGACATAGAAATTCAGTTTGGAACATGTGAGACGTAGCTGTGATAATTCCTCATTTTAGATTATACATGTGTCCTGATGGGTGTTTAGAATATGCGTGTCCGTAACTCCCGAATACAGTCTGGGCTGCAGCCAGCAGTGTGAAAGCTGAGGATTCTCAAGCTTCCTCTGCTCATGGCATTCTCTGTACCCACAGTCAGAAATATCTAACCATTGGATTTATTAAGTGGTAAAATTCAAACAGCTTATTATTTATAACCCAGCAATTCAGTGACTGATTAAAAATATAATAACACAAATTCAAGGGACAATGTATGTCCTTTTCATTATAAGGTGATAGTTAGGTTTATGTATCAACTTGGCTAGGCTCTGATGCTCAGATATTTGATAAACACCAGTCTGGATATTGCTGAGAAGGTATTATTTAGATGAGATTGATATTTAAGTTAGAAGATTTTGAATAAAGCTGATTACTCTCTTACCCTCCATGATGTGGGTAAGCCTCATCAAAGCACTTGACGGCTTTAAGAGAGGCCAGGTTCAGGTTTCCCCAAGGAAGATGGAACTCTGCCCTGCTTGCAGACTATCTTTTCATTTATGCCCTGATGCCAGCTCTTTCTTGCGTCTATATCCTACTGACCTGCCCAGCAGATTTTGGGTTTGCTAACCTTCACAATTGTGTGAGCCAATTCTTTCTAACCTCCATTCCCCATCCCATTTTACACACACACACACACACACACACACACACACACACACACACACACACACACATACACCACCCCTTATGTAGTTCTGTGTTTTTGGAGAACCCTAATACACTTCCCAAAGAGATGCATGTATGTATCTGTTGAACACTGGACAACCTCCCAAACCCTGGAATCAGATCGCATACCATTTCTTGTTCCACTTTGATTTTTGTGCACAATTGCTTTTTATCATGGCAACCTCTGCAAACCCTGCTTTGCAAAGATGATACCATCAGAAGGAATGTAGATGATCTAATGTTGAAACTGTTGTGATTTAGATTAAATGTCTCCCAGAAGCTTATGTGTGAGATAATGCAAGACAGTTCAGAGGTGAAATGATTGGGTTATGAGAGTGTTAACCTAATCAGTTCATTAATTCCCTGGTAGGGATTAATTGAGTGGCCACTGTAGGCAGGTAGGTTGTGACTGCAGGAGGTAGGGTTATTGGGGGCCATGCCTTTGGAGTATATATTTTGTGAGCTGAGTTTAGTCTCCCTCTGCTTCCTGTTGTCATGTCCTGAGCTGTCGTCCTCCACCACACTCTTCCATCATGATGTTCTGCCTCACTCAGGCTCTGAACAATGGCGTCCACTGTCTCTGGACTGAGACCTCTGAAACCATGAGCCCCAAGTAATCTTTTTCTCCTCTAAGTTGCTCTTGTTGGGTATTTTGGTCACCATGAGGAAAAAGTAACTAAAATACTTCATTTCCCATAAACATTTAAAAGATCACATATTGTCTCCGTGAGTTCGCGGTAGCAGTACACAGTTGGTGAACCCAGGGTATAAGTGGCAGCAGTGGGCATGGGGAGTAGATGAGCACCACAGGAGGTATAGAGATGAACTTCACAGAACATCTGGAAGAAGGAAGAAATGGTGGAAGAGGAGTTTTTGAAAGAAGATTATAACAGAAGACTAAAGACCCGGGGAAAACCCGATACACTATCTGAAAGGAGGGGAAATGCAATTCCAATATGATTCCAATGAAGAAATCATTTTGCATAGGAAAGAAAGTAGGAAGAAGATTCTATAAAGCTTTCTAATTTGGAGGAGTTATGATGGTGAGAATATGACAACAGTCCCACTCTCTTCTCTCTTAAAAAAAAAACAAAACTCTGTATGCATTTATCATGTCATGAAAAAATATATTTGCAATCATGAAAAAAGTTGATCTCTAGCTCTCTTGCTAACTCAACCCTGCAAACCTTTTCTTCCCATCATGCACCCTGCTTCCACTCAATTCCATCATTGATCTGTGGACAAAAGGGGAGTGTTGTTTGGGAGAGAGGTTAACAGAAGATGTAACAAAAGAAAATATTTCCATGTTTGCTTTTCTTTAGAAAACTCTCTTTATATCTGGGAGGTAAGCAATGAAGGGGAGTTACATAAAGTGGTATATGGAAGCCTCAAGAAAAAAACACAAGGCCCATGTGCCCAGAACAAGGAATAGAAAAGACCTCAGGAGTGGGACGCCCCTAGTGGAGGGTGTGGGAACTGCACGGGTGGCTCATGCCTGACCCAGCAACTAGGGGTGAGTCTCAGCACAGCATTTGGACAAGGCCCCAGTGACTAGACACAAGAGGGGCCTCAGCTGATGGTGTGTGGCCCTACTTTCAGAGCTTTAGAATTAACAAGCCAATATTAAATCCACAAGTCTTTGCCAAAGCAATGTAAGTCTCTTGGCATTTATTGAAATTAATTTGCCTGCAAGAAAAATACACATTTCCAGCTTTGTTAACTGTACATTTGAGTAAATGTTTCCAGGAGATAAGTAATGCCCGTATTAATGATACAACAGTGTGACAAAATGAAAAGGTGGCATAATTAAGCATGTAAAACTCTAGTTGTTTTTTTTTTTTTTTTTCAATGACTATTCACTGTAATGAGTTGTTTCATCGGGTAAAAGCAATGATTCTGATGGAATCATGTGGCTGGAATCAGTGAATTTATGTGTATCATAGGAAATGTTACTTGGCATCTATTAAATTTTTATTTTGAGGGGGGAAAAATAAAACGACGAGGAAGTCATCTTATTCCAAGTCTCCTAGAAGGTTATGTTTTTAATTCCACACCACAGAAAATGCAAGCAAATTCGTAATTACGCTTCATGCATGGATCTCTGAAGAGGAAAAATAAATTGGTACCCATCTACCCAAAAGCCATAAATCAGACATAGAATGGCTAATCACAGATTTAAAAAAAAAAAGTGTATGCTTGATGCTGATTACTTTCTTCTTGGTCTATTGTAAACAATTAAGAATTTAGATCTTGGGCTGGCAGGGCTGTTTTTGAAGTAAGACTCAAAATCAAAAAGTTTGTTTTAAATTCCCTTAATCCTGGTTAACAGTTTCCATTCCTTTTTGGCTAAATATTATCATCAGGAGATCCATATTAAATTATAAAAATTGCCTTGAGGCAGTTTTCATAGTACTGTAGCACCTATCCATTTGTGAGAATCATCAGATCTGCAAGAAAGAGCACCATTTTGTTCACCATGTAAAAACAAAGCAACTTTCAATAGTGGTCGTCATTAGTTAATATAACGAGATGGGGATGGTTCTAATGGGCCCAGCACTGGATCTCCACTTTCTCACTTTCACCACTGTCACCCAGGAACATCTTTAAACCCACAGAGAAGAGGTGCAGCTTCTCTAGCAAACAGTATAGCAGGTCCTCAGAAAAACTAAAATTGGAGTTACCCCGTGATCTTGCAGTCCACTTCTCACAAAGATATTTGTACACCCGTGTTCACAGAAGCATTGCTCACAACAGTTGAGAGGTGGAATCAACCAATGTGTCCATCAGTGGAAGAATGCAAAAACAAAATGTGAAAGAAAGTTCTGACACAGACTGTCACATGAATGAACCTTGAAAGCTATGCTAAGTGAAATAAGCCAGTCAAAACCAGAAAAATACTGAATGATTCTACCTATAATGACGTACTTAGAATAGTCACTTTTTTAGGGACAGAAAGTACTTGTTTGCCAGAAGTTGGGGAAGGCAAAATAGGAAGTTGTTATTTAATGGGTACAGAGTTTTAGTTTTGCAAGATAAAAAGCGCTCTGGTGGTAGATGGGAGTGACCATTACACAATGGTATAAATTCACCTAATGCCCCTGAATTCTACACTTAAAAATGTTTAAAGGCCGAGCAGGTAGCTCAGTGGTAGATTACTCGCCTACATTGTAGGAAGTCCTATTTGACCCTAGTACTACACACAACAGAAAGGCAGAGGTTATGATAGTGAATTGGATTGTGTACACATTTTATTGCAATTTAAAAAAATACAACTACAGAGAAGTGGGCTCCGCCACAGAAGTTCAGCCCATGTGGCCAATAGCAGGGACCCACACTGCAGTGGATTCTGCTCAATAGTGGGGGATGGTCTCTGGAGCAGTTAGACCCAAGTGGTGTGGCCCACGTGGCCCGCTGGGAAAACTGAGTGTTAGGAAAGAGAGAGAGTGGCAATGCAAAGAGTAGGGAGATAAGTCCCAGCAAGGGAGAAGACCTTGCACATGAACTTGGCAAAGGAATTGTTTCAGTGGTGGAAGTTTCAGGTATTGTGAGTGATTTATGCACATGGAGTAGAAGGGTCTTTAAATCACACTTGTGCCATTGACTTTAAAACTGCATGCTATTGATGTATCTCTGTCACATCTCTACAAAGTACCTAGTCTGTTCTGGGTCTTGTCATGCATGCTGCTCATCAGAATCCTGAAGATAGTGGACATCCACCATCTGCTTGGAATAAAAAAGAAAAAGGAGGGAGGCTAAGAATGAATGGACCATAATTTTTCATCCTGGCCCTTTTATCTGTGAAGGGATGGACCTGGCCTCAGCCCTCCTGTTTCTTCAAGGACCTGGTCCAGAAACACCTAACTGAGCTTTGGACCTAAAGGAATGACCTAGGTATTGACTTAATTTATATGAATGCACAGAGAGTTCTATGCACGCCTCAGATCGTGCAAACCACAGCACACTTGAGGAAGTCTTCTCAAACCACGAGCCATCTCTGACAAGGCTCCATTCCTCCTATTCCCGAGAATTTTAGGGAAATCCATAGTGAGCTCTGGTGTCCTTGCCCACACTCCTACAATTCATTTTGAATGACCTTTACTTTTCAGTAATAGTTCTTTATTTGTGAAGTGCAGATTGCAAACAGCCTAATCAGCCCTCTGGCTTTTGGTTACTAGCATTCCATCTGCTTTATAATGTCATTGTGAAAACCAGCTGTGCTAGGAAGGAAAACGTATTGATTGAATCTTTTTCACACTGGAAGAAAAATTTGTGTGCCATTAAGATTGCCCCAAACTCCAATGGACTTTGAAGCAAATGGCAATATCATCGTGTGTGTGTGTGTGTGTGTGTGTGTGTGTGTGTGTATAACTTGAGGTGTTTTTATGCATTTCTTCTTAGTACCTGAAAGCTAATGTATCCTAGTTAATGATAGACTTATGATCAAAAGTGTCTAAAAATCTAGAAGATATAACAATTTTAATAAAGTGAGGCATTAGATATTAGATTAAAGAACCACTGTAGAAATGGAGAAAAAAATTATAGATACGGAGTTGAGCCCAGGATAGCATGTTAGGAATGACTCTTGGATTTTTGTCCCCAGACATTGACTCCTTATTTATTTTGAATACTATTTTTTTCATAATCTTTACACTCTCACAGACCTTTTTACTTTTTTTTTTTTAAAAGGTGATGTCAATATTTGTGTTCTGGTCTTGTTAAGTCTTGCAAACTTATACCTCTCTTGTGCTAATTTCTCCACGAGGAGCCCAAGATTATCATATTTTCATAATAATGCTTATACTTGCTTTTCTACAGAGGCTGCTTGGAAGAGCCTTTCCTTCTTAGGTTGGTCGTGAACTTGACCTCTCAGAAATGAACTGTGCAGAATTTGAGCTGGGAGAGGTAGAAGCAGATGACCATCTAGGTGCTAGCGGGGTGGGTGCCACCTTTTCTACTTTAAATAATCCGAAAAGTTCTTGTTTCCACATATCAAAGAACAATCCCAAAGCCATCTGGAGTTAATCAGTAAATTAAACGTGAAGCTCAGCTTTCTACCTTGCCTTTATTCTTTTGGTATTTCTTCCTTACATGAGGGGCAATGATTTGCAAGTTCTTGAACGTTTTTGTACTGGAGATTTTCTCGTCCCTTTCAAGTTTGGAGCTCAGCTCTTTGGTTTTAAGGGAGAAAGGCTCAAGCAGGCTCTTCTTGTTCAGCTCTCTCTATTGGCATCAGTGCCAAGGGTTATGGAATTTCAGAATTATTAGAAGAAATATACAGAAGCAAGAGGAAATGAGAAAGGTGTCTCTGGCTCTGAGTGAGCAGCTAAGAATGAGTGAGAAGGTGTCTTGGTCCCAGCTGTTCATATAGGATGTCTGTCCAGAGAGAATACAGGGCTCTCTCAACCAAGCTCTGGAGAGTTCACAGCCACTAGTCCCTTGTCCCCTCATCATCTGTCTTTTATGCCACAACATGGATAGATCCTCTTAAACCTCTTAGACAAGATTAATTACAAGCAGTCAGTTGATCTTGCAATTTACTTATTTGTCTGGTCTGGCCGTAAGATTAGGGAACATTATGCTCCTGATGCAGACTGTGGAAAACAAACTAGTAGATATGAGCCCAAAGTTTTGCTTTGCATATGAATATAGATGGACAGGCAGGTATTTGCCCTTCAGGGGGTTGGTGAGGAGAGGAAATTGTAGAAATCCGCTCATTTGCCGATTTCTACTCTAAATTCAGTTTCAGTATTTTGTGGTTTTTCTACCCTGAGCTGTTTTCTTGTGTAAATTTGCACTCTTTGGATTAGATTCTACAGGATTATCCTTGGGGTTCTTTTTCCTTTATCCAGGATTCATAGAATTTTTTGAGCTTACAGGTAGTCAGATGGGCACTGGTGAAATCACTGCCCGCTCTGGTTGGTTATATCTCGGACTTGCCATTGTGACTCTCAGGAACTAGGTGTGTTACTGCCCAGCTCCCTCCCCAACTCATTCTTTTACTCCTTGGTACATTGCTTGAAAAACCCTAACCCTAGAAATATAAGTGGGTAAATAACAGACGTTATTTATATAATGTTTGTTATACAATGTTTACATGTTATGAAAATTGCCTCTAAATTTTAACGATTCTTTTATTAACAAAATGCATTTATTCTGGCAATGGACATTATTTCTTAGATTGGAATTCGGAAGAGATGGTGTAAGAATGAATCCTAGGATGTGGGTTTCTTCCCCTGTCCCTTGCCTGAGTGCTGCCTTTGATCTCTTTCTTTCAGGAGACATTGACTGAAGCTGCTAGTCTTCTTTGGCATCCACTGTCTGTGCTGTGGTTTGGATGTGAGTTGAGTGTGCTTTTGAGTGTGCCCCCTCATGGTTCATGTGTTAGGAGCTTGGTCCTTAGCGTGGCAGTGTTGAGAGATGGTGGGGCCATTAAGGGCTGAGGTCTAGTAAGAGGTCACAAAATTGGCTCCTTTCTGCATCTGGCTTCCTGTCTTGTCCCACACTTATGTTTCCACCATAATATCATCTGTCATGAAGTGACACAGGCAGGAGAACCCTGACTAGAACCAACACCAAGCTATTTGAACTTTCAGCCTCTAGGATTGTGAGTTAAATAAACCTCTGTTCTTTATAAAGTACCCAGCCTCAGACATTTTGTTATAGTTACTGAAAATTGGCTTATAAAGTCTGCTGATATCATTCAGAATTGCTTTTTTCCCAGGTGTCCTTAGGAGGGCTGATAGATCCAGATCCCAGGCCAGCTCAAGTAATTCTAATAGAACATCATTATTCTTTCTCCTAGACCCATCAACCCAGAATGAACAGAGAATACCATTTCCAACCCCCTCAATGACTTACCCTGCCTCCTCCTTAGATTTATTTCTCATGTCATCTGTGCTTTTAAGAGAGATGCTTCTCTTTCTCAAAGACCACTTCCATTGGTTTGAAGGGAAAAACCCTCTTTGGGAATACCAAATAATTGTGTTCTTTTGTTTTGTTTTGTTTTAAATTTATCGCATACTGCATGCAGTCTTGTTTCATTTTCATGTGACATTGTTAATGAAAGAGCATGTTCTCTAGCTAAATAATTTCGTGAAAATCACCTATTGTATACTTAAAGCTACTCATTTCAAGGATATTGCACGACAGTTAAATTTTTTTGGTTTTACTTCATCTAGTATATATCATTGAATTGTAGAGTTTAAGGGAAACGTGAACATAAAACCATCACTGTTGGTTTTTAAGGTGGGAAATATAGAGGCAAACTTGTATCCCCTGTGAATGACATAGAGATGAGACGGGGGCAGTAGAGAAAGGAAGATACTGAGTAGGTCAGACATTTGGGACTTGTACCTGGTAGAAGTATTGGCCAACTTAAGAGCAGGAAAACCACGATTCATAGGTATATACATTTGGTGGACTTGAGGGTGAGAAGATGTGATTGTGTTTGTCTATTAATAACACATGAGGGAGGTGATCAGAAGAGGGAAGAGGATAAGCCAGGCATGGTGGTACATGCCTTTGATACCGGCTGCTCGTGGACCGAGGCAGGAGGCTCACAAGTCCCAGGCCACCCTGGGCAACTCAGCGAGACCCTGTCTCAGAATTATAAAAGGACTGGGGATGTCGGTCTGTGATAAGGTGCCCTTGGGTTCACTCTCCTGTTCTGCAAACAAAGATAAAAAGAAGAAGGAGGAAAAGAATGTTGGAAATTTGAGGAAAGAGGAAAAGCTATTAGGATTATCATCCAGGAAGAATAAAAAATAATACAACTAGGAAAATATTTTTAAAAAATCATCTAAAGTTGAGTGCCAGTTTGAGGTTTGGGATAGTGAATTTAAGGAAAGAGCCTTAAGCAGTTTTGGGGGCTTTTATCCTTCTAGCAATTTTAACTGCTTAATTGTGAATGGTGTGTTGGGTTGAACCCATGCTGTTTCCAGTGGTGGGCGAGAGAGGCAAGACAGAATCTAAGATGTGGAGGACAGAGAGCACATGATTAGAATTATCAAAGGATAAGTCCCTGTGGGTCAAGGGATTATTGGAAAGTAGGAGCTGGGTTAGTGTTTTTTGTGGTTTTAATCTTTATGCCTTCAATTTGTACACAGTCTAAATTATACTCTAAATAGACAAATGTCCTCAGATCACATGGTGGAGAGTATTGTCTGTGGGCCCAATAGTCAAATTCCCACATCAGGATTTTCATTTAATAGACTATTTATTGCATTAGTCAGTGTTATGGTTTAGATGTGAGATGTCCCCCAAAAGTTCATATGGAAAACAATGCAACAAAGTTTAGACAATGCAAGAGATGGTTGGGTTTTAAGAGTGTTCACCTAATCAGTGCATTAATTCTCTGATAGGAACTAACTGGATGATAACTGAGGCAGGTAGGGTGTTGCTGGAGGAAGTGGGTCCCCAGGGACATAACTTTGGGATATAGATTTTGTCCCTGTAGAGCAGGAGCTGTCTCTGCTTCCTGGTGTGATGTCCTTAGTCACTTTTCTCTGCTACAATTTTCCATCATGATGTCCTACCCCACTTCGAGCCCCAAGGAATGGAACTGGCTGTCTGTGGGTTGAGACCTCTGAAACTGTAAGCTCTGAAACCAAAATTGTCAGATTTTTGCCACTGTGACTAAAATACCTGACAACAACAACTTAGAGAGGGAAAATTTAGTTAGAGCTCATGGTTTCAGATATGCAGTCCACGGACAACTGATTTCATTGTTGTGGGACCAAGATGAGGCAGAACATCATGGCAGAATGGCCCGATAGAGGTAATCTGCTCAGCTCATGGCAGTAGGGAAGTAGAGAGAGGACATGTGAGGAGCCAGGGACAAAATACAACCCCCAAAGCCTTGCCCTCAGTGATCTACTTCCTCCCCATGTGCCTACAGTTAATCCCCAGGAGTCCATTCAAATTAGTAATCCACCAAATGGATTAATCCATTGATAAGGTTACAATTTTCATGACAATATCATTTCACCTCTGACCATTGCCACATTGCCTAACATAGGAGCTTTTGGGGTACATTAAAGACTCAAACCATAACAGCTATGTTAGTACTTGGATGATGACAGAAGATTTTTATTGCTTTTATTCAATTTGGGGTTATCAACTAACAATGAAAAAAGAGAAAAAAAGCTTAGCTCTTCTTTAAAGTTTTTTACTCTTTTTAAAACTGATTTTATAACTTACCAATTAATCACGAATAAAGGTGAAAATTAATATTTAGTTCTCTAGAAATAAAAATTTAAAAGGAAATTACATTCCTTGTGGAAAATTCAGAGAGTTTAAGAAAACATTTTTTTAAAACCCTATCCTCCAGATACAAATGCCTTTCCATTTTTAGGCATATTTTTAATAGTTTATGTTACTTTATGTTTTTTTTTAATGGTTGCAAGTTATTTGTGCTGATTCTCAAAATACATGAAATTATTATTTTCTTATGATACAGTTTAGATTCTTTTCACTTTTATGATATGAATAACTTTGAAAGGCACCCCAGCAAGATACTATCAAACTGTAGGTGTACCAATTGAGAAGACCATGACCTATCCTGCTAAGGCTTAGTTTGAAGCCATGTTTCCATTTCAGAATGTTCCAGAACTATCTGGAAGAAAGAACCATTAAGCGTACTTTGGATACCTGGAAAAGAAAAAGAATCTTCTTATTCAATTTTTACTTCTTTATCTTTTTCATCAAGCCCTTTCATTACTCAAGTAGCTGAATCAATGTGTGAAGGTTCCAAGTTGGAAAAGTTCCTATAAGCTACCATTTTATTCACTGTATCTCCTAAGATAATTCATTTCACTCCGGATTTTGAAGTTAACATAGAGATTATCTTAAATCTCAAATATATCATCTGCTTCCTATCTCTTGTTACCCCTTAAATATGAAAACAATGGCTATTTTTTTAATGTCAGTGACAGAATACTTAGTTCTAGTTTATGAAATACAGATTTTTTTGGTAGCCTCATTTGAAAATAACTGACAAAAGTTCCTGAGGAAGTAGGTATCCCAGTTACATAATTCATTTTTTCCAGTGTACTCTAACATTTCTTGAATCTAAAGGTGTGAAAAACATGGTTACAGAAAACAAATACATGTGCATGGTTCTGTGTTAGAAAATGTCTTGCTTCTTGATGTGTCAGTTATGTATTATCTCAAAGAAAGAAGGATTTTCCTTCTTTATGTGTTTACATTGTTTCAACGAGGCTATCTACTAAAGATTTGTGACGTTCTTCTTTTGACAGTGAATGGAAATCTAAATTTCTTTTGGACACTTTCACAGTTGAATGAGTTAATACTAGCCCTTTTAAATCCTTATACACAAGAAAAGTAGAGTTGGAAGTAAAATGGTATTTTGATGATAACTAGGAAAGAAAAATGATATGAACGGGGTTGTAAATGGTGCTCAATAATTTAGACAGAGAAAGATGGCAAACTGTTACCTATACTGGAAGTGTTTTATGCATACCATTTTTGATTTTGCTTTTGGTTGAGTTATTGCTTCTTGGTATTTTTGAAAGACAGCATAAGATATTTGGTTTTGATTTGTTTTCCGAAAGGTATGATATAAAGTGCAAACTCATCAGATTTATATGAGAAGGGATGCAAGCCAGTTATAGTCTTCTATATTGGTATTATTTATTCTTTGGCAAGAACTAGCTTGGGTATTGTCAGCATTTTAGAAAACTACCTCATAAGTGCAGCCTTCACAAAGCAAAAGATACCAAGTACAGCTGTTTAAGAAATGTAAGTTTAGTGGGCTGACTTCACTGCAATACCCAGACCAATTACGGCATATTATGTAAATGAGATGTTGGAGAATTTCTCCCAAATCATGGTTACCTATTGGATCTATTATTTACTTATTTGTGTATTTAGGTCCTAGGGATGGAACCCAGAGTCTTATGCATGCTAGGCAAGCTCTTCCACTGGACTGTACTCCCATCCCCCTACTGATATGAATGTGTTCCTGCTATTTTATTGATTAACTGAAAGTGCCCTGTTGGTCTAAATTTAAGGAAATTATTCATTGAGTCCTAATACCTTTCAATACCCATTGAGACATGTGGTTTTGTTTTATTCCCATTAACTAACCAGGGGAAATAAAGACACAACGATTCATGCAATTTGCCCAGGATCACAGCTAACAAATGGCAGAGCAGGATTTAAACTCTACTTCTAGACAGTGTAACCTTGAGTCTGTTTCCTTGTGAGTTCCAGTTTTCTTCATGGACTCTGTACAGTAATGGCAAACCTTCTTCCAGAGGCTGAGTGTGAATGAAACACACCTTTGTGTGTGATACTTTTTGTTGATTATGAAGAGAGTGTCACAAGGAATTTGAACAGGTTTGGAGAATCAACCGTTAGCAAAAAAAATCATAATGAAAGAGTCTAGGGAGATGTACAAAGCCAGCACTGTGTTATGGGCTTACCTAAATTATAGGAAATAAGGAGGAAATGGGACAAAGAACTTTCTATTCTTCACTTGTCTGATGCATAACTTACCCACAATTCCAAAATATGGCCTGTTTAAGAATAGGAAGGTACTTAAAAAGTAAAGATGTTACCCTTTGCAATTTTGTTTTTAGCCTTTAAGAGACATAAAAGGAAATCATTGGGCAGAGAGTTTATAGGTTTTGAAGGCAAAAAAATTTAAAAAGCAAAGGGAAGCCTTTCAAGGACTTTTGATGTAGATCTTTGATTTATGAGAAGCTGTTGGGTAGGTCTCTTGATCATCTGACCAAGCCTTAGACCTTGAAGGTATCAACAATCCCATTGCCCTTTTCTATATTATAGAATGAAATAAACTCTTAGAGAAACCATAGGGACATTTTATTTGGCATTTTGGTGCTGGTGATCGAACCTCGGGCCTCATGCGTGGTAAGCAAGCATTCAGATATCCGTGAGCTACATTCCCAACCTCATTAGGGATATTTTAAAGAAAACCAAAGGAGCCACTAGGATGATGGCCCTCTCCAAAATTAAATATCACAAATGTAGGAGTTGGATAAGTATCTCATGACAAATGATGTGAGTATTTTGTAATATCTTCAAAAGCTGCAGATCAGCAGCGTTCATGAAGTCGAAATGATGGATGCAGCTCTCAGGTATTTAAGAGGAAGCTATCAGTGTAGAGATTGGATAGAAAGACATGGGGGGGGGCATGCCTTCAAGAAATTCCAGTTAAGGAAGGAATGGAAAAGCCATTCTGACTTCAGGTAGGGAAGGTAGGAGGAAACCCAGCATGCTGAACAGAGAGCTGCTTGAATAGCTGAGACAGGAACAAGAATGTCACACCAAAGCAGGGGATGGCATCGGGCCAAGGAGGAACACAAAGCAGCAGCAGAAGCGGAAAGTCGGGAAGCTCAAACAGGAAATGAGAAGAAACTCTCAACACACAGCAAGGGAAACATTCTTTAAATACACCAGAAACAACAGGACAGGCAAAGGTAGTTTCTCTGCTAAGCAGAAGAGGATTTGGTTTTAAATGACGTCTGTAGGTCAGTTTGTCTATCCCCCCGCCCCAAAGGAAAAAAAAAAAATCTTTGTTTTAAAGGAATCTGGTAGTGCTGACTGGGAATTGGAGGAGTCCACAAAATTATTAAAAGAACTGGCAAAAAGGTGGTTTTAGCAGACGGTTTGTATTAATGTCTGTAAGTCCCAGTGACTTCTCCATCAGGATACTGGAATACTTATTTTGAATGATAACCTCACAGTCACCAGTCAAAGAGAGAATATAGAACCTAGGAAAGGAGCAACATGCCATTTCTATGTAATATGGAATGAAGAATAGCCTTGAAATGACAAATTTGAAAGACTTTATGACCTGGAAGAAAATGTGGTGGTGGTAGTGGGGAAGAGTAACAGATATCAAGTAGGTATGTATCATCTATTTCCAAAATTGATTTGGAAATACTTTGCAGGCTGGTAGGTAGCAGGTATTACCAATGTGGTCTGAAAGACATCAGAGCTTGTCAAAATAGTGCAGTTTCTCTCTCTCTCTCTCTCTCTCTCTCTCTCTCTCTCTCTCTCTCTCTCTCTTTCTGACAGAATGGCGGCCCATAGATTGTGGGAAGTGAACGATGCAACTTAGTTTGATTTTAGAAAAGCTGCTGAATCTGGGCCACAAGTCACATCTGTCAGACCCCAAAGAAATGATTATTTTTCACTATACAGCTCCTCAAGGGGCTCCCTCATTGGAGAATATTGAAATAATGTTTAAAATTGGGAGTTAATGGTCATAATGGAGTGGATAAAAGGGGCCATATCAACAAATGCTGTGTAATTAGTAGTAACTGCTCCAAGACTTATTGAAAATAACCAATAATCAGCAAGATATGCAGGAAACATAGAAAATGACTAGATTGGTGACAGATGTAGGGGGAGATTTATCATTGGTCAAAATGATTGTGGTCATTGAAAGACATGATTGAAAACTGAGTAGTAGATGGTAATATCAAGGGCAGAAGCAGGGACTCTAGAGAGTACCTATCTTTTGTGTGAAGAATATGAATGAATATATGAATGAACGAATGAATGTTTGAAAGGAATACAATTTGAGGCAATCTGATAGTGTTGTTTTTTTTTTTTTTTTTTCTTTTTTCCAAAAGCAGTACTGAGTTAGGTTTTTTTGCTGAGTCCTTTCTGGACCAGCTTAGAGGCTATCTGCACTCTAAGTAGAGTTAAGAGAAGACCTTGTTAGTATATAGCTCAAAATCACCATATGATTTCCAAGGTTAAGGAACAAAACACATTGTACTAAGCACATGTTGCAGCCTAAGTGAAGCAAGGATCTAGTCTTAGCTCCACAATGGAGTGATTGTGGATACTGAAAAAGCCTTGAAGATAGTTAAAAGGTTGGGAAAAATAAGACTTCCAGCCCAAGCGAAACTTGACTTTGGTGTGGAAGAATGTTGAGAGATAAGTTGTTCATGCTAAGTATGCAAAGAACTCCTAAAAGCACATTGGTGACAGCTGTTCTGCTTTTCTTTTGATGACGAAGAGGGCAAAGGCTTAACTGCATAAAGGATTTGAAATAGATTTAAAAGAAGATAGTCTGTTCCTAAACATTGAGATAAGTTAGTGAGGGAGAATGTGTGCCTCCTCCTAAGGAATCTTTAAAATTATAAATAATATTTTGTGTGTGTGTGTGTGTGTGTGGAGGAATACATGTTGTGTATTTATGAAATGTTTGAATTTGGACTGAAAAAATCATGGAGATGAACTTTCTTATGTCTTTCAACTACATGTCAAAATTTGTATTTGTTTTGAAGGACTTAATCTGTACGAAAGTTTTAATTGGCACTTTTCTTCTTCCTACCACAACTGTGTGCTCAACTCTCTTCTAATTGCCATGTAACTCCTTCACAGTAATGCTTATGGACTTTTATTATATATGCTTGGTTAATTAGCAATCTCCTTGGGGCTTCTCAGCCCTGTAAATGGACTTTTGTGTGTGTCTCTCTGTGTGTGTGTGTGTGTGTGTGTGTGTGTGTGGAGCTGGAGATTGAACCCAGGGTCTTGTGCATGCGGGGCAAGCACTCTACCAACTGAGCTATATCTCCAGCCCCTGTAAATAGACCATTTCTCTCCTGCTCATCATTGTAATTCCAGGTCCAACACAGTATCTGGCACATAGTTGTAACATTGGGAAAATGAATGATGGACATTGAAAGAACTGTGGCACAGAAGGCTGAAGGTTTAAAAGTTTGTCATTTTAGGAATTATTTAAACAGACTAGAAGGTCACTGAAATGTATTTCCGGATATTTGTCATGTTCTTCAAGGCTTACGACTGCTGGAAATACATGTCAGTTGAACCTAAGAGCTCCATCTCTAACCATCTCCTTTTGAAATCTAAATGAAAGTCATACAAAAACTCGTATGTGGATGTTCACAGTGGTGATATGCATAATGACCAAGAAATGGAAACTCAGATGTCCATCAGCTGATAAATTTGATAGACAAAATGTGGTATGTGCAAACAGTGGTACTGTTATGACATGGATTAATCTTGAAAACATTATGCAGTGTGAACTAAGCCAGTTTCAGAGGACCACTTATTATGACTCTGTTTATAAGAAACACCCAGAACAGACACATCCAGAGATACAAGGTAGACTGGTAGTTGCCGAGGGTGGTAAATTACATTTTACAGACTTACTACCAGTAAATCTGCTAAAAACATTCCACAATAGATTGCCAAGATGGCACAACCCTGTGAATAGCCTAAAAGCTATTGAATTCTGCACTTTAGGTAGGTACGTTCATAGGGGTCACCTGGCACCACAGTGAGACACCTCTGGCAAGAAAAGAATGCAAAGACCATGGAGTTTTTTATAAAACAAGCCTTGTGATACTACCGTTTCTCCTAAGAATGTGTGCAGACCTCCTAATCTTGCACTTCACATGTTAGATATTAAGTGCCTTTTTCTGTGTTTATCTTGCCCTTCCCAACATGAACTGAGTCCTGTGATTCCATCTTGGTCACAGCTGTGTCTGTGGTGATTTGCCCAAGACTTGGCACTTGGTAGGAGGACCACAGGTGTGTGCTGCATTATCTGTATTTAAATATGGAAGACCTGGAAAGGTTTATTTAAAGAAAGAGTGTAGACTGCCTGTGAGCTTAACAGAGTTGCTTGCTAAAGAAAGGATTTTTTTAAAAATTAATATTCAAATGATTTTCAACGAGGGTGCCCAGACCATTCATGGGGTCAGAATGGTGTCTTTAACAAATGTTCTTGGAAAAACTGGATATCTATATGCAAAAGAATAAAGTTGGATCCTTACCTTACACTGTATGTACAAATAAACTCAAAATGGATCTAAGAACTAAATGTAAGATCTGAAACTGTAAAACTCTCTTAGGAGAAAATGGGAAAAGTTTCATGCTACTAAGTTTACAGTGATTTTCTGGTTATGACACCAAAGCACAGGCAACATAGTTAGGTATGGTGGTGCACATCTGTAATCCCAGTAGTTTGGGAGACTGAGGCAGGAGGGTGGCAAGTTCAAAGCCAGCCTCAGCAACTTAGCAAGGCCCTCAGCAACATAGGGAGACCCTCTCTCAAAATAAAAAATAAAAAGGGATGGGGATGTGGCTCAGTGGTTAAGCATCTCTGGGTTCAATCTCTGGTAACAAACAAACAAAAAACAGCGTTCTGGGGATGTGTGGTGGTGATGGTTGTATGACAGTATGAATGTACTTAAGGCCATTGAATTATATATATAAAAATAAAGTGGTGAATTTTATGTTATATATTTTTTAACCACAATAAAAAAATTATTGTTTTTAAATAAAAGTATTTACTTTTATAGATAGAATTGGCTAAAAAAGTCCTTCCCACCAGTCCCAGCCTAAATATACTCAATTGCTGCTTCTAGACCACAGCCACAGTAAGCATTTTCTCACCTTCATTGTCTAACAACTTGTCCTTCAGATTACTGATCAAGTCAGACAGTAATTTACAAAATTTTCAATAGTAATGAAGAAAACACTCTTGAAAAACCTGGAACTGAGTGTGTGTCATCAGGCCAAACTCTATGAGATTTCACAATATTGTGTTTGGTATTGTTATTGGTGATTTACTAATTTTCATACTAATTATTTGAAACAGCACCTTAAAAATAAATTTACAGCTGGCACATGCCTCTAATCCTGGAGACTCAGGAGGCTGAGGCAGGAGGATCGTGAGTTCAAAGCCAGCCTCAGCAGAAGTGAGGCGCTAAGCAACTCAGCGAGACCCTGTCTCTAAATAAAATACAAAATAGGGCTGGGGATGTGGCTCAGTGGTTGAATGCCCCTGAGTTCAATCTCCAGTACCCCCTAAAATGGATATATATATATATATATATTATATTACATATAGAGTGTGTATATATTATTATTATTATTATTTTACAGAAATTGTGTCTTTGAAAGATATTACTGTCTCATGAGCATTTTCATAGTAAAGCCTTAAGACTTTCTGATAATGACAGAATACAAGTTTGGTGCTTCAAAAGGGATCTGAGAAATGGATGCTGGAACAAGTGATTTCTTCTGTGACATGTGACTTGACCATCTTAGGTTGGATTCCTGTACATACCTCACTTCATGAAAGCATGACAAATAGTGTTTTGTTAGTCTGCACATTTAGCTTTAGACTGTTCCCTCAACATTTTGCCAATAATACACAGGACGTTGTAATCTCTCAAAATGTTTTCTAAATTAAGCATGCATCTGTAGTCTGGAAGGCAACCAACAAGTGTTCTGTCTAGCGTGTGTCTCCATGTCCTACCAGCCTTTCCCTTGAGTCTTTTTGTTGCCAAAAGTTC
Source organism: Callospermophilus lateralis (assembly GCF_048772815.1). Classification (NCBI taxonomy): domain Eukaryota; kingdom Metazoa; phylum Chordata; class Mammalia; order Rodentia; family Sciuridae; genus Callospermophilus; species Callospermophilus lateralis. Next base: position 32,147,399 of record NC_135317.1, on the reverse strand, counting down.
TGAGTAATCTATAGCCTGATAGGTACTCTAAAGAGGCTGGAAGAGCTATCCTGTTCTCAAAGCCCTGATAGAAATCGTCACCTATATGTATGCAGTCAGCCCTGTGTATCTGTGAATCCCTCATCCATAGGTTCAACCAACTGTGGATTAAAATTTTTCAGAAAAAACTCCACCTGTACTGAACATAATTTTTTTCTTATTATTCCCCAGACAATACAATCTACCAGCCATTTACTTAGCATTTACACTGAATTATGCATTATGAGTCATCTGAGATGATTTAATGTGTATTAGAAGCTGTGTATAGGCTATATGCAAACCATGCCACTTTTGGTAAGAAACTTGAGCACCTGCGAATTTTGGTATTTCTGGGATTCTGGACTCAATCCAATGTAGACACCAAGGAATGATTGTACTTTAGGAGTTGCCTGGTATCTGGAGATGGCTTTTGCTTGTCCTCTGCAGGATACCAAAAATCCCTTTATGGGGGATCTTGACCTTAATCAACCCTCTCAGTTCTAGTCTCTCAATCCTGAAGGCTGACACATAAATGGCCCTAAAATGAATAACATCAATTCCCCTTACTTCTGGAGGACTGACAGACAGTCCCCCAGGTCCTATAGTAATTAGACAACCTGGAGAGAGCCTCATGAAAGTATTCATGCATCCAAGATGGACTGGATTTAATCCTTAAAAAAAAAGGCAGCTTGTCAGCTTTTTAAGAAGCTGAGCGTATTTTACAATTCTGACCTTGACACCCAAGGAATGCCTCTCTGTCTAACCTAAAACTTGTTTGAAATAGAATTTGTTTTGCACATAATACAAATTTGTTTTTTCCTCATTCTAGAATTAACACATTTTCCTTTAAAAAGATTGTCAAATGAATTTCCTTCAGTTCTTTTCTTGTGACTAAAAATTCTAGACAGAATCAATTCTCCTAATATAGATGACTCTTAAGAAAGCATAATTTCAGCTGGGTACAGTGGCGCATGCCTGTAATCCCAACAATTTGGGAGGCCAAGGCAGGATGATCACAAGTTCAAGACCAGTCCCGGCAACTCAGCGAGACCTTGTCTTAGAATAAAAATTGAAAGGACTTAGGATGTGGCTTGGAAGTAAAGCACCCCTGGGTTCAATCCGCAGTACCAGTACATATACACACACGTACATAAAAACATAACTTCATTTTAACAGAATTATATTCAAACTGTTTTATAGGAGGATATACATATATAAAGTAAAGCAAAGTCAGGAATAAATTTCATGTTAGATGGGGAAGGAAAACTTTGAGTCAAACTGACTCACATTAAAATCCTACCAATATTTTTAAAAAATATTTTTTAGCTGTAGGTGGACACTATATCTTTATTTTCTTATGTTGTTTTGAGAATTGAACCCAGTGCCTCACACATGCTAGGCAAGTACTCTACCACCAACCACAACCCCACCCCCTAAATCCTACCAATATGTTTAGGCAAGATTTTGAACCTTGGTTTCCTAATCTGTAAAACTGACACCATCATATTTCTCTCAGTGTTAATATGTGGATTGCATAAACCCTACACATAGAAGAACCTGATAAGTATCTTGTACACATAGCAGCTTTTCAAATAATGATCTCTTCTTGATTCCATCTTCTCTCTTTTTTTCTGTTTACCCCCCCCCCCACACTGAATGTTATAAATTTTTTGCTTTTCTTTTTTTTTTTGGTGAAGCTGTGGATTAAAGCCTGGGCCTTGCACATTGCTAGGCAATTACTCTACCACTGAACTAGATCCCTAGCCCTTGTATATCTCTCTTGTTTTTAAATTTGTTTTAATTAGTTACACATGACAGTACAATGACCTTGACATATCATACATTTGAATCAGATGGGATATAATATCTCATTTTTCTGAGTATACAGGTTGCAGAATCACATTGGTCATGCAGTTATATATATATATATATATATATATATATATATATATATATATATGCATACATAGTAATAACAATGCCTGCTTCTCTTTATATCAGCACAGAAAATGTTTTACCTTTGGGTCATAATCATTGCACATCAATCATTTAACATATTTTTTTTTCTTTTGGACATTGCCAGCCAGCCAGTTTTTGACCATTTAAGTCGTTCTTCATTTACAGTTCATTAGTTATTCTTTAATTTCAATCTACAGAAAATTAACCTTCTAAATGGAAGGAAGTCCTGTGCCATCCTTTGTAAATGGTTTACTTTCTTAGTGTCAGCTTCCCTTGTTGGGCTTTTGGCCTTAACTTCACAAGGACCTGTTCAATCACTGAGTTCAGGATCCAGTGACCTCAAAAGTGAGATGGTAGTCAGGAATTATAGTATTTGTCTAATAAATACTGTGGACCAGGAATCAGGCCAAGTGCTTCACATACATTTTCACATTTAATCTGCACAACTCTCCAGTGGGCATCAGTAGCACTGTTTTATAAGAGAGGAAGTTAAGACCTGCAGAGGTTGGTTAATTCACTGGATAGCACACTAAGAAGGTTCTGAGGCGTTTAGTATTTTCCACAATTGAATTCTATCTAGGAGTGATGATCCAGGGGTGATCATATGGGAGACACCCTTTAGCATAAGGAGCTTTAGTATCCTCCAAAGCCAGTGCTAAAGGCTGGCTCACAGATGGATCCCACTTTCCTCGGATCCCATCTTCTCTCCCCCTCTCCCTTGCTTGCTGGCATAGCAGGTTCATTTTTTAACATGTGTAGGATGCAGAGAGCCATGTTGTCAGAAGAGAAGGTGTGCTGCAGGCCGTGTGGTTCTGTGTGGAAGGAGAGGCTTATCTAACCATCTAACTGGAACTTGAGCTCCAGGGCATTTGGGATCAGGTAAGAGAACGGCTGGAAGAACTGGCCGACTTGGCCCCTTTTTGTAGGGCAGTGTCAGTTGGACGCTGCTATAACTTCTGTCATCTTCTGGTTAGTGCGCCGAACTTCCTTCTTCATCTCCTACTCCTATGTCCTCCCTCCACCACCATCTTTTCCCTTACCCATGTAGTATCTGACCCATCACAAGGCCGATGCCAGGCAAGCCTCCTCTGGCTCAAACAGAATGATCCATTGTGAAGGTTATTCTTGGAAGTTTTCTTTTCCTTTAAACTGCCACAGAAAGAATGATCCAGACACTACCTTATAAAGTCAAGTTCCTCACCCCCTACCCCACCACCCATTTAGTGCAATGCACTTTCCTTCTAACAGATTAACCTCATAAGGAATTAATTCATCCTTTCTTCTTCCTTCCTTCCTTCCTTCCTTCCTTCCTTCCTTCCTTCCTTCCTTTTTTCCTTCTTTTTATTTATTTATTTATTTATTTATTTTTTGCAGTACTTTGGGTGGAACACAGGGCCTCCTGCATGCCAGGCAAGTGGTCTACTGCTGAGTGACCTCCCTGGCCCTTTTTATTTATTTTTAAAAATTTGAAACAGGATTAGCAGATGTGTGTCACCATACCCAACTGGAAATTATTTTCAAGTAAACAGAAATAACCTCAGCATTCTACCTAGCCTTCTAATGGATCAGAATATTTTTTTGAGAGAAAGACTGTGTGTGTATGTGCACCCATGTGCGTGAAATGTGTTTTACAAAGGCTTTGTGGAGATAGTACCCAGTCATGTAATCCTAAGAAATGCAAATCCCCTTTTCTGATTGCTTCACTCTTTCCTGGAGATACCACCTACTGCTCAAAAGGCTGCCAAATCCATATGGATTTTCAGCTCTTGTTAACCTGTTTTGACTCCTGTTAAAATAACCATCACAGTGCAAAAGGAAAACCTAGAGATATATTATCCCTGGGCTAACATGGGACTCAGGGCCCCAGCTTGCAAATGAATTTTTCTAAAATTTCTTTCTAGAAGCATGCCACAGTTGTTTGTGATAGGATTTCCTTTTCCATGTCTTTTGTATGTAAGCAGAATCTTCACAGGTTGAGCATCCCTAACTCCAAAATCCAAGTTTCAAAATGTTCCAAAATCCAAAACTTTTTTAGCATTGTTGTGAATCACAAGTGGATAATTGCACACCTGACCTCATGTAACAGGTCACAGTCAAAATGCAGATATAGTAAAAATATAAAAATTACCTTTAGACTCTGTATAAATTGAATAGGAAATATAAATGAGTTTTTTGTTTAGATTCAGATTTTATCCCCAAGATATCTCATTATGTATATGTAAATATTCCAATTTTTAAAAAAATCCAAAATATGAAACACTCCTGGTCTCAAGAATTTCAGATCAGAGGTGCTCAAACTGTGTTAAACCTCTCCTTGAGATGGCAATCCCAGAAGTCAGCTGGAGAATTGTCCTGTTAAGATGATTCCTTCTCATCCATCCCTAAAAAGAGATCTCATAAATTGTTTTTATTTAAACCAGATGTTTTGTTAATCTCTATCTGGAATTGAGTTCTCCTTTTGCATTCCTTTTCCATAGAGTCTTGATGTATTATTTCATTACTTTCACCTCTAGGTGAGTACAGTCTGTCCTCCTACAGTATCCAAGGGGGTTGGTTCCAGGACCCCTGTGGATTCTAAAATCTGTAGATGTTCCAGTCCATTATATAATATGGCATAGGATTTGCATATTACCTATACACTTCCTCTGTGTGCTTTAAGTCATTTCTAGATTACATATACTACCTAATACAATGCAAAAGCTCTGTAAGCAGTTGTTATTCGATGTCGTTTAGGGAATAATGACAAGAAAAGAAATCTGTGCATACCCACTACAGACATCGTTTTTTCCCAAGTGTTTTCCATCTGCAGTTGTTGACTCTATGAATGTGGAACCTGTGGGTACAGAGGGTTCACTTGTAGCATTCCCCTTTCTGAACCCAGCATTCCTGGGAAAACTTTATCAAGTTGAATGAGAAAAACAAAATGTATTTTCTTCAACTCTTCATGTCATGTCCCATGGCTCCTTTAATATTTATTTTCATGAACTGAAGATGTAGTTTAGAGTTCCTTAACATGATTTTTTAGACACAGAGTATGTAACTGGCATGGAGAGTTCTGTGATTTCTGTGCCAGCTGCTAATTGGTGACTTTACCCAAAGCATTTAACTTTTTCTACTCCATGCTCTTAAATGTGGAAGCTGAAATGGATGTTCTTAAAAAATTTCTTTTAGCTTTGACATTCCAGGACTTTGAAAAAAGATACTTGCATAGACTAGGAATATCCTATTTCTTCCTGAAGTATTGTTATAGAGCATTCTTTATAACAACCAATGCTTGAAAAGAGTGCTGATATACAGATCTTGGATGAATGACTAAAATTGAAGGAAATCTACCAGACTGTCTTTGTTAGCATGAATTATGATTGAAGGCAGAACACACTCCCTGTAGACAATGCAGTAGCTGGTGAGCTATGAGTAGAAATACATGGAAGTCCATGGTCACAGAGGGCAACTGTCACAAACATCAATTCAGATGTGGAGAAAAACTATTAATTCAGATGTGGAGAAAAAGACACTTGAGAAACAACTGTCATTAAGTCTAAGCATTTTGATTACAGATATCTTCCTTATATACTTAATCAATTTAGTAGAAGATTGGTTTGAAAGATACCAGGGGGCAGCAAAAGAGGACTAATTTTTTAAATCACAATTTTAAGTGTAATATATGTAGTTTACATGGGTCAATCTCAAATATATATTCAAATAAGCTATGCACACCTACACTTACAAAACCAAAAGCTCTTACACTCAATTTTCAATTCTTTCTAAAAGTAACCATTGTTAATAGTTTCTTGTAAGAGCCTTTCCTAAAATAGCATTTGTATATCTCAGTAGGCAGATGCACAGCACATTTAGATAAATTATCACAATGTACACTTACTCTTCACTTGATGCATCTTCAAGGTATTCAACATCAGTTCATACGATGTTATTCAGTTTTTAGTAATTATATTGTTTGCCACCATATTAATTATCACTATTGATTAAATCAGTCTCCTATACAGTTTAGGAGATCATTTCTCTTGTTTCCACTTTTCTCAAACTGAAACTCCTGTGTTCTGTCTTTATTCTTCTTAGGAAGGTGAAACTGCCTTAGACATCTCTTCATATTTCCCTCTGGGTTTCTCCCAGCTATTATATATATAGGGGAAAATCCTAAAATCAATTGATTGTTAAAAATGTTTATGAATTTAACCAGAATGGTTATAATAATGTGGACACCCCTGTAACGGGTAAGACTTATAGTTCATTGTTACTAACCCTGCATATCAAATTTTTAAAAAGTTTCACTTGCCTAATGAGTGAAAAAAAAAGTTGTTCTGATTTAGATTTTTACAATCATTTATGTGAAAGTATATTTTACTATGTTAGTTGATTTTGTGTTTGTCTGCAGTTCCAGTTTGTGTTTTTGCCCATTTTTCATTGGAAAACTACTCTCTTTTGTATTCCTTTGGCAAGATCACTTTATAAATCGAGGAATTAACTTTCTACTACACTTGATGTAAATACTTTGCCAGTTTGTGTTTTGATTTTGTTTGTGGGGAGTTTCGCCTGAGAAATTTAAATTTTTTCATATAATCAAATTTAGATATCTTTTAAATTTCTGTTGTTGGAGTGTATTTTTAGAAAGGCCTTCCCCCGTTCCAATATTATATATTTAAAAATTATGTTTTATTCTAACCCTGTTAGTGGTTAACATTTCTTGGCTGTAGTATTTAATCCACCTGAAGTTTATTTTGAGGTGAGTGTCTGATAGGGAACCAGCTTTATTTCTTTTTCCTGCTGGCTGGTCACCTGTGCCACTACCACTGACTGAATAATTATTTTTTTTCCCACTGATTTGAAATGTCTCTCTATGAGATCCAACTTTCTGTTCACGTTGGAGTGTATTTCCAAGCCCTGTATTTGTTTCCACGGAACTGCTGTTTCCTTCTGTAATTCTAATTTGTTGGAGTTACTGTATTTTTAGTTATGAGTCAAACTAAAGGAAGGAAGATTAGCCATTGTTCTTCTCTGCTTACTGTTTTGGGGTTACTTCATCCAGAGACCTTGTTGTTCCAGTTTTTTCTATGAACATCAGAACTAATAATGCTCATGATGACATTACAAGAAGTAACTTTGCCATTGTAGTAAACTGAAGAAGATTGAATATTCAAAATTAAAAATAAGATGCTTTTAAAAATTGCATCTAGAAAGTATTTTTAAATGTCTTATTTAGAAATCTCACTTCTGGGATAATGTTCACTAAATAAGATCTTACCGTACCTATTCATGCACACATTTGTAGGCAATCAGCCAGAGAAGTGTTATTATTTCTTACGCTGCATCTTTTAGTATGTGGCACATCAAATAGAGTTATGGGTTGCCCTGATCTGATTGATTTCATATAAAGGTCTTGGTTCTGGCAGCAGTTAGGACAGATTCATTCTTGGAGGTAAATCTTCTTGCAGCAGGAAGCTGAGGTTTTGGGGTAGATTCCAAGAGTCAGTTCTGATCTTATTGTTGGGGAATGTAGAAACCTAAAGCCTTTCTTTAGTTAATAATGTGAATAGTGAAGGATTTTTTTTTTCCTCCCTGAGCTGATTGGGTATTTTCCAAAAGAGGACAAGCTTTTAATAACAGAGATGTAACTTTTCATTCTACACAGATCTATACTTAAACATGGTCAGAGAATGGTCCTTGCTGTAAAATATCCTTATTTGTACATGTAAAAGTCCAAGGGAGAGACCTTACTATTTATACATAGAGAGAATAAATGATTTCTTCTCTGTCTTCCATATGTTTAATGGTAGAATTGTATCTTAGCTCCTGAGTTAAAACAGACCATGGATTCAGTGAGTTGATACAATTAAGAACTGTTCTTATCTCAGAATCACCTCTTCAGTCTCGCTCAGAGAATCCAATATCAGCTGTCCAGGTGGCAAACCTATCTTAAGTTGATTGGGCAGTTGGTCGTTTCTTTTCAGTTGAGCAAATAGAACAGAAGTGCTCCTTCCTCCCAGCCCCCAGCCAGAGAAGCAATCTGGGGGTTTGAAAAAAGGGATTTTACAGTATATTCTATTACCTTGACTTTAAATAAGAAAAATACTTTTCTTAGTCCAACGATATCAAGCACCAGGATTCCTTCACTGACAATCAGCGCTGAAAATGAACTTTATTTTCCTTTCAGCACACAAAAAAAGAGCTGTGAGAAGCTGCATCAGACTGTACATGAGGGACAGCTAGCATTCTTGAGTTTTCTTCAGCATTGAGCACACAGTTGTCCACTTGAGTAGGAACGGGACAATACGTCTCCAATATAAAAGGGACTCACCTCAGGGTACCTCAGTGAGCCTGTCCAAAGGGCATCTGTGCATAGTCCAGCATTAAAGTAAGAACATGGGTAAATAACTCAAAGAACCAGAAAATACCAAAGGGACCATTAGGCTAAATGAAATGTGTCCATGATCGTCACTCAAACTTGACATGAGTCCAGGGACAGTCCCCTCTAGAGACAGCTATTAAGACGGAATTTTGTCTAAATGTAAAAACAAGGAATAGCTCCTACAATACAAATGATATGCTAGGAATAATTTTTCCTTTGAGCCTTCCTTGTTTTCTTAGAATCTCTAGAGAAACTTGGGCAACGAGTTGTTCTCTTTGGTACACTTTTTTTTCTTTCTTATTTATTTTGATGGTTGACAGTATTTTAAAAATTGTGGTAAAATGCACATAACATAAAAATTTCTATCTTAATCATTTTGAAGTGTACACTGTAGGGGTGTTAATTATACAGACATTGATATGCATCCAATTTCCAGAATCTTCTTATCATTAAATAGCTCTTTCCATTCCCCACTGCCCTACGCAACCAACATTCAACTTTCTGTTTTTCTGAGTTTGACTATTCTAGGTAATTCATATGTAAAAATCATATAGTGTTTTTTTGTGATTAATTTATTTTACTTAATATGATTCCCTTAAAGTTCATGTTATATCATCTATCAATATTTCCTTCCTTTTTGAGGCTGAATACTATTTCATTTATTTCTATCCCCTCCTTTATTTACTCATTCATCTGTCAGTGGACATTTGGGTTTTGCTCACTTTTAATCAGTAAAATGTACACTTATTATCTTTGTCCATATGAATATGTCTTAACAAAGCTGTTTTAGAATCTGAAGATACTTCCTAGTTAGAATTTTACTTTTGTGCATAACTGTGAGTTGGCTTAGTAAGGGTGACAGCACATAACAGTAGTCCATAGTTGTTTTAAAATAAGTTACAGTGATTGGTCACTAGTCCCGACCCCTTGTATCTTCCTCACTTCAGGTAGACAGGTGCAGGTTCCATGGAGAAGCCAAAGGATGCAGGTGGCAACCACTTTGTGAGGGATGGTTGCTTTCTTGAATTACTATCCTTCTTTGCACATTCAGAAAGGTATTTTTCATGGACATTTAAGACCTCTCATAAGCTAGAGATGTGGGTTTGGTTCCTCAAGAACACAGTGTGTGATCTTTCTCACCAGACTTTTAAAAAGGCTCCTCTAGGAAAACACTCAGAGCTTGGGAGAATGGGAGTGGAGGGAACCATTTGTACTTTCACATCCTCCTACCCTGGAGTCCATTCCTTCCTCCATTATTCCTTCACGTTTCTCAGAGAAAGCTAGAAATGGAAACTTAGTACATTTGTTTTTTACACATGTGCCACCTTTGACCACTCTTGGCTCTGGGTGAGTGGAGATTAGTAGTTGGAATTTTGCCATGCAAAAGGCATAAAGCTTACATCACAGTTTTTATTTTTAAAAATGTTGTGTTTTCATAGCTGTGGATTACTCTATTGGCATCGGGGAGGGAGAATGAGAAAATAAGAGTATGACAGAAATCAGAATAATAATTAAAACAACAGCGTACACATACCCATTTTAAAAATACAACAAAGGCCATATCAGTTTTGTGAAGATGTGCGTTGAGGCTTGTTTTAGTCAGCTTTTCACTGCTGTGACTAAAAGACCCCACAAGAACAATTTTAGAGGAGGAAAAGATTATTTGGGAGACTCACAGTTTCAGAGTCTCAATCCATACACAGCAGGCTCTATTCCTTGAGGCTCGAGGTGAGGCTAAACATCATGGCAGAAGAGTGTGGCAGAGGGAAACAGGTACATGGTGATCAGGAAGCAGAAGAGAGACTCCACTCAGCATGTGCAAATGTATACCCCACAGCCACGCCCCCCAATGCCCGCCTCTCCTAGCCACACCTGACCTGCCTTCAGTTACCACCCAGTTAATCTCATCAGGTAATTAATTTACTGATTGGGTTAAGGCTCTTGCAACCCAATCATTTCTCCTCCAACACTTCTTGTATGGTCTCTCACATGAGCTTTTGGGGGACATCTCACACCCAAACCATAGCAAGAACTTTTCTCCTGGCTTTATTTATTGAGGTATAAATAACAAAGAAAAACTGTATACAATACAATATAGGTATGCAAATTCAATTTGATATACGAGTACCTTGTGAAATGATTATCACAATCAAGTTAATTAACAAGTGCATCTTTCACATAGTCGTCATGCTTTGAGTTTTAAGTTAAATAAACAGAACCGTATCTGTATGTATATGTCATTGCATATCATTTCTTGCCTTAGGAAAATCACTGAATAACTGAAAGGTAATTATTGACCCAATGAACTTAAATTACAATTACCTATATCCTAAAAGAAATACCAATAATTTTGCTTCTAAAATAGAAGTTACTCTAGTTTGTTCCAGTATAATAAACTGAACTTATTTTACAACTGTATATTTAATGGCGAAAGTATAATTGAAGATAAATTATAAATGAAAATAAAAGCATTGGTATAAGCCTGATATTTAACCAATTTGGAAATTAAAAAGCCAATTTCATTAAAATTTATTTGAATCCTATGTACTTTTCAGGAACAACCCTCTGTGTAATCTAACATGTACAATAGCTAGCAATGTTTAAATGCATGTCTAAACTTATCATTGGTGGATGTGGAGGTTTTAAAATGGCTTATCTAGCAAATTGTAGCAAATGGACCCTTTTACTGGACCTGTGTATAAAAGTCACAGCAGATATTTCTTCCTTTTTACTTGGTACTTTTGGATTGAGAGATCTTTTTAAAAAATTGTTTTGTGAGCTGCGTGGTAGTGCGCACCTGTAATCCCAGCAGCTCGAGAAGCTAAGGCAGGAGGATCATGAGTTCAAAGCCAGCCTCAGCAACTTAGCAAGGCCCTAAATAACTCAGTGAAGTCCTGTTTCTAAATAAAAATACAAAAAATGGCTGAGGATGTGGCTCAGTGGTTAAGCAACCCCTGGTTCAATCCCCAGTACCACCCCCCACCCAAAATAATTTTGTGGCTTTGGTAAAAGTTACCCAAAAGGAAATTATTAAATTATTTAACAAATGGTACATTAGTGAGATGTTTGGGGGGAAAGAAGGAACACTGTACAAATGTCAGGAAAGCCCATCACCTGCACATTCCAGTGGATCTTGTACATAATGAAAACCAGAAAAATCTAGGTTGAAAGCAGATCTGAAGAATAAGCAGAATAAATTTTCATTCCCATTCTTTGGGCTATGACTTTACTGCAAAGCAATTTTCATACTGGGGAGAAACTTAAGTACTCCACCTAGAGATGATGATACTCTGAGTAAGTACCCATACCTACAGTGCAGGCTCATGCATTCAAAAGGAACTAGGATCTTCTGTTTTTGTAGGAGGTTACATTGATTGACAGTAGATGCTTATTCACTTAGTGATCTTATTTGTAAAGGACATGTAATGGCCAGAATCAGCCAATGTATAATACAGAATACCATCCCACTAACTGTATCCCGTGGACATCTCTGTGTGTTCTGGTAAGATTTTTGAGTAGAGATTGGAGAATGAGCAACATAAAGGTATTTGTTGAGCTCTGACTGACTATGTGCCAGACACTGACATTATTTCATTTATTCCTGAGTGCATTCTGGAGAAGGCACATGGTCATATTCCCATTTCACAGATGAGAAGGTTGAGGCTTTTTTCTGGCAGACCCTGCATTTAGGATGGTCTGTTCCCAAAGCAGTTCCTTTGCAAAACACCTTCCCCATGCCTGGACAGCTTGATTCCACCAGACATGGGCATAGGGAGCCTTTTTCTTCGACTATGAGGTTCTTCTCTGTGTAGGGTGATGGAATTGTCAGCATTGGCGTGGGCATGCCAATGACTGAAAGCCATTAGTGAAAACAAGTAACTTGCTGAATGCATCAAACTTCTTTAGATGATGAGAGCTTCGAGGAGAAATAAAGTATAGAAATGATTTTTCTTCTTAAAAAGAATAGACTCTCCCCTGAGTAGAGATTGCTGGCGGGTTCATGGATAATCATGGTCAGCAGAAAAGATATTTAAGCAATAATGAAAAGCTCATGTACTCGGAATGCCTGTAGTGCAGGGAGCTGAAGAGCAGGCCTTTGGGGGGACAATGTTGAAAGGAGAGCGAACTGGGACATGAAAAGAATCCTGGTATTGGAGTGAATGTCAGGTAAAAGAAAATGAGAGATTAAAAGCAGGCACGATGTGAATGCGAGGCTGCTCTTCACCCCTGGGTGAGATGGTATAAATTGCTTTTGTCTTAGACCCTATCCCCCTAAATAACTTTTTTTTTTTTAAAGAAAGAAAAGAAAATATTTTTGAGGTAACTCATTACCTTTTGGCTTTAGGCCTAGGAGCCTCCGAAGTTGAAAGTAATTTTATATGCTGCAGATGCTTCCCGCTCTTAAAATTGTGACCTGGCTACTAAACAATTATGACATCAATTTTGAAGGATAGCTTTCTTCCATATCATATAATTCCAGTAGCAGCCATGGGGCAGCCTTTACATGACTGGGGGCAGGGGAGGAAGTCTGATTTAGATTGTGAACTGACCAAAGAAAAGTAATTTAGAGTGACTTTTCTTGTGTGCGAAGATAAGTTTTTATTGTGTCCCAGTTCTGAGACAGTATTATAGATAACTTATCGGGCCCGTTTGCACTCAAATGCTCTTTGTGTTGATTTGCTCCTTTTGATGTGTTTTTATGACAATTCAGACTACCCAAGCCAAAAACGCAGAAGAAGTAATTAAAAAAAAGTCCCCCCTTAGAGAAGAATCAAGGAAATTATTCTTCCTTTATTTAATTTTTGACATCTGTGGAGAGACACAATAAACTCTTTTACCCATTAGTAGTTGACCTTGAAATGAGACATGTATTTCATCTGTCTTTTGGAACTGATTCTCAGTCTTATTCTTGTTAGCATGAGGTTAAGTGGTAGAACCAAAGGAATTTCATAAAACAGATTGTCCCTAAATCATTCCTCCTCCCTACACTGGAGTTAGCTGACTGTATACAGCAGGACAGTGAGTGGAGAAAGCTAAGTGGTGATAAAAAGATAACTGATAGTGTATTAATTGTGTTATTTGCATGGTTCAACATACCTGAGGGGCTATTGTATTTCACCCATCACTTTCTTGGAAAGTTAATACATGCTTATAAATTGATTTTTGGAATCTAAATATTTTATCTATTTTTCATTGTTCTAATTAGTTATACATGACAGTAGCATGCATTTTGACACACCATACATAGATGGAGTATAATTTCTCATTCTTCTGGTTGTACATGATGTAGAATCACACTGATCTTGTAATTATATATGTACATAGGGTAGTACTGTCCAATTCATTCTACTATTCTTCCTACCCCTCTACTTCCTCCCTTCCCTTAATTCGCTCTGTCTAATCCAAGCTATGTCTACTCTTCCCTAACAACTCCCTACACCCCTTATTGTGAATTAGCATCTCATAGCAAAGAAAACATTTGGCATTGGTTCTTTGAGATTGTCTTATTTTGCTTAGCATGATATTCTCTGGCTCCATCCATTTACCAGCAAATGCCATAATTTCATTCTTATTTATTGCTGAATAATATTCCATTGTGTATATATATACCACAATTTCTTTATCCATTCATCTGTTGAAGGCACTTAGGTTGGTTCCATAATTTAGCTATTATGAATTGAGCTGCTATAAACATGAATGTGGCTGTGTCACTGTAGTATGCGGATTTTAAGTCCTTTGGGTATAAACTAAGGGGCTGATAACTGGGTCAGTGGTAGGTAGTTCCATTCCAAATTTTCTGAGGAATTTCCACACTGCTTTTCATAGTGTATGGAATCAAACTAAAAAGCTTCTTCACAGCAAAGGAAACAATCAATAACATAAAGAGAAAGCCTACAGAATGGGAGAAAATCTTTACCTTGTGCACCTCAGATAGAGTAGTAACCTCCAGGATGTATAAAGAACTCAAAAAACTTAACACCAATAAAACAAATAATTCAATCCATACATGGGCAAAGGAACTGAACAGACACTTCCCAGAAGAAGAAATACAATCCATCAACAAATATATGAAAAAATGTTCAACTTCTCTAGCAAATAGAGAAATGCAAATTAAAACTACACTGGGATTCCATCTCACTCTAGCCAGAGTTGCAAATTATCAAGAATACAAGCAATAGTAAATATTGGTGAGAATGTGGGGGGCACACTCTTACATTGGTGGTGGGAGTGCAAATTGGTGCGACCAATTTGAAATCTAACTTTTAAAAAATTCCTATCTGGCTTCCTTTTTTCCCCTCTAAAAGTGGATTTTCTTCCCTGCACAGGCTGTATTCTTTTCTAGAGCACCTGGCAATTTTAATGACCAGGCCCTTCACTATCCCTTAGTGGTCAGCAGGAGTGCCCGTCTCTACTTGGTCACTCAGCTGTGTGCGTGGGTGACCCCTGACCCATTTGCTTACCTTACAGTGGCAGGGTCAGAGTCTGGCTAGAGACTCTATAGGAGCTATAGAACCAGGGAGATTACAGGACTTTTCTCTCTCTGGGTCAAGGAAGAACTCATAAAAAAACAATAAAGGAGGAATAGTCACCTTTTGCACCAATTATTTCATTTCTCAGTTATCCAGCATCTTAATAAATCCCCCTCAAAAAGGTTCTACAAAACTTATTGAGATCCATTTAGTCAAGCTGCTATTGTATGTCTCCTCTTTTAAAGATAGAGCTAGCTCCTGCTTAGCTCATCAGGGATAATGGGATACAGCAGGCAAATTGGTAAGGCATTTGTGGAACAAGGTGGCTCCTAGTTCATATGAAGTCACCCTGCACAGTATCATTGACAAGACACCACCCTATCTGCTCACAGGTCTGGCCCTGCCCTGTGTTCAGTGGCCCAGACAAGAGTTTATATATGTAGATAACTAATAATACAATGGAGAACTCACCAGAGACATCCATTCTGGGCCAGGAATTGCACTTCTGGATGCTCTTGCAAAGGACCACTTGCCCATCTGGCTGTTTTCCCTTTTCCTTGAGTGACGAATTCTGGGCATCAGATTGGTTGCTCTAAGCACTTAATGAAGGCCTGCCTTCCCTCTCTGCCACACTCTTCTCTCCACTGTAGTAGAAAAGAAGTCAAAGGATGCATCCCCAACAGAGATAAACATCAGACTGTGCTTCCTCCATTAGTAGTTTCAGCTAACTGAAGAACCCCATTATGAATGGGGAGGAGGGATGATTCGCCAAGTCATCCTTTAAAGAGAAGTTGAAGCCATCCAGAGTCTACCTTCTTTAAGTGTTCGTGTGGAATAATCAGGATCACATACTGTTTTGGCATCTACATCCAATAATTGGAAGATTGTGTGTGTGCTTTATGTATAAACTTAAAAATGTTGCTTTACCCTTCTCATAAATGGGTGTGCTGTTCTGGCTGTTGTAAGTAACTGTGGCCAGCATGCCATTAAAAAGTAAAATCTTTTTTTTTTTTTTTTTAATGCCAAACAATCAAATGCACTCAGTTTAAATTCTGCCCTCCACTCTGGATTTTAAAGCACTTCATTTGCATCTCAAGGACAATTCCATAAGGAGGAGGTCAATGTCAAATTAGGAATGGAGGGAGAGTCAAGGTTATTCTTGCTCTGCGATCTTGTGTTGAAAGAGTGAGTTAGTGTTCCTAGGGGCATAGAAACTGATGCTGTGCTTTGGTTGATGATATGCAAGTGGGATTTATTAGCTTTGTAAAGGAGGTAGGAGGTCATCATGATACTTGATAAATTAGGAGAGGGGCCAGGGTCAAAAGGAAGGAGACTGCATGCCAGACATCCCTGCCTAAGAGTTGAATTACCCTGGAGCAAATAATCTCAAAATTATGAGTGACCTTTTCAACTTTGTCCCCAGCCTTCATGCCTGGGAGAGCAAATTAAGGGAGGAAATGTGGCTCTGTAGGGGTTGGGGGGCCAGTGGGGGCGGGGAATTCCTTGTGGGGTTCTCCAAGGCAGAGCTGGAGGGTGCAAAGAATGTTGAGCCCTCCCCAGGAGTCCTACAATGACCCCATATCCCTCCACATCAGCCCCAGACTCACAGCAGCTTCTTGGGACTTCTAAGGAGAAGACGAGACAGGGATATTTCATGCAGAGTTATGTTCACACCAGCTGCGAACCCTCATCTCAATGATGTAGTTGGCTTTTTTTTGTTTGTTTGTTTCCTGAAGTTAGGGTCCCCCACTGCATCCGAGAGCTCTGGAGCCATCTTTCAGAGGAGGAAAAGGGAGTCCAGTTCACCCCATGGTGTTCACCTTCCAGATCTGTCTGTGCCTACCAGTGGTTCTAAAGGCCACAAGGAGCAACATGAACAGGTGTTACAGATGGGAATGTCTATAGAATAACAGTGTCCTCCCAATATCCCTTTTGACCTTATTTATGACAAAACCATCTTCACAATAGCACTATATTTTGTGTGTGAGTGACAATTGCTGTTTTTCTTTCCTTCTCCTGAACATTTCCTATTAGTTTTGTTCTAGTGTGTATTTTCAGTTTTTCTCTCTGAATTTCGACTGCAGAGGTATCTACAAAGTTCCACAGGAACCCTTTCCCCCTGGAAAGGCACTTGGTCATCTTCTAAAATGTTTTTTGAAAGCCTTTTAATAGCATCACACAGTGCACTGCTCATCCTTGTGAGTTGCGGTGACACCCAGCTCCAAAGTTTCATATTGAGGATGGTCAACCTAAGCTGTAACATTTTTGATATTGCTAAATGGCTCTTTTCTCTCTCTTCATCTAACTCTCCCAGGTTTCCAGTGCAAGGGTGTTTGCCTACTCAGAGTCTGTGTTTTCAACTTTTTAAAAAGTTCTCTCAATGTTTCCAGGCAATTAGCAAAGTCTGTGTAGAGTTGAATTGTTATGTGTAGACATTCTATTTTAATTCATTGTAATTAGAGGAATGAGCATTAAACTTCTTTAAGAACTCTTAGAAACCAATCTTCTGATTGCAGAGGATTGAAATCTTCACTTGTTTCATGAATAAAAGATTCAACTGGATATTAAAAATGGCAACCAATAATATTCACCCAGCTAGCAGAATGTATGATGTCCACTCCTGTGACTTCAAAATCATGATGTAGATACATAGCTATGTTATATTGTTCCACCCTCAGATTATCTTCCTAAAATACAAAGTTAAAAATAATAATTTATAGCTATTACCCTCAGTTATGCTGTGTTTTTTATAATGATCATGTTGTTCAGACCAGTTAGCACTAATAATGGTCTATATTCCCTGTTTAAATAATATCCATCCATTTTTGAGTTTAAGAAATAGTATCACCCCCTTATTGTTTGCAATTAGCAGCAAAATGGAACTGTCAAAATTCGTATTTCTGTATGAAGGCATTTTTTTTTCTTTCAATAAGGCTTATTGAAATATTTCACAGAATATTTTTCAGCCTCCAAAGTATATTTAGTTGTTTCTGGAGATTAATAGGCCAGAAAATAGAGGAGAAGGTCAGAGTCCAACATTGAGTTCTGCAGGTGATGCGGGTTGGCGAGGGTGGTCTGGTTAACTGAGCCTAGTCCATGATGCATGGGGTCAGGGGAGGTTGTAACACCATGGACAAGCATGTGGGCCTCTGGAATTCGGGACAGCAAGTCTGATGGCTAGACTCACCTGTGATTGTGGATG
The DNA here is from genome assembly GCF_048772815.1 of Callospermophilus lateralis. Lineage (NCBI taxonomy): Eukaryota > Metazoa > Chordata > Mammalia > Rodentia > Sciuridae > Callospermophilus > Callospermophilus lateralis. Next base: position 32,129,386 of record NC_135317.1, on the reverse strand, counting down.
CCATTATCTGCTCCCATGGTTTTCATTGGTTGATATCTTAATAAATTTGGCCTGCTATATATAACAAATACCATAGACTGAGTGGCTTAAACAACAGAAATTTATTTCTCTTAGTTCTGGAGACTAGAAGTCCAAGACCAGGGTGCCAGTATCATCAGGTTCTGGTGAGGGCCCTCTACCTAATTTGCAGACAGCTGTCTTCTTGCTATATTCACATGTGACAGAGAGAAAGATGATCACTCCCTCTCTCTTTCATGAAGACACTAATCCTATGTTGAATTACCTCCCAATCTCTGAGCACCATCACACAGGGGATTAGGACTCAACCTGTGAATACAGGGAGGTACAGACATTCAGTCCATCACATTCATGAACTGAAGCTGAGTGTTAAAGGTCTTCTGTCCCAATGGGGGCTGGCCTGGATGCAGCCTGTCCTCAACCTGAACCCTTTCTCTTGTGCTTGTCTTAAGCTTCATATTCATAATAACACAATTGTTTCCATGTTTTTAGGGCATTACAGTTAACAGTGCTTTCATCCAATGTATCTCATTTGTGCTTCTCTGTTGCCTTATAGTAGGTGGGATGATTATTGCCGTTTTGCAGGTATAAAAAGTAGTTTAATGGATCCAATGCAAAGCCTGACATTGGACTAAGTAATGTATTCAAAGTAAAATGCTTAATGAATGCTGACCTAGGTCTTGATCCCAGGGCCTTCTGACTTCAGGCTCTTCCATGAAAATGAGCTTTATCAGAGGACCATGGAGTTGGGCTCCTTTACTCTAGGCCTTGCCTCATAATGACTCTGGGAGGGTCTCCTCTGTTGCACCCAGGTGTTTTAGGGGACATTCTGTGTCTTGAGCAATTCAAAGTTAAAATTTGCCATAAAGATTTCATCTAACTCTTCATTTGAATGTAAAAGGAAATCCAGGGCTCAGACATGCATAAATTACATGGAGTTCCAGGGGGAGCCTGGATAAGAACCAAGTCTGTGGGTCTAGTGCTCTCTGGACCCCGGAGCTGAGCCTCTCCCTCCGAGAGACATGTCAGCAGTCATTCCACTGATGTCCTCCTATCAGCCATTGTGGAAGCTTCCAGAGGGAATGTTGTGTGAAGCTAGCCCCTCCCTCCGCACTGTAGGTGAAAGAAGACAGGGTGCCCATAGGTGCCCCTTAGCTAGTTGCCTGTGCCAGACACAGAGTGAATCATCGTCTCCCTTCTGGTACACGTTGATCAGGATCTTTAAGGTTTTAGACTTTGAACCTGTTTTCTGTGGGAGGAAAAGGGAAATCAACATATGTTTCTGATGGGCTTCAATAAACAACCCTAGGCCTTATTCTACCTCTTTCCTACTAAAATTATTACCTGTAGCCAGTCCTCCAGCATGAGAAGCAGCTCCTAAAGTGAGCCCCCTTGGGACTGTGGTCTAGGCAAGTATTCTGTGGCACCTGCCATCCCTACTGAAAAGCATAATTCTCAGCAACCCAGCTCACCCACATAAAGCTGTTGAAGCAAGAACAGATGCTTTACGAAGCCCTTGTAATAATGAGGGGGAATAGAAACCTGAAGTTTGGGAAGGTTTTTTCCTCCCCTTAAGGGATTCTGAGTGTTTTGGTTCAACTTCAGTGTTCCAGGGGAGGGGAAAGAGGAGGATTTTGGTGAAAACCGAAGAGAAGTCCTGCCAAACAGAAATTCCATATCAGATGGATATTTTTCCCCTTTCAAGAGTGTAACAGTGGCCAAGAAGCCAGAAAGTGTGGGGGAGTCAGGAGATTGATCAGAATGCTCTGGATGGAGCAGCACCATTAGACCTAGAAGTAAGGTTGCTGGTAAGACTCACAGCAATGTTGGTTTGGATCCAGGTCTTTGGAGCCTATAGTCCTGCTCAAGCTGCTGGCACAACTACCTGGGGCACAGATCTGAAGTCCTCAGACCTAAGAGATAGTTTATTAACATAAGGTAAGCCTTAGCTGGGTGTGATGGCACACATCTTTAATCCTAGCAGCTCCAGAGACTGAGACGGGAGGATTGCAAGTTCAAGGCCAGACTCAGCAACTTAGCAGGGCCCTAAGCAACTTAGCGAAAACTTGTCTCAAAATGAAAAAATAAATAAATAAAAAGGCCTGGGTATGTGGCTCATTTGAAAAGCACTATTGGACTCTTTACCCAAGTACTAAAAAAAAAGGATAAGTGCTCAAATCAAGCAGGCTTCACAAAAGCCAAACTCCCAAGGGCCAGAGCCTCCTTCCAGGTGTTCATTCATTCATTCTGTCAGTAAAGACTGAGTACTGAGGATATCCCTGCCTTCCTGAGGCTTATATTCTAGCGGTGGTGGTGGGAGGGGAAAAGCAAATAAGTACAATGCATTAACTTTGCATCACTGTAATGATATACCCAAGACTAGCTATCTTATGAAGAGGTTTATTTAGGTTAGCCGTGGAAGTTTGGGAGCATGGTGCCCACATTGGTTCAGTTCTTGAGAGCCTCATGACCTGTTGGGACAAGTGATTGCATTGCCTGGAAATAGAGAGAACCTGGCAGGGCCAAACCAAACTCAGACTTTCTAACCAACCTCCTCAGGGGAACTATCAAGATGTTCTGTGAGAACCACCTTCCAGGGAACTTCGGTCAGGGGCCTCCCAAAGGTTCTACCATTTTGTAATAGCGCCACCCTTGGGACCAAGACTTCAATCACAGTGGACTGTCTGGTGACAATCAAACCATAGCGTCTAGTACATCAGGTGGTGGCTGTGTAAGAACAAATGGGCAGAGTTCTCAAGGGATTGATCACCCCAATGTCCTAAAGGGGAAGTTCTAAGAATATCTGTTACCTTTCCAGAGATGACCTGGGCTATCTCTTCCCAGATACTCGAACGTGGACACACTTCCAACTCACCTCCCTTCCATTCCTGTCTGCCTTAATAGGGAATATGGGGGCTTAGGAAAGAGTTAGTCAATGTGTTTGTTCTAATACCACCTTTGTCTCCATGAAAATGTTAACTATTTCAAATTTCTTGTAAATATATTGCATCATTTTAGTCTCATACTCAAGGATTTAAAAAAAGTGTGCATATTGAGATACAGAACTGAAAATAAAAGACCAAGGTTAATATTACAATTTATCAGCTGTTGTGGCATGAATTGTTCAATCAGAACAACAGCCTGACACAGTGGCAGGGCCATTGTGAGAACTGGCTAAAGGTCCACCCTGTGTGTGACACATGTATTTTGCAATCTGTTTTTGTGGGGAGTGGCAAGATCGTGGAAGTAATTATTAAATACCTCAGACCCACTACTGTGAAAGCCAGCACCATATTATATGCAGAAGTATACATAACATATTTGTTCTTTTAAAAGATCAGGTTTCTTTACTTGGACTCATGAGAACAGGAGCTCAGAGAGTTTTGAATGTTGATTTGGTCATGTACTGCCAAAGAGCAGGGGTAACCATAATACCTACCAGGTTCTTCCTAGATCAAGTACTGCCTTGGATACTATGCACTGGCTTTTGCATTTTTTTCATAAATTATCTATTTCATAAAACAAGCTGTAATATAAACATCCTTCCTTAGGGATGAGGAGGAAATTGCACATGAAACACAGTCAAGGTAACGTGCCCAAGGTCTCACAGATATGCACTGTTGAAATTAAGGTTCGAGTCTAGTTCTGCCTCTTCTAAAAGTTATCCTCTCAACCACTATCCTACATTCACTCTAGGATTATTTAGAATTCCTAGGGTTTCTTAGAAAACTAGAAATTCTTAGGATTGATTACAGATTCATAGGATATTTGCCCTGAACTCTTTTAATTTTTTAAATTTTATTTTATTGCTTCTTATTAATTACAATGACAGTAGAACTCTTTACTTCTGTTGGGAGTTGCTGCCTTTCTGTTTGTCGCCCTTTTAGAGTCTAATACTAATTTTAACATTATCATTATAGTAATTACAAATGGTAGCATGACTTACTGAGTCTCACAAGGCCATATGTGTTTATTTATTCATTGTATTGGGGATTGAACCCAAGGTGCTTAACCTCTGAACCAGCCCTTAAAAAAAATATTCTAGGGGGCTAGGAATATAGCTCTGTTATTAGAGTACTTGGCCTCACATGCACAAGGCCCTTGGTTCAATCTCCAGAAACACACACACACACACACACACACACACACACACACACACAATTCTGTTTAGAGACAGAGTCTCTCTAAGTTGCTTTAGGGCCTCACAAAGTTGCTGAGGCTCACTTTGAACTTGTGATCTTCCTGCCTCAGCCTCCCATGCCACAAGGCTACATAATTTTATCCCATTTTTATTCTTTAAAACGTTTTTAAAAGGAATTATATTAGATTGGATTTCTTAATTGGATAACTTTTTTTTTATTAACCCCAAAGAGCCTGAAATTGCTTCTGTGCCCCAATCAAACCATAGCATCTTGTGTATCAGATAGACTATGTGTCTTTAGATCAGAATTACTTCTAAGACTGTTTCCCCAACTTTCGCTTTTATTGTGTTCTTTAGTTTTGTGAAATCACTGGGCAAAATTGATTCTTCAGTGGCAACTCGATTAAATCTGTCAGGCTTGTGGAAATCAACTCTCACATCCATCATTGGTGTTAATTATACAGTTTATCCACTGTAGTTTTTTCATAAACTGGTAGCCTACAGGCAGGGTGAGCTTAGACCAGGGCCCTGAGGCATATTGAAGAGGCCCAAGATGACCCAAAGCCAGCAGTGGGGAGGTGTCCTGTTTCCTCCAAGTCTGGGATTCCAGCTGCTTCCTTCCATCAGGCAGGAGACAGTTCTGTTCTTGCCAAGTTTAGGGCACCCCCTTGTGGTGCAACTGACACATGATCGATGTGGGAAAACGGGGAGAGCAGGCCGAAAATAACAAAGAGCCTCTCCATTTAGATAGATCTTCCAATTCTCCCATTTTATTCACCCAAGTGAATAAAATCTCACTTCCTTTTGTCTTAAACTCTTTTGTAGCTATTTATATCATATTCAATACTATTTTTTTAGAGGTAGAAACATCAGAAAATCAAGCACAAATAATTCAAGCACAAATCCTAGGGTATTTTTAAAAAATAATTTTTTGTATTTTTTTTCAATTCCCAGAGTAACACAGGCAATCTAGAAAGAATAAATCCCTTGACCCTGTATTAGTATCTTGGTGTATCCTTCTGCTATTTTTTTCCCCTAGGCATAAAGCCTGAAAGAAAACCAAAAACACATGTTATTTTTTTCTGACATGGTTTTCTCCACTTAATTATATATGTGAGCTTCTTTCAGTGTTGCAGGGTCAGCTGCTTCATCATTGCTAGTGGTTGCTGGTTCTGTTGGTTCTGGGGTGTGTACACATCACTCTACACAAACACAACACTGAGCATGGCTCCTTGTGGATTATTGTGGATTATTTCCTTAGGGTCAGTTGTTACAAATAGAATGGCTGAATCAAAAGAACAAGCATAAGTTTGGATATTATTGATTCATTTTTAAAAGTATTTTTGATTAAAAAAAAAGTTTTTAAAGACTTCAGATTCCTATTATTTGCGTTCCTAGTGTGTGCCAGGAATTGGTTGTGTAGTGTTCTGCATGCCTCTATCTGCCCAATCACCTGTTATTTTCTATTGTTATTCCTATATTCCAGGTGAGGAGAGTCAAGTTCGGGGAAATTAAATAGCTATCATGTGACTTCGAAAGCAGAGAGAAAGTGGGCTTTCCAAAGCTGGATAAAAATAACATTTTATATTCCTTGAATCTTGAACCAAGTGGAAACTAGTACTGAAAATTTTCCACTGGTAAATTAGAAAACAAGTGTGTTGGGCTATAAAAGAAGAGAAGAAAGGACGAAAGTATTTTTCCATATTCTGGGTTTAGAAACGTGAAAAAAAAATCTAAGCAAAATGTCTGGCAATTAGGTTTCAGGTTAGAAGATGAATGGGGGGGTCCAAGACACTGATCACTGTATCATTACAAGTCTAGAGGACTTCTAATAAGGAGGTATTTGTTCTGATTCTTATCATTTTGTCATAAATGGATTTTATTTAATCATAGTCTAACTGGTTAAGTGACTCCCAAAGAGTCAAAAGTTGACTTTCTCTAAATCTGCCAGAAGTCTTCAATTTCTGAACAAAACCAAAACTTAACCTTTAAGACTTAGCCTTTTAAAATTTTAGCAGTCTCCAAAATTCTTTACAGTTTACCTCTCATTGATGCTCATTGGAGACCTACATGCCATTTTCACCACTTTTACCAGTACTTTTTTAAATGATGAGACAAACTCAGAAATAGGCATAGCAAAGAAGAAAAATAAATATGACTCATCACTCAAGCCCTAATAAACATTGTATAGGTGTTGTTCATTCTTGGTTCTCTCTGCTACATATGCATATTGAGCATTTACCCAATATTTCCCATTCCTGACCAACTCATCTGAGGCTCTTGGGCACTGTCTTTATCTCAGGAAAGAAACTTTGAGGGCTGGGGATGTAGCTCAAGGGTATAGTGCTTGCCTAGCAGGCAGGAGACCCTGGGCCTAATCCCCAGAAGCAAGGTAAGAAGGAAGGAAACTTGGGGTCTCTTTTCTTTCCTGCCACACTCAGCCTTTCAAAGAGATCTCAGGAAGAATTCGGAAACACCTATAGTTTCTTTTACCATTTTCCTCTACAATAGCCTTTGAACTTATTAGACCTCTTAGAAAGAATAAACATCCTCTGTTTAATTTTTAGGGTTTTGTTGTTGTTGTTGTTTTGGTTTTGGTTTCAGTTGTTCTGTTTTGTTTTTGCAGCACTTACTATTTCCTTGAGATGGGTATTTTGTGCTTTTCTGGTTAACATTTCCTTAATCCTTAATATAGCCTCTTTATATTCACTGAACTATTTGGTTATCATTATAATTGATAACAAGTAGTTTATCAGAGATAACTTCTTTTCCATCACACTTAACAGTTGTAGGAACAATTTATTTTCTAGTCAAAGTCACAAATCAGACTTCTAAGTTCTACACACTTAATTGAGTTTGTGTTATGGGAGAAACCTGTTAAAAATCCAGTTTTCTTTCTCTGCTATCTGACTATTGAGCTTGACACCTTTTCCATACAAGGGTAACCTACTGGGAAGCAAACATATTTTTATGAGCTTCCTTTTGTCATCTTGAGAAAACTTGTCTGTGGTTATGGAAAATAAATGTTCTTTGGCCTCACATTCTGCAGCTTGGGATCCATTCCATCTTCTGGGAAGAGCTTCCCTTTCCAACACGCCTTGGATCCTTCCCTTCTCTGCTCCTGGGAGGTTCTGCTGGCCGTCTTGACCTCACTCACTGTTATGGTTTGGATGTGAGGTATCCCCCCAAAAGCTCACATTTGAGACAATGTAAGAAAATTTAGAGGAAGAATGGATTATGAGAGCCTTAATCCAAACAGTGGATTAATCTGCTGATGGGATATGAGTGGAAACTGAAGGCAGGTAGGGTGTGGATGGAGAAGGTGGGTCACTGAGGGGTGAGCCTTTGGTGTATATATTTTGTATCTGGCGAGTGGAGTCTCTCTCTACTCCCTAAATATCATGGGAGCCACTTCCCTCTACCGCACTCTTCCGCCATGATGTTCTGCCTTAGCCTCTAGGAATGGAGCCTGCTGTCTATGGATTGAGAACTGTAAGCTCCAAAATAAACTTTCCTCCTCTAAAATTGTTCTGGTCAGGTCTTTTAGTCACAGCAGTGAAAAAGCTGACTAAAATCATCAGCAAAGGTAAGAGTCACAACCAGTAGAATGGGTTTATGACAAAGTTTGGAGCCTTTGTTTCTCTGGCTCCTAGTTTCTAGACTTTCAGGTGATATTTACCTAAAGCAATTGCTTTAACCACTTTCCTTTTCCAAAGTATTCTCCCTTTCTCTCAATATTCCATTATCTTTTCCCCAAGTTCCTCTGATGAGAGTCCCCTTGCAGAGAGAGGTGGGGGTCTCCTTCACCCCTTCCCATTTCCGGCCATCTCCGTGTCCCCTGCCCAGCACACACCGTCTCCTTGTAATGGAATCTGTGATTTCCTGTGCCCTTTCTCTTCTTGTCTACCCACAAAATCTCTTCAAATCTATCATCCTGTTTTCATCTTACACTTTTATGTACCATGTACCTAGAGGGCTTTCTTATTTGTGGTCTACTTCAAGACATTTCTTTCATAGTTGGTGAAGACCATAAACTTTGGAGCAGAGAATTGGAAGGCCCTACAGCAACCCTGGCCTTTCTAGGGAGAATATATTCACCAAACTAAGGACTTTTATGAGGTCAGTCTCGATAATAGTTCTTCTAGGGGAGTTGGTTCTCTTTCCTCTTAAAGGTTCTATCAAGTTCTTTTATGTTTTTTAAGCTCTAAATGCATTCAGGGTAAAATATTTTAGTACAGTTCTTATTTGGAGACCTGTCTTTTGCCCTTTTTGACCTTTGAGCATAGCTACTACCGTGATATTTGAATTTTCTTTTTCTTTGAGTGATTTGTGTCTGATATGTATGCATTTAGGTTTTAAAAAAATGTAAAGTTTATCAGCAAGAAGTGCACACATATAAAATAGGTGTGTAGATGTATGTATATATTATGTTTATAAAATGGCAATATGCATCCTGGATATTATGTCTTTCAATTATGATGGTATTTCAAGGCTCCTCTGTGTTGGCAGCCTGTATGGATATATCTGAGTGCATGTGTAATAACATGTGGCTAGGACTTGGGGGTGCAAGAAACAGTCATTCTTGCATGAGGCTTGTGAAAATTTTTCCCTTTTTAAGACACAAAAATATGTTTCTCTGTATTTTTTTAATTAAGTCATCTAAAAATTAACCAATATGATAAAAGAAAAATAAAATATTTAAGAACTAGCACAACAAAAGCCATAAATTGAAGGCAGACTCCAGGACAATATTAGCACTTGTGCTCTGAATTTTTATGCTGGTCTGATCCTACACATATTTACCCTGGCAACGGCACACAGTTTGACAATGTGTAAGCAGAGGCCACTGCACTCACAGGCCTAATGGTCAGTGTCCCAGTGACCAGCGCCGATCAAGATGGCAGCCTTAGACCTCCCCAAATTGCATTCTGACTAAGAAAGGCATTTCATTTGGGATGGGCAGGCTCTGGTAAGTCCTCTGTAGTCCTAGGGCAACATAGGGTTAATGTGACTTATTCTCAAATGACACGAGGTGAATTCAGATGTGTCTGTAGCAGGATATTTTGGTGAAAACACATTGCTACTCAGGGCTTGCTTTTAGCATTTCTTTCTAAAATATGTGGTCTAACTGTCACGATTTTTTCTTTCTTTGTGGGGGGAGGAGGTAACTATAGTTTTATCAAGAATGAATAGATGGTCCATTTGCTCAAGTTATTCTTTTTCCTCTTCACATTTTCACCCCTTTTCTTTTCTATTTTTTTTTTTTCTTTCTCTCCTGGTCCACAGGCTTTGCAGTGCATGCTGATCTCTCTTCAGGCAGAACTTGACATTCAAAGGTACTTGATGAAAATTGAGTCATCTCAGCGAGTTAGTACTCCACCTTTCCTTTTTCTGCATCCAGTTGCGCCTCCTCCTGTGCCTTTTCACTCTGCCATGTGTGCCATTCTAATCCGTGTCAGTGACTAAACCAGCTTCCTGTGCTGTCCCCCGTTGACCCCAAGGCCTGATTCAAATCTCTCCAAGCCCAGTGCTTGGCAGCACTCTGACCCATGTGCTGTTAAATGGTGAGAGTTGATATTGGAATGAACATTCATTGCATGCTTGCTCCAAAATATTTAATATGCTTTCCACAAATTGGTTTGTGGAATCAGTGGCATGGCAACAGCAAGTCAGGGGTCTTTGCACAATCATGTGAAAGGTGGTCTTCTGTAATGAGAGACCCCCATCCTTGCCCACTACGAGGAAGAATATTCATGGAAGGAGAACAGAAGTGTTCATGCTTCTCACAATCCCAGAACAGAATGACTCTTCCAGCTCTACCACCTCCAATATTGGGTCCAGATCATTTTACTGACGTACATCTTAATAATGGTGCAAATAAACACATTTTTCTAGAATGTACAATGTGTTGGGCACTATTCTAAGTACTTTTTAAGTATTAACTTCTCACAGCAACTCTTGGGAGTAGGTATACTGTAATCCCCATTTTACAAATTAGGAAACTAAAACAGATGACTCCCCTAAGGCCACACAGCTAGTTAGTGACTGATATCTGACTCTAGGAAGTCTGACCCCAGAAGTCGATTATGAATAGATTATTTACCCAAAAACCTCAGGGCCTTCTATAAACATAGTTGTTCACCTTCTTTTTGTCCCCAGACATAGACAGTTTTCCCACTTTTCCTTGAGCATGCATGTGTCAGAGCCCTGAGTCTTTAGGGGGAGGCCCAAATACACTGTGCTTAGGAAATGTCTAGCCATCTGGCCTTTGTACAGAGGGAGCTCCTTCCCTCTTGGTCAAGTTTTCAGTGACCACACTGACCTCTTCACCTTCCTTTTTAAAATAATCGGTCTCTTTGATATTTTTTTTTTTCTTTTTTGGAATGACAAGCTCAAATTAGAAAGTTCCTTCTCAAAACAAAAAAAGCATAAAAGCTAAATTTGGGCTAAACAGACCAACAAGGATTATTGTCAAACCCTATAGCACCCTAATTCTGAGAGGTATTTGTTCTTATCTTTTCCTCGAGTTCTTAACTGTATTCACAGTTTCTCTAATCCATACGAAATAGAGGAATCTTTACAGTTTCCTTGCACAAGCACCATGCACTGAGTAGAAATGCAGAAGAGGGAAAGAATGCCCTGGTAAGCCCTCCCTACGACTTTACACCCTGCCTCTAACTGCTTTTCCTACTCTCCGAGTAGAGATTTGATAGGATGATGTGGAATTTTCCATCATAAATAGTAGAGAGTCTGGGATCCCCTCCCATATTTCTTTTTCCTTTTTTTTTTTTTTTTTGGTGTGTGTGTGTGTGTGTGTGTGCTGGGAATTGAACACAGAGTCCTGCACCAGTTTATCACATACTCTACCACTGAGCTGCCCCCTCAGTCCCTTTCCTTATTCTTTTTCTTATGATTGAAACAAATAAGTCCTTAGTACTGAGTTTTCTTTCCTCCTTTTTTAACCTGTTGGCAAATAATTGGATGTCAGAGAACTCTCTCAAACTTTCATCTGCATTTATAGACAAGTTATAATAGTGATTTTCAGAGATGAATAGGATGAAGGCCAAGGTTGGAAACTGAAGGCATTCAGTTCTCCTACTGAGTAAATGAGTCACTCTTGGGTCCTCTGTGGGTATCAATTCTCTGCGGTGAAATTGGGAGTAACCTTTACCAATCTCAAGAGACCAAAACAGAGGTGCAATGGGCACCTTATGGCAATGGCTGTATCCTTCTAATCGCACGTGGGATCCCATAAGCCATGGGACACACCAATATGGCAGGAAACTGAGTGGCCTAGAACCACTTTAATGTGAGTGACACTGAATAAAGGTAGCTAAATGTTTTGTGTCCCTCTTTGTTGTCCTGTGCATTTTTATTCAAATTATTCTCATCTCAACTCTATCAAATAGATATTCTGATTACCTTCTTTGTTTTTTTATGCTGCTGGGGACCAAAATCAGGACTTTGCCCCAGAAAAGCAAGGGCTCTACCATTGAGCTGCACCTCTAATCCCTCTGAATAATTTATTAAAGTAAGAATCGAGGTTCCGAAAAGTTTTGTATGGATCACGCCACCAGTACACGGCATTATTGGAAGCTGTGTTCCATACAGTAATAGGATAAGGGCAGTTAAGTCCTCTCATTCTTAATCTTGTCTTCTGTCCATTTGTTCAAACCCTGAGACATTTTACCATGACAAGATTAGAGGAAGAAAAGAACTTTTTTGGCCCAGAAAACTACTCAGAACTTTCATAACTTTTATATGTATACGAAAATCATTCCTATGAAATTGGGCATGTGATGTGCATGTGTGTGTGAGCATTTTGAGTTTAAAGGTAAAAGTAAATTCTATTTCTGGGATGTATGGAGAGGGTATGGCCATAGCACTTAAGACTCCCAGGACTTGGATGGCCAGTAGTAGACTCTGGGCCATCTCCACGTGGCCTTCTCCACTGTGGGATAGTGAGGATGTAATAACATCTCCCATAACGCTGTTCACGTCCTTGCTGGGGTTGGGGCCTTTCCTAGTGGGTCAAGCCTCACTGGTTTCACAAAGTGCAGTTAAGCCCCATGGTACCACCCAGGGCAGGGAAGCCTAGGCTTCAGGGGTGGGATTGATAAGGGCTTTTGTTCAGAGGCCTTCTAAGTGTGGGTTTAGCACCAAGTGTGGGTTTAGCACCATGTGTTATGCTGCTTGTATTGTATTTGAAATATCAAAGCCTGCAAGCAGGTCCCTTTCCTTTCATCACTATAATAACAGCCATCCTCACACAGCCACCTTTTATCCCGAAGCCTTTTAAAGCACATTCCTGACTCTGAATTCCAAAGGCATCTGCAGCCTGCTCAGATGTCATCCAATGAGAACTGTGGGAGCCAACGCCTGTTCTACATTTTGCTTGTTTATAAGGTATACCTTGCTTGTTTCAGGAAGAGACAAAGGAAGGAATCTATTAATTGATTGCTTGATTCAAAGCAATGTGCTATAAAGTGACATCCCCACTAAGGTGAACACAACAAAAATCAAAGGGGAAGCCTTGTGGGAGGAGGAAGCCAATTTACAGATACAAGTACTAGGATTTTCTCGAACACTCAGTTTAGCTTCAAGATTCCAGTTTTGTACCATACTCTACATGATTCTTATTATGTGGCAAATTAAGACTTATGAACCCTTCAGGCAGCAAAACATTTTCATTGTCTTAAAATCTAAAAGAACTGCTGTTTGCTCATGCCTTCATGAAAGGGACATGGACCAACAACGTAGGCAGAATCAACAAGTAAACATTATTCTTCATTTAGCCTTTTATTTTGTATCAGCAAAATAAAAGAGGAAAACATACCACTAAATAACAAAAATTGTGCCTGAGCGAATGCTGAAAGGGGTGGGGCTGAGTTAGTGAGATCCAGATGTGGAACTTGCTGATGATTGAACTTTCTAACTTGATAGAAGGAGACCAAAGAGAAAGGCTGAGAGTGAGGGCTCATCTTCTTTAAATAGCCTTTATCTCATGCTGGCTTTGGGGAGGAGTCAAAAAGCAGGAGTAATTTCAGAGAACAGCCTGTGTTTCAGGTAGACCACCAGGTAGACAGATGTCAGGTTGACATCTAATCCTGAGAGTTGGAAGGGCTACTGTGCATTCAGACCAGGTGAGGTGCCCATGTCCAGTCTGCAGGGAAACAGACTCAAACAGCAACTCTAGGCAGAACCAAACCTCTTAGAGCAAAAAAGGAGAACCATTGTCAGTTGCATGCCACAAAGGGGTTAAAGAGTAGAAAAATAGTCAAGAGAGAATAAAAAATTGCTAAAATTCCAAGTTTACCTGGAGTCAGATTTTAAAGGCCTTAAAATTAAGTTGTCGTAATGACATTAGCACTACAGAAGTGAAAGTCTGTTCTCTTTAAGAGGGGAAGTGCAATCTGCATGTCCACAGTTGATTTGCTGGCTTTGATTCTTCTTTCCTAACTGCATCTTTTTTTGAAATTGGAAGCTCTGGGTTCCTGCCAAATTCTGCATGGCATGAAAGTGAGAATGTATCCTTCCTGTGTTTTCCCTATGCATTTATGCCCTCATTTCGGGGACCATCTCTCTAAGGACAAGCCCTTTAACCTGGAATCCAGTTGTACAGAATGCACAGAAAAGATGGGAAGGAGTATAAATACCTGTAGGTGACCATAGACAGAAATCCTTCTGGATCCTATCCTGTGGAAGTCTTCCCTTCCCCTAATCTACTGTTTAAAAATATCTTGCTTTTTCAGTAATTCTCTGATATATGAAAGCAATACATTCTAACTTTGGAGAAATGAAGAAAAAAATGTTACTCATGATAGCCCCCATCAAAACAAAACCAATGCTAATGTTTGGATGTATTGCTTTCATTTTCTAAATTACATAGAAACATTCTTTTAAAATACCTTTAGTATGATTGCATAGTATTCCAGGGTAGGAATACACTGTAATTTATTAACCAGCCTTGGAAGGTTTTTCTAGATTTATTTATTTTATTAAAGATGTAATAAGTAGAGATTTGCTCTCTGCCACTCAAATGTAGAATATATTATTTTTCTTAATTTTCCTAAATCAAAATAATCTGGCTTGGCTTCAGCAGTTATTGAGAAATTTCATTCTCCTCATATTCAAGGAAAATACTGCTCTCTCATTTGGGGTTATAAAGAAATCCTGGGGCACTTGTCTTTTCCAGTAAATCTGGGTAAGGGGCTTTGAGTCTCCCAGGATTCATAGTGAATGTCTCCCATGCAGTCTGTTTGCAGAGAGGTACACGGGGATCTTTGCCATATCTTTTCTAGGCTTGAGAACCTGGTTTCAGCCACTTTCAGCATGCCACACAGCCATGGTCCCAGTCAAAGTAATTCTCTGCAAAGGGAATCCAGGTCTCCCAGGTTGGAAGAACACCCTCAGTATCAACACCACTGACAACGAAACTACCATCTTCCTCTTGGCTCTGAAAAGTCGTTCCCTCTCCTCTTCCTTCCTTCCAAAAGTAACTTCTCTCCCATCCAGATTCATTTTCCAAATTCCTTTACCTTCTAAGCCCAAACTAGGGAGAGGATTTTCAGGGTGACTTCTGTAGCATGCAGGCACCCTCCACTCCTCCTCCTGGGAAGACTTTAGCACTCAAAAGCATGGCGGTTTTCCAAGGAGGTTGGAGGTAGGAGTAGAAGTTCCATAAATTTTGTTTGTTTCTAAAAAAGGGACAAGATAAATTAATACTATCTCAAAAGAGGAATCTAACATACAGATTATACTCTAGTAGGAGTATGTTTGTATTGCGAATGTTACTTTAAAAGATGAGGAACACCCTTTTCTGCACAGAGGTGTTCTTGACATTTGTTGGCTGGTGTCTTCGAATGGTGAGATAGGCACACAAAGGGGGGTCCACTTGGCACAGAGCCATGGGTAGCTCACCACACCCATGCCTGTGGCTGGCTCTCGACAGGCCGTCAATGGACAGTGAGTACCTGGCATCGCAGGTTTTACATCCTTCTGATCTGATCGTGAAATAATGCATCCAGGGAAGGAAACCGTGAAAGCAATAGGCATGGTTGGCTCAGCTGCTGAATCATCTGATTTGACTCCAGACCAAACATGGTTGTTTTCACAGGTGAAAATCATGAATAATGTCTGGATACTCTTCTGATGGAAGAGGGAGGAAAGCATTGAAATATTAGCCTTGAAGAAACCAGGTCTGAACTGAGTTTATCAAGGATAATTCATCAAAATACATCCTAGAAAAAATGTTTCCCTCCTTGTCCAATTTGGGGAAAGAAAATACTAATTTCAAAACTGAACTTAAGGTAGGAGAATCTCAGGTGTGCAGAGTTGGAAGTTGGCATTACAATGAGGGTTTGGGCCTACAGACCTTCCTCTTTATAAGGCCCAGAAGTTTCTCTAATAAACCCGGCATATGTTTCTCCAAACTGCTAACACGAAAGACCCAGAAATACACAAAAATCTTGTATGAATTTATTTCTTGCTCTTGATTAACAACAGGACTCTTTCCTGCTTGTGCCCAATTTTGTTTTTTGTTTTTTTAATAAAAATGATAGCTGATTGATTCTCCTCTACCACCATTCTTCAGAGTCTTCAATGCCAGGCCCACTCAAAAGTTACAAGACTTGGGGCTGGGGATATAGCTCAGTTGGTAGGGGGCTTGCCTCGCATGCGTAAGGCCCTGGGTTTAATCCCCATCACCAAAAAAAAAAAAAAAAAAAAAAGTTACAAGACTATAACAAAACTACAGTTCTTTCTTCCAGATGTATCACAGTTTTCACATCCACTTGTCATCATCTAGAACCGTGGATGCCCTCAGTCCATTTCCCAGATTAACCATCATCATAAGAATGGTGCTGGGGATAACTGCTCAGATAGTGATGGCCACAGAAGCTTTGGGAAGTAGGAGGGCGTCGTGCAGAGAGACCTGCTCCAGAGCACACCTGGAAGGAGAGGGTCTCTACTGAGGCTGCCACCTGGGGTGGGCGTCTGTAAGGACCGGAGACCGAATGGAAGCCAGGTGTGATGTTGGGGAGGACTTTGCCTGTCTTCTCATCCCCAGTCCCAAACTCAGAGTCCTTGAAAAAAGACTAGAAGAAAGAGCAGAGAATGGAAACGAGGTGATTGCACTGTGGATTGTAGAAAGGACCTCTAAGGTAGAGTGTAGACCTTCCATAGTGAGTTCATTAGTTCTCCTTGAACTACTAGAGTATCGTGGAGCAGGAATGGCAGAGAAAAGCTACCCTCGATGGATGATCCAGTGTTTATTAACATCATGTTTTGCTTCCGGCAACAAGAAAGTTCTCTGGAATTGAAGTCAGAATTTTGATGAAGTTGAGTTGAAAGTTTCACAGATGCAAGAAATGGGTCAAAGCACAGAGTGTCATGGTTAACCATGTCAGTTAATGAGGACTAGAATGAGTCACTCCGAATACATTTGCATGTGGGAAGCCTCATTATATTTCTGAATTCTCTGTGGCAAATTGGGCATTAATTAGGATGAAGTGAAACTTCATTAAGGCAACATTGGTTTTTCTCCTCAAAATAGAATGTACTCTGAAGGAAGGTGAATACAGTTGGCTAACCAGAAACCCTACTGTTCCTGACAATAAACTTGTTACATAAAGCTACAGTTTTGATTCCTTTTCTGGACCTCAGCATTTCATTTTAGAAATTTAAAGGATCTGAAAAACATGAACAAAAAAATATCATCGATGACTCTCTAATTTTCCTTCCTCTTTGGCTGTGGTCTTCAAATCCAACAGCATTGCAAAAAAATAAGAATAAATCTGATCCCCTAGTAAAGCATAATGCACACAGTGAACGTTTCAGCAAATATTTGTTCACAGTGATAAAAATGCAAGCCTGGCAGTCTTTTAAAAATTAATGCTGTGCAGAAAACTAGATCTTGCCACTGCCTCGTTATATATTTCTATAGAGCAGGTGCAATATGGTAAATAATTTGTAGGAAACCTCAGTCAACTGATTTTTTTGTTTTTTGGATGACATGATCTTTTCTTCTTTGTATGATGTATATCTTAGAGTTATGCAATTTTAGTCCTGAAAGGGATCTCGAATACCAACTAGTTCAAGCTCTTGCCTTTTAGATAAGATAGTTGTGATCCAATGAGTTTAGACACTGACCAACTTTTGGTGGAAGCTAAATGAGAGCCAGCACCCCCAGATTCCTGGTGAAACAACCAAACCATTGAGTATCAGCTGTGGAATCCTACACACTGGATCTCAGTGCCTTCATTCAGTACCAGTTGGTCAGCATTGCTGTTTTCTCCATGGTGACCAGTGATGTTACAATGAGATTTCCATATCAATCATCTGGCATGGTGACCCAGGCACTCCATATGTTAGTTCCTTTCACTCCTCCCTCACCCCTCCATTAGGAAGAGAATATTCTATAAATTGTAGATGAAGCTGAGAGGAGAGCTACTGGAAGCCTCTGACACCAGTGTTTTGGGAGGAATAGGAAATCCTCTTTGAAGAAGAGAAGACTAGAAAGGACAAGTGCATTCAGACTTGTACAGACCCCCTGTTATCGTTTGAGTCTGTAGGTTTGGGGATGACCTATAGAAATCTCTAGAAGGTTGTGATGGAAACAGAAGGAGATTGGTGTTAGAGGTTCCCTGAGCAAGAAGGGAAATCCAGTCTTAGGGAAACTTGAAGCCTGCTCAAGGGGCCCAGAGAACATTTATTTCCCTAGTCCCCTGCTCCCTCCCCAGGTAGGGACAGTTCCTTATTCAGCATTTTAGAGCCCAGGCTTCCACTACTGAGCTGTAGACCATGGAGCACGGAGAAAAAGTTTTAGCTGAGGCAAAATGAGATCAAATCTAAAATTGCATGAGTATCTTGCCTTTCTTTTCAGGGCATTAAAATATTTTTGCTTTCTTGGGATAATAATGATCCATAGACAGTAGGGTTTGTTTTATCTTGTTTTGGGGTTGGGATAGAACTCAGGGCTTCATGCATGCACAGCAAGGCTCTACCACTAAGTGACACCACCAGCCATAAAGTTATTTTTTCATCACCTCTAACTTTGCAAGAATAACAGTATTCCACCTTGTAACCTCCTATAATTTTTTTGAAAGGTCTACTCCTTGAAATACAAAATAATGGGGGTACTACTGCTCTAGACAGTTGTTTTAGTCAACTTTTTCATTGCTGTCACCAAACAATCTGAAAAAGAACAGGTGGAGGAGGAGAAGTTTATTTGGCTCATGTTTTCGGAGGTCTCAGTCGATAGAGGGCCAACTCCGTAGGTGGGCCCAAGGTGGTACGGAAACCCCTCTCTGTACCACCATGGCTTGCTTCTTAGCTCTACTGTTATGGATATGTTATCTTTGGTCCCAAAAGATACCTTCAATGCCTTAGAAGCTGTCATCCCCCAGAGCCTAGCACTGTGCTGAGTTCCTCTTCCAAATGCTTTGTACCTTTTTATTTTTTCAATGTATCAAGTCAATGTTCGGATCCTGCAGTCAGCAATTTCCATTGTCTTCTCCCTGAACTAAATGATGTCTCAGCAGCGAGCTGACATCAGAGGGGAGGGTACCATGTGTGAGGAGATTGCTAATATACAGGGATAGTTTTCAATGAGAAAGTGAATGACATATTAAAAAAAAAGAGAAGAGGAGGAGTTTATATATAGAACTGAATAGCTATGTATAAGCAGTTAGAAAAAATAGATTAGCCCTTACATTTTATTTTAATACTTACCTACCACTATGATGATCTGAAGAAGAAACAGAGATTTGATTTTTATTTTCTTCAAGGATTATTGCTTTTTACAATGGAAAATGACAACTCATCAAATGTAACGTGCCTGCTGTAGGCTGCAGAGATGACCAGTAGAGGTGGTAAATGCTGCCTTATTGCTTACAGTAATGTTATTTCTTGGCTATGCTGCTAAACTAAATGTGTATTTTTTTTTTTTAAGGTAGGAATGAGGGCATCTTAGTTTGCTATTCTGCTGAGCATAGTAAGTGGGAAACTACTTCATTGAAGACCACATAAATTTTTATAAATCTTGGTGAGCAAGTTATTCATTTAGGGATGATTTTCCTAGTCAAATAATACTCTTAAAGAGTGCCAAAGCCAGATCCCCATAATAGAAGCAGGCTTTATGAAAAATAAATCTGGGAACAAACCACTTTGGAAATAAGCACAGAAAAATTAACCAGCCAGGACAATTTGCTTGTTAATGGATGTCCATTCTGGCCATGATTTTGACTTGTAATCTCATTGGCTGAGTTTCCTATGAGATACCCAGGCATCTCCCCAAAAGCCTTCTGGGGATGCAGAAGAAGAAGAATTATCTTATTCCTACTTCTCTCTATGAGAAGATTCTGAAAGGTGTAGCAAGGTGTGTGTGTGTGTGTGTGTGTGTGTGTCCAGGTAACATGATAGTGCGTCTGCCAAGAGAGTTTTCCTTGTACATATTTCAAGAAAGAGGGGGAGAAATGGACTATGCAATCCTCAAAGTGTCCAATTGAGTATCCAGCACACCTGGGGCATTCCTCAAAGAATGCCAGAGTCAAAGAATTGAAGTCAGAGCCTGGAGGAAGACTTACTTGCTCTATGATTTCCAGGGTCTCTTGTTCAAAAAAACTCATTGAGAAGTTTAGGAATGCCATAGTGCAGCATAAAACCATCTGCAGACCCTTTGGAGAGCAGGGCCCTGCCTGACTTTGCAGTGTACTTCCAAGAAGCTGGCCCTACCTTGAGAGTTAAGAGTCTTGGTGCTTAATGTCAAAATGCATTGGCAGCCTTAGGAAGGATTAAAGGAAATTAAGAATGCAACATACCAAAACCTGGCTCTTGGAGATGACTAGTTTCCTATCACCAGCCTGCCTTGTTAATTCCAAATCAGTTTGCTTCCCAGCTAGTGCATGGAATCATGTAATAAAGATGGGCCATGGAAGAAGGGGAAATTGAGATAATGCATTCACTCAGCATAACCCCCCTGTTTTTCTAGCTCACCTTCTCTGCCCTTGTACATGTATAATCTCCAATCTCTACACAATAGCCAGAGTGATCTTCAAAAAAATTTATCTGATCTTTCCTACCTCATCCCTTTCCCTAACTACCTCAATGGCCTTCTGTTACTAGGCAGTCAAAGGGAGAATTCTCACCATGATTCCAAGACTTTGTGTGTGCTCTGCTCTCTTGCCCACCAAATCTCCAGGGATCACCACTTTCTCTGGTGTGGGACCTTAGCACAGGCTATCCCCTACAACCAGGGTATCTTTCTTACTCTCTTTGTCCCTACCTTCTGGGATCAAAGTTTTTCTGTGTTTCTGTCTCTCCACTCATAACCCCACCACCACCACCGTTTGAGTTGCACACTTCCTTGCACCCTTAATTTATCTTCAATTGTGTCCTCTTTCTGGATTATGAATACCATCAGGGCACAAGTCCTGTTTGTTTTGTGCAGTATTCTGTCCCCAATACCTAGCATCGTGCCTGGAACACAGGAAGTACTCAACAAGTGTTTGTTGAAAAGCAAATAGATATATCACCAATTCATAGTTTATACTTTAATTATACATTACCTTGGGTTATTTGTTGTTCTTCACAAATTTCACCAATTAGTTCAGAAACTTTTGACATTAGTCTACATGTTGCCTCTTTCTTTTGAATCTCCCACAGTGCCCACTTGTAGTTCATGTTCCAAGAATAGTATTGACTAATAGATCATGAGCATATTGCACATTCACCCGCTGCCATTGCAGTAGCAATGACTAGGAGAGAAATTCAACTGGGTGCTGAGTGGGTTGGCTTAAGTCATTATAGATACTTTTTCTTGATTAGCAAGGTAAATAATAACCAAAGCTAGATATAATCTTACTTATGGGATTTTGCTGCCTCAAAATAAAAGTATTCAATGGTGATATAAATATCTCCCTTCACCATTTTAGTTTGCTGATTTTGGAAACAGCCTTGATAAACGACTCAGAAGGACTGGCTGTGTTCAGCCACTCTGGTGTGGGTACTGCATCCCTGTTGGGTGTATTGAAATGTGCACAGTCCCGTCTGTTGTGATGACAACTGTGAAAATTTGTCTGGAAAAAGGAATTGATTTGCCATCATTCTTTTCCTGTGACATGACTTGTCCCCAACTCCCTGTTTGAAATGGCATTTGTACACTAGATGTCCAGTAGTAAAATGCTCTTAATGGAGTATTCATGGATAATTTTTTTCAGTAACCTTCACAACTAACCCCATTCAATCCTTCTGATAGCCTTTCCCCCTTGGCCATATTCTATTTTTAGATTGGCAAAGATAGCATTGAAAATATTTTCAGTATAATTAATCAATTTTCCCACTGTCTTTAAAAATATCTTTTTCAGACAAGAAGTCCCAAACTGTCTCACAGTCCTCAACCTCCCAGTTTGAGTGACCCAGTCGAGCATTTATCAGAGACGTCCGGTGATTCTTTGGAAGCCATGTCTGAAGGGGAGGCGCCAAGTCCTTTTTCCAGAGGCAGCCGAACTCGTGCAAGCCTCCCTGTGGTGAGGTCAACCAACCAGACGAAAGAAAGATCTCTGGGTAAGCTTCCGGAGGCAGGTTCTGATGCCTCTTTCTGATTGTACATGTGTATATTTACACTTTTGAACACAAATCCGTGTGTTCAAATATGAATTCAACTGTTATTTGTAAAAACACAGATCCTGGGGAATTTTGTTGATTTAATATTATTATGTTAGTCAGCTTTCCATCACTGTGACAAAATAACTGAGATAATCAACTTATAAGGAAGACCTATTTTGTCTCATGGTTTTAAAGATTTCAGTCCATGGTCCATTGCTTTTGGAACTGTGGTGAGGTAGTACATTATGGCAGGGAATGCATGGTAGAGCCATGCTGTCACATCATGGTGGCCAGAAAGCAAACAGAGAATCCTAAAATCCCCTTCCAGGGTACACCCCTCAATGATCTAACTTTCTTCCATAAAGTCCCACTGTCTCCCAGTAATCACCACAGTCTGGCAATCAAGCTTTTAACATACAGACTTTAAGAGACCTTTAAAATCCAAACCATAACAAATATCAAGTATTGAAGATTTGCTGAGACTGGGCACATTCAGAAGTGGCTGAAATTAGCAGCTTGAGCCATGAGGCTGGTAGTACTTTCCTGTGTTCCTGGAATAAGGAATTCCAAGGACAGACTACAGAAAGCCTGGCCTCACCTCCCAAGGCTTCCTCCACCAGTCCCAGAGCCACTGGTTAGGGCGCATGCCCGGAGAGGAGGGTATTAGCAGCCTCACACCACTTGTCTGGCAGTCTAGTAGAGGATGTGAATGGCTCCAGGAAGAAGGGGGCCATCGTGGCCATCACTCCCAGGACGACGGTTGTGAAAGCCACGAATAGGAAGCTGCTTTTCTTTACAGAAAGTTTTCCCAGGAAGCAGAGATTCTAACTTTCTACCATTACCACATATCATCTATTTTTATAGGAAATTCACTTTATAGCTTGCTTTGTGTTTTATTGTTGTTGTTGTTCCTTTTTTTTTTCTCCCTTTACAAAATGCACAAGTCACAGGATCAAGTAGAATTTAAGCCTCTTTGCAGAGCATGCTGCTGGGCTGGTGTTTCATATGCTTCGTCTGCCACACATTGCAGGTTCCCACTTGGTACTTGTGGGTGCAGACAGATGAAGTCAGGGTAACATCAAAGAGGAAAAGGGTCAACGTGAAAAAAATCTTCAGGCAGAAGACAGCTGAATTCTGCCAGTGAAACCTAGCAAGTATTTTGCTGGGAGAAGAAAGGGGCAGATAGATACAATGCTACTTTGATTTTGTTTCCCCAACCAGAGCAAATTGGTCCTAAAAACAAAACAAAAAACTATTATCCTCTGGGTTGTCAATATTTTCTTTTTTTTTTTTTTACTTTTGCCTAGTAATTTTTCATTAGTTATCAATTTAATCTGACAAACATAGAGTACAGTGTAATTCAACATGTGTATACATCATATAATGATCGAAGTAGGGTAGTTACTTTGCCTTAAGCTTTTTTTTTTTCTTTTTTTCTTTTTGTAACAGAGATTGAACCCAGAAGTGCTTAACCACTGAGCCACATATCCAACCCTTGATATTTCTTTTTTAATTTTGAGACCAGGTGTCACTAAATTGCTTAGAACCTCACTAAGTTGCTGTGGCTGGTTTTAAACTTGTGATTTTTCTGCCTCAACCTCCTGAGTCACTGGTATTACGGGTGTGCACCACCACACTTGGGTTCTTAAACTTTTTTTTTTTTTTTAAGTTATTGATAGACCTTTATTTACTTACACGTGGTGCTGAGAATCGAACCCAGTGCCGCACACATGCCAGGCAAGTGCGCTACCGCTGAGTACAGCCCCGGTGCACTTAAACTTTTAAAAAATAAACTTTTATGATCACATAATTGTATATATTTATGAGGTGTGGTGTGATGCTTCATCACATGTACAGTATGTATTGATCAAATCAGGGCAATTAATGTTTCCGTCTCCTTATCATTACTGTGTGCTGGGACCCTTTGAGTGCCTCTCTTCTGTTTATTTGGAAGATATCACTGATTATCTTAAGAACATGGAACATTTTTTATTTTCCTGGTTTGTGCAAGAGTCAGCCATGCTAATCCTTGTCGTTTCAATTTTACTAAATATAAAGCTCATGCAAAGGTTCGTCATTAATATTTAATATTAAATTTGCATACTTGATCTTAGATTAGTAATGCAGGGTCCTTATTTTTCAAATGAGAGAGGAAGGCCACGGAAAATCTGCCTGTTTGTTTGTTTGTTAGTAGGGCACAGTTATTTAAATGGCAGGGGCAGGAAGTACAGACCTCTAGTTCCTGTTAGTCTCACCTTATACATGAAGGTACAGGAGCATGCTGTATGAAGATGACACGGCTTTTCCACTGCCACCAGGCTGTGGCTTTCCTCTGGATTGAAGAGCTTTGTGCTTTCTCAACCCTGCTCACACCTGGAGCAGGAGCCAGGCTGGGAGTGGAATTTCTCCTTTGTGCTTTGCAGGAAATGAGTGAGGTTCAGGTCTCTGTAGAGATAGCCTCTACTTTGCAAAAGAAAATGAAGATAAAAAGAACTGCCAATTCCCCTTCCCCCCATACCTGGGGGACCTTGAGTGTTGGATAATAGATCCTTTGTTTCCAAGGCAGGAATTTCCCCTGGCAGCATCCACAGTTGGCTGTGCAGGTAGATACTTGCAGAGTTCAGGAACCAAGCCTCAGGGCAGAGAGACTGCAGGAGCTGGGGGCAGCCTTGCCTAAGGAGTTGCTGAGAGTGGCTGGTGTTTGTGCACAGGGGTGGCTGTACTTTTACAAAGCACTGTTTTACTCTGCAGCCACTTTCCCGTAAAGTGCTGCTCCACACTCTGCCACAGTACGTTAAAAAAAAAAAAAAAAAAAAGTCCCAAATATTTATTCTGCCAATTTCATGAGCGGCTTTTTGATCTGTGATTTTTCCTAATTTTTGGATAGAAACAAACGACACAGGGAGAGGACAGGAGAGAAGGAGAAATTTGCCAAAGTGAGGAAGGCTATGGTTTTAGAAAATGAAGCCGGCACCTGGACAGCAAGGTTGGAATTGCCCTTGACCACCTCTTCTAGGCCAATTTGGAAATGTCCTCCCAGATGCACCTGGCCCGCCTGGTGTAAATCTGTTTGACAGGGATGGGAAATAAAGGGGAAAATGTGAGTCACAAAGAGTCTAAATGCTAGGGGACTTGCTCAGCCTTGTCTTTAGATAAATCCCCTTGTACTTGGCCTTCTTTAACACAGGCTCCTGGGAAGAGCGGCACTTTCTGGAGAACCTAGAGTTACGGTGTCCACAGCATGATGGTGGCATAATTGTGACCCCAAGGGGCCTCAGAGGCTGCAGATTGGACACTTAGAGCTGGGACCTCCTGGAAACCCGTAGTTGGTCTTTTAGAACTGTGCATTGACGTTTATCTTAATCCACAGAGCCTTAAGATCTCCTTCAAAGCCCTGTTTATCTTTATTTCTTGAAAGTTTTCATGGTTTGCTCATTGTAGTTTTTTTTTTTTTTTTGAACCAGAGATTGAACCCAGAAGTGCTTAACCACTGAGTCACATCCCCGGCCTTTTATTTATTTATTTATTTATTTATTTATTTATTTATTTATATTTTTGTTTACTTATTTTTAAAATTTTGCAACAGGGTCTCCCTAAGTTTCTTAGAACCTCTCTAAGTTGCTGAGGCTGTCTTTGAACTTGCGATCCTCCTGCTTCAGTCTCCTGACTCGTTGGGGTTAGAGGCATGCACTGCCGTACTGGGCATATTTTTTTTTCTTAAAGACTTTATTATTTCAGAGCAGTTTTAGGTTAAGAGCAAATCTGAGAGGAAAGCACAGAGCATTCCCATATATCCCCACCGCACACACGTACAGCTTCCCTTGCTGCCAGTGTGTCCCTCCAGAGTGGGTGCATTGGGGTCAGTTGGTGAAACTACATCTACACATCATTACCACCCAGAGCCCATAGTTTTCCTTAGGGTTCACTCTTGGTTTTGTACTTTGTATGAGTTTGCACAAATTATGATGCCATGTTCATACAGAGTATTTTCACCGCCCTAAACATCCTCTGTCTTCCACCTATTTATCTCTCTCCCCCTAATTCCTAGCAACCTCTGAGCTTTTTGCTACCTTTATAGTTTTGCCTTTTCCAGAATGTCATAAAGGAATCAGACAGAATGTAAACTGCAAGTTGATTTCTTCTACTTAGTAATGTGCATTTACGTTTCCTCCATGTCTTTTCCTGGCTTGATCATTTCTTTATAGCACTGAATAATTTTCCAGAATCTAGATGTGTCACAGTTTATTCATTCATTTACTGAGGGACATCTTGGTTGCTTCCAGGTTTTGGCAGTTATGAACAAAGCTGCTAAAAACATCCGAGTGGAGGTTTTTGTGGGGACAGAACTTTTCAACTTCTTCGAGTGAATTCCAAGGAGCACAATTGCTGGATCATATGGGAAGACTACGTTTAGTTTAGTTTCATTGATTCTTGAATTAACCTTGAATTTTAAAAGTATCACATTAAGATACTGTTTATTGTGATCACTGAGTTTTGGGAACTACTTGAATTTTACACTGGAAGCTGTGTCCCACTGGCACCTTTGAAGTGCGTACCCAAATGTCACCCCAGGACTGTAAGATGCCACCACCGCCACCCTCTAGTCAGAGTCTGGAATGAAGTTGAACAAGAAAAGCCCTGTCCCCCACCTGTGTTTCAGCACATAGCATTATTTATTACTGGAGTCCCTCCCAGCATTATCAAAAGACTTGACACCTTCATGGTAGAGCCTGGATGGACAGAATTCTCGAAACACTCCCACTCCTTGGGTTTAAACCTTACCTCACTTTAGGCTGCCTGTGCCTGAAGATAAACCTTCACAATTATTCCACTTGAATAACCCCTTGTTCTGTGGCTTCAGTGTATTTCCAGAATGAGGAATGCAGGAAGGCTGAGCATTTTACAGAGGCTGTTAGGAGACATATAGGATATAGAATGGAGAGCAGTATGTGATATATTTATGTATAAATAAATATATACATAGCTATATTTAGCATATATGTACATTTTGTAGCTCATAAACACAAGTCACCCTCTGTATCTGCCAGTTCTGAATCTTTGGATTCATCCAACTGCAGACTGAAAAATCTTTGAAAAAAATGAAATTCGAACATGTTCAGACTTTCTTTTGCTTGTCATTATTCCCTAAATGATTTTAACAACCATTTACATAGCACTATCATTGTTCAAGCTATTATAAGTGTACCGGAGGGTATGCATGGGTGACATGTAAATCCTATGCCATCTTATATAAGGGATTCGTGCATTGGGAGATTTTGGTATCTGAGGTGGGATCCTGGCACCGATCCCCTGTGGACATTGAGGCACAACTGTGTTGGAATGCAAGATGCGAGCTTGTCATTTCAAAGAGGTTTCATGTAAGATTTCATTTAACAATGAGCCTTCAGGGAAAGCCAAATGACAGTAAAACACAGTCCCTTCTGATGCTGAGGGCCAACTAGCCATTCTTAGAGATGTACAAAGCAGTAAGGTAAAGAAAGAAATTTGTTCAGTGGCTGTGACTTAGCACATGACTGGGTCCAGTGGCCTTCCATCTTTCAATCTTCACTTCTTCTCCAGGGCAGTGGGTTCCCGTCCACTCCACCCATCCAAAACACAGCTGTGGAACTTGTGCCATTTCTCTTCACTCTCTTTTTGGAGAAAATAGAGTTACCAGAAGAAAGGCAGCCTAAAAAAAACGAAACCCACTTTTCAGTAGGGCTTGGTTTTAGAAATAATTTCCATGAAAAATTGTCCCCACTGATATTAGGTCTGCAGTCTTAATGATGGAGTAGTTGCCTTTTAATCACGGTGCTGTCTTATAAATCCCATCTGGAATGTGACCATAGGCAGGGGTTGTTGTCTGGCTGCTCCCTAGTTGGCCTTCGGGGAAAGGGTAGCCACAAGATGTTCCCACCCCTCTGTGTGCCCTCAGGAATTTGAAAATAAAACTCATGAAAACAAGAACAGCAGCAGCAACTTCTTCTTCTTGCAGCCAGATTCCTTTGTTGACCATAATCCACACGGAGAGCTTTAGAAAACAGTCTTGCTCACCAGACTAGCAGCCAGTGGTATTGCCATTTCTGTAACGAACTGCCTCTTCAACACTCAGACTGCTAAGGCAAAAATGATTTTCAATGGCATAGGAGGATTTTAGACTTGTTGCGGGACAAGGTCCCTAGTGGTGTGAATTATTGAATGTATGGCTGTTTTTTCATTCCAAGCTGATAACTTTATTGGTCGTCATGCCCTGTGGGAATTTTAGGGTGGTTCTTGGCTGCCAGAATCTGCAATCTTGTGGGTGTGCAGGACTAGGTTGGAGGGGAGGGCAAAGGATAGAGATGTCCATTTCCAAAGGGGGAAATCCAAAGGGAGTGTGTAAGACCAGCATTAGATTGTTTGAGCATGAACAATTATCCATTGACTATTAAAAAAAAAACTAATTTTAAACAAATAAGAAAAGTATTATTCTGCAGAGTAAGTAAAATAGGATATCTGTGGTCCTAAGCACTGGAAGTGATTGCAATGTTATTAATACAACAGAAATTTGTAGAAAAGATTTTCATAGCAAGTTAATAGATTTGGCCATATCCCTGACCTTTTCAGGATACTAGAAAAAAAAAAAAAATGCCAGCATGTTTTTGATAGCACCAGAACGAGTGCCCTGGCCCAAGTGGACCAGGTTGGGTGGCTACGATGACAGACACAAATCCCCGCTCCCACCTTCTCCTGTTGTGTCTTCCTCTACCACTAAGGCTGGAAAACAGGCTCATTCTAAAATATCAAATGTGCAAGGTTCTGGATGGTGGGTGACAAGGCAAAGTTACTGATGCTCTTGGGTGTCCTCAGCATTGTTTGCCAGGGTCCCAGCCCACAGTAACTAGGTTGATAGGGTTCAGAGAATGGATGTAGCGCATACATTTTTGTAGTTATGAAGGGCCAGGTGTTGCCAGGCCCTACCACAGTCCTGGCAGCTCCCTGATCAAGGCAGCATGGCTTCAGAGTCACACCTGCCCAGAGTGCCAGGAAGCTGCTTCTTTGTCAAAGGGGTTATGCAGTGGCCCAGTTCTACAGTGAAAATTCAGTCCAGTGATTCTGCAAGCTATTTAATGAACCCATTTTTCCTTTAACTAGATGCAGCTGGTTCAGTTCCGTGCAACTACACACTGACTGATTTTCTGTTTGTAGATATGGTGGTTCTGTCACAGAAAATTCCATGAAAACTGATGTAGACTGGTGCCTTCTAGAGGCTTGGCAGTGAACTGCAAGTGTGGTTTCCAAACTTCTAGAGAAGTCTGGAGTTCTGTGGAGTTTTCTTTGCTATAAATTTTTCAGTTTCATGTAAGATTTCATTTAACAATGAGCTGAGGCTAAACTGATAAAATGAATAAAATATCTACATACATACTAAAATATATTAAATAGACCCAGAGATATAGAGAAAGGAAGAAAGATGAGAGGAAGAAAGTTAGGAACAAATTTCCTCTAAATAAAAGGAGTTCTTAAGTACTTTAATTTGGCTCTTTTGGGGTAAAAAATGTTTTTAAAATAAATCAGAGGTAGTTTCTACAAACTTAGTCCATCTTTAAATGAAAGATAGATTTGGAGCTAGAAATTAATCATTGGCAGAAATGTTTTAAGAAATCCTTTCATATCATGAAACACATGCATTTGTAATTCAAGCAATTCACCCTTCATTTGGCCTTTAAAAACTAGTATTTTCATATATGAGGTTTACTGAAGGAAGGGAAGATTTATCCAAGTTTATCCACTTGGCACACAATTCCCTCCTACAAAAGAATGTTCCTGTGAAAGATCGTGGAGATTCATGAAGCGTTTGTTCTTAGTTTAAAAAATACAGTTAGATATCTTTAGAAATCTCTTGCTATTAAAATTCCTTGGTTGTAACTCTATATCTCTCAAAATATTGAAGAAGTTGTTTAATTCACATGGACCTGAGAGATTCTATGCCCTTTACCAGTATCTTCGAGGATTATTTTGTAGATGAGATGCTGTAGGAATACCAGTGAATGGAAGATTTAGTTTATGCTGAGGTCTGAGTCCTCCCTGAGCCACCATTATTTTACAGGGTCCATCAGTGGTCAGGTGAGTAACAAATACAGAGGCATCTTAAAAAGGATCTTAAAGAAGACTTAGGTCTCCTGTTTCTGTTTCTTCATTTGCAGCCAGAGTGTTGCTAAACTGGATCATAGGTCACCATTTTGTAAAGTTAACATAAAACTTTTTAATGAAGATGAAGCTAAAGGGTTCAAATAACTGGAAAAGTAATATATGTCCAAAGCCGTTTCAGAAATTCAGTCCTCCTGAGGGTCAGTGTGAAATATTATTCTGTCTATCATAGCCACATGCCATACCCTAACACAGACATCTAGCTATCATTTTGTGATGTGAAAAATACTTTTATTCAGAAAGAAACTCTTCAGGTTTCAAAGGAACATAGGAGAGAGTAAAGCATGTTTTATCTCTTATACCTCTCTACATCCAAAATCAATTTGATTTGGCTTAAGGAAAACCAATAAAAAATATTAGAACCATTAAAACAAGAATTAATACAAGTAGCAGTTGAGCATAATATGTGAGCCAGAAAAATTAAGATAAGAATAATTGCTGTAATTTCAACCAAGACCAAAAAAAAAAAAAAAGAGAGAGAAATCCAGTAAGTTGAATTAATTTCATTATTTAAGAAGAGGTTTATGTTAGTTAAATAAGGAAAAAATAAAGTTTTAAAGCATTGTAATCCAAGAGCTCTTATATGTTTATATTCATAACATATTATGTAATAGTTATATTTAAGTTGCATGAAAGTTTTATTTCATATAGCTCTATATTTACATAAAAATTCAAAATCCAATGACATAGTATTACATCATGCTGTAAGAAGGGCATATCTTAGAATCTGTAGATTTCTGTGGGTCTGATTTGATGCATGGAAAGCACTGATATGATCTTGGCAATTCACCAGGCCCTCAAGTGATTGGTCCTTGGCAATTAATATTTGTATTAGGGTGGACAATTTCTTCCTTGGAGAGGAATATTTGAGGGGTAGGTCATTGTTGAAGGGTTAGATGGCAAAAAGAGAGCCAGAGAAGGAATCTCCTCACAGCCACAAAACTTCAGATTTTGAATATGTCTAGTACCAGCTACTACTATACACTCCAGGAATGAGATGAGAAGTGTCTGGATCCAGATGTTGAACCCTCAGATGCTCTGAAATGGTTTGATTGGAACAAGAAATGAGACATTAGAAGAGGTTGTTTGAACTACTCATGAGGGGAAAGATTTAATTGGTCAATCTCTCTTATTTTCTTTTACTGTAACAACTCTGTCTGAAATCTATTCACTGACCCTTGTTATCCGGGTAAATGCAAGATTAATAACAATGCTATTTTTTAATTAAAAGTTTCTTGTCAAATGCACTTTTTTTTCCTAACAACTGACTTTGAAATGTGCTCTTTTGTGTTCATTTAACTGTAAGAATCACACACAATTTTTTTTTTTGCATCAGCTTTTAGAGAATAGTGTGAGAATACTGTGAAGTGCTAGAAACAAAATTAAGATGCAAGCCTGCTTTACGTCAGATCCTTAAGTAGAACTTCCTTCTTGGTGTTCTCATCTTAGCACTGGTCTCCAGAAGGCTGCCTGGTGGCATCTGGAAACAGATTTGTGGCAGTTTCTCATATTTCAGGTGGAGTAGAAGCACACATTCTGCGTAGCAAGAGGGCAGATATACATTTTCTTAGGCAAAGGAGTTAGAGAAAGGTCCAGGTCCACTTCCCATTCAGATTTCTCAGGTTAACTCTATGATGTGGGACTGAGACTAAGCAGACCCCATGTCTGGAAGGAGGTTCTCTCTGGAACACTGGGGATTGGGCTTTCTGTCCTGGATAACTGCTTTTGAGCACAACAGCATGTGTGTCCCCAGATACCAACGAGACATCTTTGGTTTCTTGCAAATATAAGTCACTCTTGAGAGCTATTATGAGCCTGTGTCCCCCCAAATTCATATGTTGAAGTCCTCACCCCCAATTCTTAGGAAGTTGGCAGTATTTGGAAATAAGATCTTTAAAGAGATGATTAAGTTAAAATGATGTTGTTATAGGGTAGATCCTAGTCCAATATGACTAATGTCCTTATAAGAAGAACAAATTAGGATAACAGAATAAAGGCAGGCAGGAGAACCATCTACAAACCCTAGTGAGAGGTCTCAGCAGAAACCTACCCTGCCAAGACCTTGATCTTGAAGGCTGTGTGTTTTAAGCCTGCAGGACTTGGTTCTGGAAGCCTGAGAAACTTGATACAGGGCTCAGGCCCACTCCCCCTTTCTTATTTCCCTTCTCAACTGCTTATGGTAGTTGTCACAAGCATATTGTGTGTCTTTCTTCAAGACATTCAAATTATGTTGATCAAGTTTTCCATTTGTTTCAATTTGGTGTTATTCCAGCCTCCCACCCCCGTGCATGGCACATCAACCCAGTCTGAGCATAGCCAGGAGAAGTTTTAAAACTTTGGGTACAGACTCATCTGCCATTCCTACTTTTCCCTTTGGCAGCTCCCAAATTTAGCAAACAAGTGTTGCTTGACAGCTAACTGATTCAACTGCATCGCATCAAGAAAAGCTCCTGTTTTCATTGTGCTGAGTTTTGAGTTCTCAAAAGTTTGGTAATGTCATTAAAAATGATATCACCACCAACTTCTCATTTTCAGACTTTTCTAAGGTGTTAATTGGCCTTCAGACATTTTTGGCTAAATGTCTCCCAGTAATATAATGATAAAAATAAATCCTTCTTTCTCCCCCACCCCAAGTTTCGCCCATTTTCAATTTTTTTTTTCTCGATTCATGTATTTATTAAGGATCTACTGGGTTTCTGGCACTGTTAAAGGTGCCACAGTGAGTTATTTTAAAAATATATGAAAGCAGATTCTTGTATTTAAGGAATTTTTAGTGTAACTAAAGACACATGTAAGGACCAACTTTAAAATACATATAAATCACAGACTTCACAGACAAGGTTATGATTACAGCCAGTCGTGCGGGGCCCTGTGACTGCTCCAGAGTCTGCTCCTGAGATTCTCTGTCCTTGGGTTCCCTCTGCTCCTCTGCTTGGGTTCCCCTGTAGACCCTGACCTCCTCTACCTGCATGCACCTTCTCCACGTCATTCAGACCTCTGATCATCAGAGCCCTCCACTCCGCTGAGTAAAGTAATACCCACCCATTGTCTTAGCCCCCAACATTTATTTTGTTGTGTTTGTGTGTGTGTGTGTGTGCACGCGCATGTGCGTGTGCTTATTTTAAACACTGCTTCTCAAACTTCAGCAGAGAACCTAATAAAACACAGATTTTTAGTCCTACCTCCTGAGTTTCTGATTCAGTTGATCCGGATTGGGATCTAAGAATTCTCATTTCTAACAAGTTTCCAGGTAACACTGAGGTTGACGCTGCAGGTCAGGGGACCACTTCTTTAGGGCCATAGTATGCCCTCAGAAAGAATTTAAGGGTAATTACAACATTGAGCCATATGAGGCATGTTAATCTGCCCCCAGCAAGGAAGGAAAACTTGCTATTATACTTTGGTAGGAAAATATAGAAGACTTCCTATGGAGGAAATATGGAGTTTGGGTCTAGATTATGACCTCACACTAAAGCATTTAGGTCTGGGGAGGTAGCTCAGTGAGAGAGCACTTGCCTAGCATATTTGAGTATGGCTTCAATCCCCAGCACCACCAAAAATTAAAAATAAAGTTTTTGATCCCAACACTCCTAACTTACATGGCCTTCACAAAGAAGGAGGAGCCATATCCTTTCCACAGGAAGAATAGGTAGCATCCTGCTCACCCAGATCCGTCTCTCCTGATCTTTATGGTCCTATTTTTGAACCCTTAACCTCTGAACCACCTGTAGCTGCCATCTCAGCCCCCACCTCAACCCACTTAGAAATGTGTGTAGACTCAACAACTTAACCCTGACTCAATCCTTGGATCTTGGGGGTCTGACCTTTTAATATGACTTCACACTGCTCTGCATACACATCCCCGTTTACCGAATTCAGGGATTTTTTTACACTAGCACTCTGTGCTTGCCTTACCCTAAGGGATCTCTGGCTTAGCCATGGTCACTTAGCACCCAAATATTGTTCATGTTGTGGATGAGGCAGGGGACAAATAGATGAGGCCACTGCACCTGGAGATTTCCTTGATGAAGAAAGTCCCCTGGGACCCGCTGCTTTAGGATTTGGTTCAGTAGTTGATCTTGCATGATTCTAGGATTAGGCACTTTTGTGTGTTCCCAATACCCTTCGTAAGAAGAGTCACATGATATGGGAACCTTTGTAAGAGTAAAAGCATTCAATTTAAAACTATGTATTTCCTGCCTACAGTGTACACACTGCTCTATTAGGTGGGAAGAAAGAAAATCATTCTTTTAAGAAATGCTTGCTGAATATCTTCTAGGCACTCAGAGTTCTGTACACTGTTGGATACAGTCAACAAAAAAGCCATGAGTTTCTGTTCTATTTGGAGGAAGAGATAATAAATGCATTACATATTGTTACAGTTTAGATATGAGGTGTCTCCCAGAGGCTCATCTGTGAGTGCAAGAAGGTTCAGAGGTGAAATGATTCGACTATGAGAACTTTAACCTAACATATGGATTAATCCACTAATAGGAATTAACTGGGGGTAACTGTAGGCCGGTAGGATGTGGCTGAAGGAAGTAGGTCACTGGCAGTATGCTGTTGGGGTTTGTATTTGTCCCTGGTCAGAGGAGCTCTCTCTCTGCTTCCTGGTTACCATGCCCTGAGCTGCTTCCTGGCCACATTCTTCTGCTACGATTTTCTGCCTCACCTTAGACCCAGAGCTATGAAGTTGGCCAATCATGAACTGAACCTGGGAAACCGTGAGTAAAATAAACCTTTCCTGCTCTATGTTGTTTTTTTCTTAGGCATTTTTGTCACAGTCACTAAAAAACTGACTAAAACAATAATGGATTGTGTAAGTGCTATGGAGAAAAATTAAGCAGGGAAACGGGTACAGAAACTACTGAAGAGAGTTGTAAACTTGCAAAAGATGAACGGAGAAAGTGGGAAAGGGGCAGTTAGGCCATGACCTGGAACATGTGAACATGTAAGCCACATGCATATTTGGGGGATGAGAATTCCAGACAGAGGAATGGCCAGTGCAAAGACCCCGAGCATGTTGGGGGACGGGGGTACCCGGAATTGAACTCAGGGGCACTCGACCACTGACCCATATCCCCAGCTCTATCTTGTGTTTTATTTAGAGACAGGGTCTCCATTGCTTAGTGCCTGTATTTTATAGAGGCTGGCTTTGAGATTCCGATCCTCCTGCCTCAGCCTCCACGCTGCTAGGATTACAGGTATGCGCCTCCGAGCCCAACTGGCCCTGAGCATTTGAAGAACCACAAGATTACTGGGATTGGAGACTCACAGTAGGTAGCAAAGGAGCAGGAAATGAGTTTAGAGAGGTAATGGAGATGGATACTGTAGGGACTTTCCAACAACAAAGACTCTGGCTACACCAGCCACATTGGAATGAGCTTGGCTATGTCATAGATTATAAGCATTGATGTTATTTCAGAATTAAAGGCTGTATTCTGGCTTCTAGGTTTGGAATAGACTGAAGTGGGAATGGGCAAAGTTGGGAGACCAGTAAAGAGTTTTGCAATGGAGGCTTTGAGAAGAATTTGAATTCTGTAGGTATTTTGAAATTAGCTTAAGTTTGGCTAGTGCCATCTAGGAGTTAGCACTGGAGTGGGGAACGCATAGTGGTAGCTAACATTTGCTGGGCACCTCCTCTATGCCAGGCAGTGTCTAGCACACTGAGTGGTCATTTTTCAACTCTCTTCTCTGCCAACCATACCTGTAGCTGTAGCTGTTCCCACCCTAACATTAGAGAAAAGAGGGCACTGGGTATAACAGGAGCAGCCAGTGTCGTGATTAGGGTTACCTCACCTGGCTTCCATAATTTACCTGATGTGTGGCATTAGAGAAATTATTTAGCCTCTGAGCTAAATAATTCCATAAATACCTGCCTCATAAAATACATGTAAATAACAATTGAGATTCTATAGGAAGTGTTCTAATACACTGCCTGGGACTTGGTAAATACTCTGTAATTTAGCAGATAGCCATAATGATGACCTGAATTATTTTTAAAAAATTCTACTCCATTTTGTTCTCAAGCATAGGGTATTTTAAATTTCATTTAGAAATGCTGTATTTCAAACTGATTAAAATCAAGGTATTTTCTGTTTAAATGAGTTCATTTTTAACATATTTTTTTATCTTCAAAATTAATTAAAACAAATCACTCTGTTTTCCCCAATTAAAAACAAATGTTTATCATTGGCTTTTCATATTATGTTTCATCTCTAAGTTAATAAGTTGTTTTCTACATATGGATTTCCAGTGTTCCCAGCATCATTTTTTGAAGAGGCTATCTTTGTATGGTTTTGGTGTCTTTGTCTAGTATGAGATAACTGTATTCATATGGGTTTGTCTCCAAGTTTTCTATTCTGCACCATTGGACTTCATGTATGTTTTGCTGCCAATACCATGCCATTTTTGTTACTATGGCTCTGGAGTATAATTTAAGGTCTGGTATTGTGATGCTTCCTGCTTCAGTTTTCTTGCTAAGGATTGCTTTGGCTATTCTGGGTCTCTTATTTTCCCAAATGAATTTCATGAATGCTTTTTCTATTTCTATGAAGAACATCATTGGGATTTTTATAGGAATTTTATTAAATCTGTAGAACAGTTTTGATAGTATGGCCATTCTGACAATATTAATTCTGCCTATCCAAGAGCACAGGAGAGCTTTCCATCTCCCAAGGTTTTCTTCAACATCTTTCTTTAGCATTCCGAAGTTTTCATTGTAGAAGTTCTTCACCTCTTTTGATAGATTGATTCCCAAGTAATTTTTTTTTGAGGCTATAGTGAATAGGGTAGTTTTCCTAATTTCTCTTTCAGTAGATTTATTGGTGATGTATTAGGAACACATTTGATATATGGGTGCTAATTTTATATCCTGCTACTTTTCTGGAAGTTTTCTGGTAGAATTCTTTTGGTCTTCTAAATATAGAATCATGTTGGCAAATAGTCATAGTTGAGTTCTTCTTTTCCTATTCATATCCCTTTAATTTCTTTCTTCAGTCTAATTGCTCAACTCAAAGTGGATCAAGGACTTAGGCATTAGACCAGAGACCTTGCACCTAATAGAAGAAAAAAGTAAGCCCAAATCTACATCATGTTGGCTTAGGAACTTACTTACTTAACTCCTGTAGTGCAAGAAGTAAAATCAAGAATCAACACATGGGATGGAATCAAACTAAAAAGCTTCTTCACAGCAAAGAAAATAACCAAGAATGTGAAGAGAGAGCCTACAGAATGGGAAAAAAGTCTTTGCCACCTGCACCTCAGATAGAGCATTAATCTCCAGGACATATAAAGAACTCAAGAAACCTACTCCCCCCCCCCCAAAAAAAAAGAACCAATCAAAAATGGGCAAAGGAACTGAACAGTCACTTCACAGAAGTGAAAAATATATGAAAAAAGTGTTCAACACCTCTAGCAATTAGAGACATGCAAACTAAAACTACACTGTGATTCCATATCACTCCAGTCAGAATACCAATTATTAGTAATATAAGCAACAATAAATGTTGACGAGGATGTGGGGGGACAGGTACACCCACACATTGCTGGTGGGACTGCAAGTTGGTGCAACCAATCTGGAAAGCAGTATGGAGATTCCTCAGAAAACTTGGAATGGAACCACCATTTGGCTCAGTTATCCCACTCCTCAGCTTATACCCAAAGGATGTAAAATCAGCACACTACAGTGACACATCTACATCAATATATTATAGCAACTCAATTCACAATAGCTATGGAACCAACCTAGGTGCCCATCAACAGATGAGTGGATAAAGAAAATGTGGTACATATACACAATGGAATATTACTCAAGCCTAAAGCGAAATGAATTTATGGCATTTGCCAGTAAATGGATGGACCTGGAGACTATCATGCTGAAAGAAATAAGCCAATCCCCAAAAACCAAAGGCTGAATGTTCTGATACACGGATGGTAGCTCACAATAGTGGGGCTGGTAGGGAAGAATAGAATTCATTGGATTAGACAAAGGGGAATGAAGGGAAGGGAGGGGAAATGGGAATAGGAAAGATAGTAGAATGAATTGGACATTACCATCCTATGCACATATATGATTACACAACCTATGTAATTTTACATCATGTACAATCAGAAGAAAGAGAAGTTGTACTCCGTATATGTATAATATGTCAAAATATATTTTACTGTCATGCATAACTAATAAGAACAAATTTTTTAAAAAAGAAAAAGAGAATCTTGAAAACAAATAAGTTGTTTCTAGTAATTAACATAATTAACATTTCAATTTGGCTGGTTTTTCATATTCTTTACTCTTGTCAGTAGCTTGTCTTCACTGTTTAGGTTATATTGTTTCTGGAAGCTTCTGTTTTGACTATTATAGATTTTCTCTAAATTCTAATGGCCACCTTGTCTTCTCCTGTTTTTCTGGTTTGCTGTCTTTCAAGTCCTGTGTTCATCAGCTTGAAAAATATGACCCAGTCATCCCAGCAAGGAGAGAGTTAATTTGAGTATGAATAGTTCTTCACAAACAGTTCAGACAAAATAGAATTACACTGGTAGGAAAGGATGACCTTAGGAAGACTTCTAGCACTATGGCAATGTGAAAGATCATAGGGTGCAAACAGTACCCCTAGTTGCTACAAACACATAGAAATATAACAACAACAACAAAAATTAAAACATGGCATGTTTGAAAGGAAGGAAAGGCCATCTACAGGTTCCAGAAGTAAAGCATATCAAAGTAGAAATGACTGTGAACCTGCATGTTTCATAAATGAGGACCAGACCTTTGGGCTAGAACTCTGATTCTTACACAACTACAGGAGAATCAGCAGAAAGATAGAATGATGGCCCTGCATAAATAAATAGCCTAGAGGTTCAAATAGCTGATTATCTATAAAATGGGATGGGCTTAAGGGAGTTCTCTGCCCCCAGCCCAGGAAAGCAGCAAGAAGTTTGCCTCTAGCAAGGGCATTAGGGCTAAAAAGAGAAAATTATCTGGGAGAAAATGCTGTTGATAGGGCCTATCCACAGAGAGGTATCCTGAACTTATATTTTCCATGTTTGGGGGACTTCTCAGTTATATAAGTCAGGATAGGCTAGGAAACGCTGCAGTAACAACCCCAAAATCTCAGTAGCACTTATCTCCAAGTCAATGGCTATTTCTTGTTCAAACTGCATGTCCAGCTCAAGCTGGGTGGAGCCTTGCCTGCCAGTGGCACTCAGGGTCCCATGTCGATGGAGACTCTAGCTCAATATACATCAGTGGTGCAGGATGTACAGATCATAATGAATCTTGTTTTAGCCCTAAAACTTTCTGCAAGAAGTGATACTTCTGTTTAAAGAAGTCATAAGGCCATATTTAACTTAGAGAAAATAAGGAGGTGTAGTTTAATAACGGGCCTGGAATATTTGTGAACAATACAAGTAAAACCACACCATGTTTATAAATTGGCTTTAAAATAATCAAGATCTTTCAAGATTATTCAGCTAAAAAGAAAAATATTTAACTAAAATACAGACTGAGGAAATCTGAAAACCCAAGGAGAAAGGGAAAGAAAATGTGAAAGGATTATTAAGAGACAAGAGAAAGTGACCAAAGATGATCTGCTTCATGGGTGCTGCAGTCTGGCTGGGCACAAAATCAGGAGCCACTCAAGCAGGAACAAACTTTATTTCTGAAACTCCCGCCAATGCCATGCAGTCTCCGGGGGAGATATGCCGAACCACACACGTGGCGTTCTCCAGGGACACACTACTCCAATAGACAAATCCCTCCTCCGGAAATCCCTCCTACCGCACTTCCCCAACCAATGGGAACTCTCCCCGGGAGTCCCACTAGAGCTCCAAAGTAGCAGGCCAAGGCAGACAGCAGGGGTCTAATATCCATTTGAATGCAGATGTTAACATAATCTTATCATCTCAATGGCTTGCTGGCATCACCTTTCAACCAAAAATGCCATGCATCATTCCTACTTGGCTATGGCTCTCAGCAATGGGAATTCTAGAAGATAAGACTAGAGAAAATTGGAGAAAGGCAGTAGTGGAAAAGAGAATGGATGGGAAATTTCTAGAATTAAAGACATCTTAAGTTTGAAAACTAACACAAAAATCCCAAGGAAGATCTTTTTTTTTTTTTTTAATCATGCATAGGCCCACCATGGAGAGACAGCAGAGCATCAGTGATCAAAAGGGAATCTTAAAAGCAGCCAGAGGGAAATGACAGGTACCAACAAAAAAAACAAAACTTCTCCATGGTATGTTTTTATAAGCCAAGAAGTCACAAAGTTATGGAATAAAATCTTCAAACTTCAGAGCAAAAAATGACCATCAACCAATATTTGTTTATCTAGCAAAAGTATTATTTAAGAGTGAGGGCAAAAAAGGAGCCAATTTTAGATAAACAAGATATGAAGTATTTACCCTTCCTAGACTCACTGAAAGAATGAGTAATATATGTATTCCACACAAAAATCCTCAATAAAATTTTAGCAAATTGAATCCATCAGCATTAAAACAACAACAACAACAACACAACCAAGTGGGATTTGTTCCAGGTCTGTAATGCTGGTTTCATATTTGAAAATCACTTAATGAAATTCTTCATATCAACAGGGTAAAAAAATTAAAATTATAAGATAACATCTATTAACACATAAAAACTATTTGACAAAACCCAACACCAAGTCATAATAAACAAAAACAACAACAATATAGAGGACCCTCCGAAAGAATGTCTGCAGAAGACCTGCAGCACCTTATTTAATAGTGAAAAGCTGAATGCTGCCAGAGGGAACCACCAGGAGAGTCTGACTTCATCTGTTACTCAGTGTAATTCTAGATTCGATAGCTGGAGCAATAGGCAGGGAAAAGAAACAAAGGGTGTGCAGATTAGAAAGAAAGAAATAAAATGGTCTCTGCTTTCAGATAACAGTATCTACACTGAAAATCCCAAATAATGTACAAAAAGAGCCAAACCAAAAACAAAACCTTCCTAGGAGTAATGAGATCAGTAAGGTCACAGGACAAAAGATCAGCACACAAAATCAATAGTCTTTCTACATATAACCCACAAACAAAGGGAAGCCCAAATGAAAAACACTGTCTCCTTTACCATTGCTCCAAAGAAAATGAAATCCTTAGGTATACATATAACACAACAGGTATAGGAGCTATAGGCTGAAAAGAAATGAAAGAAAGACCTCATAATCAAGACATAGTCTATTTATAACTTGGAAGACTCAGCAAAGTAAAGATGTCAGTTCTACCCAAATAGACTTACAGGTTTAAAACAACTCCTGTCTGAACCACAGCAAGATTTTTTTTTTTTTTTTTTTTTTTTTTGTGAACATAAACAAGATTATTCGAAAATTTATATAAAAAAGCAAAGAAGTTAGCATAGCTAAAACTATTTTGGAAAAAGAAGAGTGAAGTAGGAGGGGTAAGTCTACCTGATTTCAAGACTTGGTATGGAACTACAGTAATAAAGATTAGTTGTTGTTAGTGAAGGGATGGACACACAGATCAATCAAACAGAAGCCAGAAGTCAGAAATAGATCCATACAAAATGCCCATCTGTTTTTTTTTTCTTTTTAACACAAGTTGCAAAAGTAGTTCTAGGAAGGAAAAGAGCTTTTTCCACGTGTGGTACTGAAGCAGTGAGATAGCAATAGGTAAGAAACAATGTCCTTCAATCTAAGTCTTATACAAAGATAAACTCAGAATACCTCATGAACTTAATATAAAAAGGTAAATTTATAAAATTTTACTCTTTTTTGGGTACTGGGAATGGAACTCAGGAGCACCTTATCACTAAGCCACATTCTCCAGCCCTTTTTATGTTTTATTTTGAGATAGAGTCTTAGTTAAATTGCTTAGGACCTCACTAAGTTGTTGAGGCTGGCTTTGAACTCACGATCTTCCTGCTTCAGCCTCCTGAGCCACTGGAAATACAGGCATGAGTCACTGCACACAGAAAATTTGTAAAAATTTTAGATTAAAAAAAAAAAAAAAAAAAAAAAAACAGGAGACAGTATTGAAGCCATAGAGGTCTTGAATAGTTTGAATTGAAAATTCACCAAAGGCCTACCTATGTGTTAAAGGCTTAGTCCCCAATCCATGAGGCTATTGGAAGATGGTAGAACCTTTAAGAAGTGGGTCTAGGGCTGGGGTGGTGGCTCAGTGGTAGAGCACTTGCCTTATTCATGTGAGGCATTGGGTTTGATTCTCAGTACCACATAAAAAATAGAAATACACAAAGTAAAGGTATTGTGTCCATCTACAACCAAAAAAATAAATAAATAAATAAAAAGAGGTGGGCCTAGCAGGAAGTCTTAGGTGATTAGGGGTATACCCTTGGAGGTTATTGTGGAACCCTGGTCTCTTTGCCCCTACCTCTTGGCTATGAGGTGGGAACTTACTCTATTATGCACTTCTACCACAATATACAGCCTTATAGGATCCAAAGCAACAGGACAACTGATCATGGACTGAAATGTCCAAAACTGTGAGCCAAAAATAAACCTTTCCTTTTTTATGTTGTCTTACCTTTTTTTTGGTGGGGGGAGGGTGCTGGAGATGGAACCCAGGAGTTGCTTACCCACTGAGTCACATCCCCAGCCCTGTTTTAATTTTTGAGACAGGGTCTTGCTAGGTTTCTTGGAACTTCACTAAGTTGTTGAAGCTAACCTCAAATTTGCTGTCCTCCTGCCTCAGCCTCCAGCATCACTGAGATTGCAGCCAGCTCTATCTTAACATATTTTGTTATAGTATCAGAAAGTTGACTAATATACTAGGGTTTTGTGAAGATTTCTTAGACATGAATCCAAAAGCATGATTCATAAAAGGAAAAATTGATCATTTGGATCTTATTTAAAAAAAAAAAAAAAGCCTTGTTAAAAGGATGAAAAAAACAAGCTACAGACTGAGAAAATATTTGTAAACTGTATATCTCACAGGGACCATTATCTAGAATATATAAAGAACTCTCAAAACTCCATAATAAAAAATAATCCAATTAGAGATTGGATAAAATACAAAAACAGACATTTTACTAAAAAGGATGTACACAGATGGCAAATAAGTATATGAAAACATGCCCAACATCATTAGCCTTTAGAAAAATGCAAATTAAAGCCACAACAAGGTATCACTATAAAATAGTTAAATAAAATATGGTGATAATACCAAATGCTGGTAAAGATTCAAACTGAACCACTCATCCATTGCTGATGGGAATGTAAAATGACAAAACCGCTTGGAAATTGGCTGTACAGTTTCTTTTAAAACTAAAATTTAAAAAAAAAAATAAAGTTACCACATGACATAGCACTTGTACTCTTAACATTTAT
This sequence comes from Callospermophilus lateralis, assembly GCF_048772815.1. Taxonomy (NCBI): domain Eukaryota; kingdom Metazoa; phylum Chordata; class Mammalia; order Rodentia; family Sciuridae; genus Callospermophilus; species Callospermophilus lateralis. The sequence continues at coordinate 32,086,102 of NC_135317.1, read as the reverse complement.
CTCAGAGGATAATGTTAAAGAGTAGAAAACCTTTCTACTCTTGGAATCTTGTACATATGTGTTCAGAGCAGCCTTTGCTTATAGTAGCCAAAATGATAGAATTTACTTGTGTTAGTCAGCTTTTTGTTGCTGGGACAAAATACCTGAGAAAAGCAACTTAAAGGAGGAAAGATTGGGGCTGGGGTTATGGCTCATCGGTAAAGTGCTCGCCTCACATGTGCAGGACCCTGGGTTTGATCCTCGCCACCACACAAAAATAAACAAATAAAGTTATTGTGTTCAACTACAAAAAAATATATTTAAAAAAAAGAGAGAGAGAGAGAGAAGGAGGAAAGATTGATTTTTGCTCATGGCTAGAGAGGTTTCAGTCCAAGGCTGACTGGCGGCTCCATTGTTTCTGCAGTGGGGCAGTACATCATGGCGGGAGGGTGTGGTAGGGGTAAACAGCTCACCTCATAAAGCTGGGAAGCAGAGAGAGAAGGGACCAGGGACAGATATAGTCTGGAAGGCTACACTCCCAAGGACTTATTTCCTACAAGTAGGCCCCGCCTCCTACAGTTTTCCCCACCTCCCAATAATCCATTTAGCTGTGAATCCCTCAATGGCTTGGTTCATTGATGAGGTCGGAGCCCTTGTGATCCAATGACTTCCCAAAATCCTTACCTCTGAACTTTGCTGCATTGGGGAACAAGGCTTCAACACATGACTCTCCAGAGGACACTTCATATCCAAGCCATAATAACTTCCCAGATGTCCTTCAGTGGGTGAATGGTTATCCTAGGTTCCATCCATACAGGACTATGCATTAATCAGGGATGACTTATTGTTATGCTCAACACATTGGATGCACACCAGGGAAATTGTGCTTTGTAAAATAAAGCCAATCTCAAAAGGTTATACGTGGAACCATTCCATTTTATACATAACACACTTGAGAGAAAATTGAAGGGATGGGCAATTCTTTATGTGCTAATGGTGTTCCTGCAAATGTGGTAAATATTCCTAAAACCTGCCAGACTTTCTACAAGAAGTGTAGAAAGAACCACAAAGCAGCACAGTACACGAATGGCAAGGATTCTCTGTTTTCAGGGAAAGCAGCCTCATGAAAGGAAGCGGAGTAGCAGTGGTGGACAGACCAAGTTGATTCTCCAGGGACGAAGGCTAAAACTCTTAAGGACATTGTGGAGAGGTTGAATGTGTTGAGCCCAGCTGCATATTTAAGAAAATACTGGCTGTTAAGAAATGCAAACATTTGTCCTGGAAGGAGATAAGAGGAGAAGGGGCAGAGGGACCCAACCCTTAGCTTGTCTTTTATTTTATTATGAAGATAGTAGTGTCTTGATGTTCTGTTCACTTCATGTGGTTGCAGTCGACCTTTGGGAAGGGAATAAACTTGAGCTATCAATAAAATTCCCCTTGTGAGAATATATGTATTTTAAATTTTTTTTTAAGATATGAAGAACAGATTAGTAGTAGCCAGGTGTTAAGGATATAAGTGGGGGAGAGGAGTTTGATTTCAAAATGTGGCATGGCAATCCTCATTATAATAGTGTGTTCATTGTAGTGGTAGTTACACACAGTGGCATATGTGATAAAACTTCATAGAGACACACACACACAGACAGCATATGTATAAATTTGAGTATTCTCTCTGGGTCATATCCATGCCAAATCTGGTTTTGCTATTGTCCTATAGTTGTACAATTGGGAGAGGAAGGGTGGTATGGTTTGGATGTGGTGTCCCCAAAAAGCTCACATGTGAATCAATGCAAGAAGATTCAGAGAAGTGATCGGGCCATGAGAGCCTTAATCCAATCAATGAGCCTGTCACCCAATGGGATTAATTGAGTGGTAACTGAAGGCAGGCAGGGTGTGGTTGGAGGAGGTGGGACATTGGGGACGTGACTTTGGGGTATATATTTTGTATCTGGAGAGTGGAGCCTCTCTCTGCTTCTTGATCACCATGTGAGCTGTTTCCCTCTGACATACTCTTCTGCCATGATGTCCTACCTCATCTCGAGCCTCAAGGAATAAAGCTAACTTTCTATGGACTAAGAACTCTGAAATTGTGAGCCCTCAGATAAACTTTTCCTTCTCTATACTAGTTCTGGTTGGGTCCTTTAGTCACAGCAGCAAAAAAAAAATCTGACTAAAACAGAGGGCCAAAAGTGCATGGGGTCTTCCTGTGTTTCTTTGCAACTTTCTTCTTGTAACAATTTTAGCATAAAAGATTGAAACATATACTTCACCAAGAAGGATACTAAAAACAGAAGGAGGGCGTGGAATGTGTGAAGCAATAGTGATAATATAAAATAGTATACATGTTTTTGGAAAAATCAAAATGAGCCTAATGTGACAAGTCATGTAAGGAGATTAAAAGTAAAACAAAATGAAAGTCTAGCTAGAAACAAAGACCAGAGAGGGAATCACAACAAAGGCACTCTAAAATTCTCATGTTTTATTGGAGGAGATTGACATGCATACATTTGAACAAATATTTCTATGATAGAAATGTAAGAATGACATTTAACCCAACCAATATTGTTTTATATGAAGTATCATTTGCTGACCATCTGCTCTGATTTGGAAACCTACTGACTTCACAATCCCTATTATAATCTGGAGGAGAAGTGGGTTTCTCTTCTTTTGATTGATGAACAGCAGAGACCAAACAGGGCTGGAAAATGTATAGGTCAGAGCAGTAAGTGGCAGAATTGGGATTTGAGCCCAGGGCTCTCTCTCTCTCCCAATCTTACATTCTTTAAACCTCCCCATACTCTCCTGGGCATACTGAATAATTTTTCCAAAAGGAGTGCTTGCAGTATTTAGGAGGTGAAATAATCTCACCTTTTCTCCAAATAAAAATCTTCTTCAAACTATAGGCAAAACAGAAAGCTTTGACATCTTTTCACCTGACTTCATTGACCAATCTCTGGGCAAAACATACCACAAAACTGGAAGCCGTCATATCAACTCTTTTCCTTATTGGGCCCTAAACAGTCATTGCGAAGCCGTCTGCCCAGGAGCCCAGCATTCAACTAATTGTTTACCTGGGAGAATGAAGAGCACCAATACACGTTCAAATTTAGTGTCATCTTAGTAAAGCTATGAGCATAGAAATAAAATTTTTTATCTTATCCTGCATTTGGTTGAGGAAAGAGGGAGCATATTTTAAAGACCTGAGAAAACCACCATATCTATTGATTTCCCACCTGTAAATCTTATTTCCGTTTCTCCTGATGCTGAAATCACTTGAAGTCTGGGTACCCTCAGGTACATTCTCATACATCCCTGTCCACAGAGCCTGCAGGGCAAAACTCTTACACACACACACACACACACACACACACACACACACACGTTTTGGATGGGTCCTGGGAGGTGGCTCCTATTTGTTGATAGCCTTGAATAAAAGAAGCCTGAAGATTCCTCTCTAGTCCATCAGGATTTTTCTTCTTATAGTCTGAAATAAATGACTAAAGCTCCTCAGTTGGTAGAATTGGGAAGAGGAAGTGCTCTGATCTTACCTGAAATCTTGTGCAGAAGAAGCTTCTATTTACTGACTCATAAAAGATTTTATGCCTCCTCTGTTATACTTAAGATGACTATAGAGAATGTACTAGAAAAAGATTTGGAATGTGTTGCCTCCTGAAGTTAGAATTATAATCAGGTGCATTATTGAGTAATCCCACTTCCCTGAATGTGTGCAGATTTTAGCATCGGTAGGAAGCGTTGAAGGAAGCCCAAATAGAACATTTAGCAAATGGTAGCATCCAACTCTCCAAACACGTACCATTGCCCAGCCCTTTGTGGGTAGGCTGCAGAATGAGTTTGCCCAACTCTTGCACAATAGTTTCATCTGCTGAAACAACAGACGCACCTGTCACAGAGTGAGCTCACAGCCTTCTATAAAAACATCAGGAACATTCTGGTCCCAGCATTACCCTCCCAGCTGTGTCATGGAATAGGTCAGAGACCCTGTGCCCAGTCTTTTATCCTTCCTAGTATTCAGATTCCTCATCCATGAAATCCTGACTCATTTCCTAGGAAATTTGAGGAAAATGTTGGCTTTATAGAAATGGCTATGTGCAGCAGATGTCTTCCAGCAAAATTCTATCATTAATAATGATAAAATAGGAGACATTTCTTTATTTCGTGCCCTTGATAAAGTGATAATAACACTAATTTTGCTAAGATACAACTAAAATCCAGAAAGGGTTCACTGAAAGGAAGGCAGGCAGGCCATGATGCTCTGAATTGCTCATGTCTAGTTCCATGTAGGAGTCAGCATGTTCCAGAGCTGCCCTCAGTGCTGGCCTTAACAGCACTCAGAGTTTCTATGGCTGTAGCTGTGAAGAGTGGCCAGGTGGCCCATCCAGGTGGACCTGCAAATGTGGTTCCATTGAAAATGAGTTTATCAAGTTCGTGGTGCAAAAGGTAATGAGGTTGATTCTGCAAATTCTGTTTAAAATCCCAAGTTTTAAATGAACAGCCAATATAATACAGGCTTCAACTTTTTGATGGGTCTAGGTTCTCCTTGAACAAAGTAGTATTTCTTTTGTACGTCAACACTGAGAAGCCATGTGGTATGTAGTTAAGAACATGGTCTCTGAAGACAGACTGCCTGGCCTCACATCTCAGCTATATCATCTGCCTACTTGGCCAAGTAATCCAACTACTCATGCCTGAATTCCTCATCAGTAAGAAATATAAAAGTAGACTTTATGGTGTTGTGAGGATTGAAATAGTTAATTTATGTTAATTGCTCACTAGAGTACCCAATTTGTAAGTATTTTATAAGTGGTGATAGGAGGGGCATTGTTATTACGTTTTCCATAGAGCTAATTTAGGAAAATAAAATCATAACTAGAACTTGATCTCTTTCTTCCTTGACTCCCAGTCTACCACTACCTCTTGCTAAGACTATTGTAATAGCCTCCTAAAGTGATTTTCTTGTTTCCTCTCTTGCTATAGTGGTCTCTATGATAGTTTATAATAGTCTTATAATAGTTTATCTTGGATTTTAGTTTATCTTCTGTCTTATTTAATCCCCAGAAGTAAGGATCACAGGAGGACAAATTTTGTTCTTGTCCCTACGCCTGTAAAGATTGGGTCAGATCCCAGAGAGCTCTACTGTTCCCAGGCCCAAGCAGCCTGCTGCCACTTGACTTCTGTACTTTGTAAAGTGTTACTGTTTTATTTGATGAGTGAGGTACAGTAAGTTAGCTCACTTTTAATGTACTCAATACAGCAGCAACATGAGCAAATTTCAAGATCATTACTCTGAATGGAAGAAGCCAAACCAAAGAGTATGTGTTATATAAAATTCTGCAAAATGAAAACTACCTGGTAGTGACAGAGAGCAGACCAGTGGTGAGGGGGATTCACAAAGGACCCAGGGGAACATTTTAGCTCATTAGCTTCATTTTGATGCTGGTTCTATGGTAATATGGTAATATGGATATACCCTTTAAATATACATAATTTATTATATATAATTTTGCTCAATAAAGGTGTTTTGGAAAAAAAATTCCAACATGATGATATTGCATATTTTTGCAAAGCTTGAGTAGAGGCTACCTCTGTAGATTCATAGTTTATTCTTTCATTTCTTGCACTGCCCAATAGGTGATAATGAGGCTCAGGTTTTCAACATTAATGACATCCTGTTTATAATAATGTTTATTTCATATTTCTCTATGTTAAAAGGAAGACGCTGACTTTACAGGCTAAAGGTGTTCCCATCACTTTTGTGAGTCTCTTTCTCTCTCTTGAATTGAATAAAAATCTAATAGCCAAAATTAATCAAGTAGTATTTGTGGAACTGCAGATCTATGGAACTTTTAGATAAGCAAATGGAAAGTATTAAATGATTTTACCGAGGTCACAGAGAAGAGTAGCTTCAGTGCAGGAATCAAAAACTGAATGACTGGATAACTTTGCGTTTGTTTTTCGGCATTAGAAGCCACATTGCTCTTTCTTCTCTGTCCCTCTGTCTGTCTCCCTGTCTCTCTCTCTCTCTCTCTCTCTCTCTCTCTCTCTCTCTCTCTGTGTGTGTGTGTGTGTGTGTGTGTGTATGAGTGTAATTAAACTCAGGGCCCACACATGCTAGGCAAGCCCTCCAAGCCTTCTACCACTGAGCTACACCATTCTTTATTGACAAAGCCTAACCCTTTCTATTCGCAAAATATCTAATCTATCTAATACCTGTTTCTCACAGTTTTTTTGTTCACATCTTCTTTTTCTCTTTGTGAAGGCAGATTTCTAGATGCCTCCCTGCACATGCAGGACTCACCATTAGGCCACCCCTTCCTCCCTGCCATTCACTATGTAAAAAAGTCACCAGCTACTCTCAGCAGTTATCAATGGAACTGAACTCAGTAAGGATATTGTAGTTAGTTGTGGATGTCAGATTAAGGCTGAAACTAAACTCCAATAGTTAAATGGGCCACACTGTAATAAATAAACTTGTTTCTGACAAAGCAATCACTCTTCAGTTGATGAGCACTTTACCATTCAATGGGACATATTTTCTCCCTCTTTTTCTCTTTTCTTTCTTTCTTTGTTTCTTTTTTTTAAATTTATTGCCACATACTATTGAGTACCCACTTAATGCTCATTGACACAAAGGAATTCAAAGATAAGTTAGCCTAATTCTTCAGCAGACAGAAAAGAACAAATGAACAAGTATTTTGCAATTGTAAGGAAAGAGTATTATTTTTGATATACTTGAAGGTTTTTTATTTTTTTAATTATTAATGCTCACACTTCAGCTTTGACTACATTGGCTTATCCCTTTTTTTACACTTATGTTCCCAAAACTTTGGCCAATTAATTTATTATTGTGAATTTAAGTGCATTTTGACACTAGCTGCTAATTAAAGGATTGCTTTGATAAATTCTTTCAAGATATTAATATTACTCCTTAATTTATCTTTATTGTAAGATACAGATATACAAACACACATATAACACATACAGCATACACACACACCCAGAATTGTTTCTCCATATATCTGTGGGTTCCACATTCATAGATACAACCAACTACAGGTCAAAATTCTTGAAAAAAAAAATCATGCTTGCACTGAACATATACTACAGACTTTTTCTTGTCATTATTCCCTGAAGAATGCAGGACAGCAACTCTTGACATAGCATTTGTGTTGTTAAATATTATAAGTAATCTTAAGATAGTTTACAGTATTTGGAGGGTGTGCAAACACTATACCATTTCATATGGGGAACTTGAGCGTCCATGAATTTGAATATTTGCATGGAGTTCTGGAGCTAGTCTCCCATGGATTCCAGGGGACAACTGTGCATATATTTCCTTAGATTAGGACATTCTTTTCTTTTATATTTGTAAGAGTTTCTAAGTAATCAGAGTTAAGCCTAGTCTGGCAGAGAGAAAGAAAACAAAGGAATATAAAAACTCCAATGTGATTTTTTTCCATTTGTATCACAGCCTTCATCTAAATGAACACTAGCATGTTTCCTTGAATCTAGCTGTGAACATTGAAAATTTTTATTTTTCTTTGGATTTGGAGACTAGATGCTATCAGTAGGAAGTTGCTAATAGAAATGGATGCTTTTGATTGTGGCCAAGCATACCTCAAAGATCACAGAGGTAATAGACAAGTTGTGCACAAAGCGTGCCCTATAAAACAAGGGCGGGTGGTGCTGAGGGCGGCTTAGTAATGTCTGCAAAGGAAAAACCCTAGCTGCGTGGCTAGACATATCACTGTGACCAAAAGTTGTTTGCGTCTGCAGAATTCTAAAAGAAAGATCCTGTGCAATTGTTATGTTTGTTACAATTTTCCGTTATGACTGTAACAATCCCACAAAAATCTTTGGCTTAAAGAAAAAAAAACGAGAAATCTGAATCTTCTAAAAATATTTCTATGATTACCGATGGCATTTGAGTTAGGTCTCATCTGCGTGGCTTGTCAGTCTTCGGGAATCATTTGGGACTATTTTGAGATTGTATTACCCAATGTTGTAGCTTAGGCCTATGTTAGTTTACCAAGTCCCTCTCTAGTTACTATGCCATGGCGACAGAGGGACTGAAAAGGGTTATCAGTAGCACTATCTCCAGTTCCTCCCTGGGTGTTTCTCCAACCTGTCCTTTCCGACATTTATTTATTCATTCATTCATTCATTCATTCATTCATTTTTCATTGTTGATGGACCTTTGTTTTATTCATTTATTTATATGCAGTGCTGAAAATCAAACCCAGCGCCTCACACATGTGAGGCAAGCGCTCTACCATTGAGCCACCATCTCAGTTCTCTTTTCAGACCTTTAATCCCACCACTCCGCCAGAGCAGCCCTGGTCAAGGTCACAGGTGACCTGTACTTTACTGCCAGCACTTCCCAAGCTAAACCACTTCTCATCCTTAAGACCCAGTGTCCTTCCCTTGGCTCTTAGAGACCTCTTTCTCCCAACCTCCTGGTTCCTCATCATTTTGTCACATTTTGTGTTGACCTCTGTCCCGACCTCATCACTTCTCTAAACCAACACTGTAGGTGATGTCATTTAGTCCTGTTCCCATGGTGACCAAGTGTCAGCTACATGATGATGACCCTTCTGGCCCAGACCTCTCCTCTGAAGTCCAGATTCATATTTCTTGACATATCAACCTTAGCAGGTCTAAAAATGAACTTCTTATTCCCCCAGCCGTCTTCTCCATGTAAGTAGATTGTAGCCTTATCCTGCCACACCACACTTTGCTCACACCAAAATTGTGTCTCATTTCATATCCAGTGTGTCAGAAAATATGATTTACTCCACCTTTAAAATATAGTCAGTCCCTCATATTTGTAAGTTCCACATCCATGGACTCAACCAAACATGGATGAAAAATATTCAGAAAAAAATATTGCATCTGGGTTGGGATTGTGGCTCAGTGGTAGAGCGCTCGCCTAGCACGGGCAGGACCTGGGTTCGATCCTCAGCACCACATAAAAATAAAGGCATTGTGTTGTGTCCATCTACACCTAAAAAAATAAATATTTTTTAAAATTTGCATCTACACCAAACACGTTCAGAGTCTCTTTCTTGTCATTATTTCCTAAACAAAAAGGTAAAACAAAGATTTACATTAGGTTTTATAACTCACAGAGATGATTTAAAGTACATGGGAGAAGGAGCAAATACTACCCTTTATATAAGAAACCTGAGTGTACATGGGTTTTGCTATCCATGGGAGTCAGGGAACCTTCCTCCCCATGGATACAGAAGGACTGCTGTTTATTTAAAAATCTGGCCACTTCTCCCCATTTCTAACCCTCCACCCAGGCCCATCCTAAGCTCTCTCCTGGATTTTCACTTGGCTTCCTATGGTTTCTTGGTCTTTGCCCCCTTCTGGTCAGTTCTTACCAAAGCAGCCCTGGTAGGAAATCTCATCTTGTCACGCCTCTGCTCTGTCAGCTTCCCAGCTCCATGGGACGTAGGAGGTTCTGCACAAACTGACCACTGGCTGCTTTGCTAAACTCATCCCTTCCACTGGCTTCCTCACTCGTTTTCCTCCCAACACAATAGCTCTCTGCTGTTCTGGACCATATCAACTGTGTTTCCATTTCAAGAAAACTTGCTGCTCCCTTTGCCTGGATGGTTCTCTCCCAGAATATCTGCAAAGCTCCCTCCATGCTTCTTTCCAACATCTTCGTATCAACAGGGCGCCCGGCTACTATGCATAAAACAACCATCCACCCACTCCCACCCTGCCGCTCTCTGTTCCCCACACCCTGTTTTATTTTCCTCCCTATTATTTGGCACACTCTATGCTCCTTGTCCATGAGTTTATCCTTTGTTTTGTTTTGTTTAGATGTACATGATAGTGGGGTGTGTTCTGACATATTATGCATACATGGGGTGCGACCCATTACAATTTTGATCCCGTTCTTGTAGTTGAACATAATGTGGAGTTACACAGGTCGTGTATTCATATGTGAGCATCGAAAAGTTATGTCCGATTCATTCTACTGTCTTTCCTGTTTCAACCTCCACCCTTCCATTCATTCCCCTTTGTCTAATCCAATGGATTTCTATACTTCCTCTCCCTACCCTCCCTTATCTTGAATTAGCATATGCAGATCAGAACATACAACCTTTGGTTTTTTGGGATTGGCTTATTTCACGTCCATTGTGTACACATACCACATTTTCTTTATGCATATATCTGTGGAAGGGCACCTAGGTTGGTTCCAAAGCTTGGCTATTGTGAATTGAGCTGCTGTAAATATTGATGTGGATACGTCACTATAGTATGCTGATTTTACATCCTTTGAGTATAAGCCGAGGAGTGGGATAACTGGGTCAAGTAGGATTTTAATGTCAAGTTTTCTGGGGAATCTCCATACTGCTTTTCCAGTATTGGTTGCACCAGTTTGTAGTCCCACCAGCAATGTATGAGTGAACCTATTCCCTACATCCTCACCAACACTTATTGTTACTGGTATTCTTGAAAATTGCTATTCTGACTGAAGTCTAGTTTTTAATTTGTGTTTTTCTAATTGCTAGAGATGTTGAACATTTTTTCAAATTTTGAGGGGGCAGTGGGGATTGAACTTAGAGGCACTCAACCACTGAGCCACATCCCCAGCCCTATTTTGTATTTTATTTAGAGACAGGGTCTCACTGCATTGCTTAGCACCACCTCACTTTTGCTGAGGCTGGCCTTGAACTTTCGATCCTCCTGCCTCAGCCTCCCAAGCTGCTGGGATTACAGGTGCTCACCACTGTGCTTGGCTTGATATTTTTTTGACCATTCATATTTCTTCTTTTGTGAAGTGCCTGTTCAGTTCCTTTGCCCTATCCTTTGTTCTTCATCAATAGCAGCTGAGATCTCTGAGTTGACCATTGTATCACCGGCCTTTGTGATTCTCATAGCAGGCCATGAATATCTGTAGAGTAAATTAAATCCGTCTGTAATCATACTGGTTCTATTGAAATGGATGCCGTGGTGCTGCTGTGTAAATCAGAAACAGCCTTAAGTTTCAACAGATCTCTGATCCTAAGGAATGTATTTAAGGATCAAAATAATAGCTCAGTCTGCCGGGCTTCAGTTGTCATTATGGTGGATGTAAGTTTAAATATCTTGTCCCCTGTGGAAAAGGGACATTGACTATTATTCTCCTCTTTTGTTATGCTTGTTATGTAAGCATAATGTTTATATATGAGCCAAGTGGCTATTACAGAAGATAAACCTAAGAGAATACACGGAGGCCTGTCTGAGTTGAATCTTGTCTCTCCCACTTTCCTGCAGCCCAGAGCTGGAACCCAACCTGTTTGGTGCATGTTTTGAGGGGCACAGCACCGAACAATGACTCTGCTTGCTAAATTCCTCAGTTAAAAAGGTAGCCAGGGGTTTATAGCTTCTCTCCTAGTATTTTCAGTTGGAAGGCCCACATTGGTCATTTTGATCCATCATTTAGAAGGAACCCCTACCTATGAACACAGTGAGGAGGAAAAGGAGCACGTGGTGAATCTGGACGCCCAGGTTGTATTTTGCAGACAGTGGGGGAGGGGGACCTGTGGACATGAATCCAGCGGGGACACTCTCATGGCAGTCCCTCCCCAGCCGCCACTCCCAGAGCTGTTCCCACGGGGCCCTGCCTGCTCCAGCCACCCTCAGACGTTTATTCTTTGTTATCCTGTGGTTGACATCAGACGTTCCTTTTAAAAGGCATCGCGGAGACTTCAAAAGGACATTGGGGGGGCGGGGACCAGACGCGCGTGATGTCTCTTAAATGTGTCTTCAGAAAGTACCCAAGGGGAGTCAGATGTAAGGGTACAAAGAGTCTTTCTGGTCTCGTGAAAGCAGATTAGAGTCCATTTGTCAGGCCCAGCCCTGGAGGTTTATGTCATGAGAACAAGTGTCCCCACGCTGTCCTCTTCTTAAAGTCCCTGCGTGCTGGAGACCCAGCAGTTCTGGGGAGAAAATGTGGCCCCATCTTTTCGCCTCCTTCACCCAGACTCCCGTCCACAGCAGCTCCTTCCTCTCGCACACTGAAAGCAAGAAATGGCGCGCAGAGGTGCACCTTGCACACATCAGGCTCACCTCACAATCCCTTTGTCCCTTCCCTGCTAGGACAGAAGCCACCAAATGACCTAGCTCACCTCACAATCCCTTTGTCCCTTCCCTGCTAGGACAGAAGCCACCAAATGACCTAGCTCCAAACACTTAACCAACAGATGACTCTCAGCCCCCATTCCCTCTTCCCCTCCTGCTCACGCACACACTCTTGCACACTTTCACGAGTGACTTTGGACCTGAGCACCCACCCCAGGCCCTTGAGAACTGGGGCTCTTTCCACTGCCGTCTGTCTGGGTTCCCTTCCACAGTCGCTCTTGGAACCCCTTCACTCATCTGGCCAGGCTGGGGAAGGACATTCCAGTTCTCATGAAAGGCCAGGGCGTGTAGATGGACAAGACGACAGAGGAGGTTGCCAGCGACCCACACCCTCTGGCAGGAGCCTGAGAACACACACTGGGAGCAGCAGGCAAGGCTCAGGAGGGGCAGTGGGCAGTGAGCCAGGGACAGGCCTCAGAACGGAATGGACCCATCCTGTGGCTGACACCCTGTCACTGCCCACATCAGGCCAACGTCCGACTGGGTTTGTCTGGGAGTGTCTGTGGGGCAGCTGTGAAATTTTATATCATCCCTAGGAAAGCCTATGGAGAGCCCAAAGGAACCAAAGAGGGAACAAATGACAGAATAATTAGCACACAATTGTAAAAGGGAAATTTTAGAACTCAAGTAGTTCACCAACTTATAAAAGGTGGGGACCCTAGAAGCAGTTCAGGAGGACGCTGCTGCTAGCATAAAACCCCAAATCTGTGCAGGAGTAAAGGACATCAGGTACCCACCTCTATTAGGACCTCTTTAAAAATAAAGTACAATCACCTGTTGACAACATGGACCGCTCACCACTCACTGTGGATGTCGGGAGGTGAAGGAAGTTCTATGCCTGTTTAGATGCTGACATTAGGAAATACCACTCGCCTTTGTGTATCACACACAAATCTGCCTGGGTCAAGAATACAGAGGATTGTATCATTTCTGTCTAAATATTTTTAAAGGTATAAATCAACAGAATGTTCCATCCTTGTGCTTTGACAGACAGACCTTCACAATGGCCAGATCTGACTGTAAAGTCAGGTCTGATTTTAGAATTCTCTCACCTGTCAGTTTGGTGCTGGATCGTGTCATTAAGAAGGGTCCCCTCCAGCCCACCCTGCAGCAGCCCTCGCTCCTGGCTTCCGGTTCTACCTTCAAGTCCATTCCACATTGCGGGGGGGTCCCGGGCACATGTGATGATTGTCCCAAACTGCATGGCAGGCTCCTTCCCCATGTCCTGCAAGCAGCCTGCTTTAGTCACCACTCAGTCTTAGGGGTACCCCTACCAATGATCGGAATTGTGGGGAGCAGAGGATCCTTTGCCACACTCCTCCTCCACCACTCAGTGTAACCCATATCCCATCAACATTTCTACACTTAAATCCTTTACTTTCATCAAATCAGATCACAAAGATTTAGGGAAGTTGATCACTCCTAGCAAAACTATCATGAATTTTATGTTTTCAGATCCCATGGGAGATAGAGCAATTTTGGGTTCGCATATCTGTTTGTTTTAAGCTTCAAAATGAAGGCTAAATGAGATATGGATTTCTCCAAACTGCCCACACAGTATTCCTCACCATTTTCTGAAAAAGTGTTGGGCCTGCCCCTCAGACCCCTAACAGGAAACTGAGAAACGTCTACCCAGAGAGGAATGGCAGCTTACTGGGTTCCCGCCCTTCCTGACTGGCTATTTCCAACTTTATTGCCTTCTGCTGTAGATCTGAGGAATAAAATAACAAGGAGTCAAATTTGAGTGTTCCTGAATCTCTCAATGGCTGCATGTGACATTACCCAGCCTTTAGGGTCCCCTGAGGCGGGGGGTGGGTACACCAAACCCAGCAAAGGCCAGCGATTTGCAGACTGATGAAAAGTGCCCCCAAATGCTTCCTAAGGTGCTAAAAGGGGGATGATTTCCATGAGAGTCATAGGCTGCACTGGTGGGACAGAACCCATGCAGAGCTGGGCATTGTGGCACAGTTCACAGGAAGGGCAAAGGTGTGGAGCCAAGGAATGACACTGAGAGAAGAAAAGAGGTGGGGACAGTTGTGGCCAAAGAGCAAGACTCTGGGAGGTCCAAGCAGCCTGTATGTGTGACTTTGAAAATGAGCTTGAAATAGGCACCATGTTGCATAACTACAGTCTCTGCTACTCGGGAGATTCACTTGAACCCAGGAGTTCAAGGCCAGCCTGAGACACATAACAAGACCCCTTCTCTACAAACATTAAAAATGATGTCATTTGCCGGTAAATGGATGGAACTGGGGAATATCATGCCAAGTGAAATAAGCCAATCCTGTAAAACCAAAGGCAGAAAGTTTTCTCCAATATGCGGATGCTAATTGGCATTAATAAAAGGGGTGCTAGGGAAGAATAGAATTACTTTGTATTAGGCAGAGGGGAGTGAAAAGAGGGGAGAAGGTATGGGGGTAGAAAGGATCATAGAATGAATTAGACATTATTACCCCCATGTGCATATATGATTACACAACCCATGTAACTCCACATCGTGTACAACCAGAAGAATGAGAAGTTATACTCCATTTGTGTATGATGTATCAAAGTGCATTCTGTTGTCATGTATTACTAATTAGAAAAAATAAAAATAAAACAAGAAATTTAAAAAATTAAAAATAGAGCTGAGGTTATAATTCAAGTTAGAGTACTTGCCTAAATGTGTAAGATTGTGAACTTGAGTCCCAGCACCACAAAAAAAAGAAGTTAAATAATTTTTTAATTTTAAAAAAAATGAGTTTGAGAAAGTAAAATGCTGATCCTATGATTTGGAATCTCACAGGTACAGGTCTTCTGATGTTTGTTTACAATATTTGTTCTCCAAGGATAGCTTTGCATTTTTGTTTTGTTTTGTTCTGTCATTAGCCTACTTAATAGTGTAAAGGAGGCACCCCTATCTCCCTCTACCCTGAACACGTCCTCTGGAAACTCTTGGTAATCCTGAGTTTTGTGCATTAGAGTGTAAAAAAATCATCACATTAACACTTCCTGACCCCTTTCTCCCCCTACTTGAGGACCAAAGAGGTTGCATCTTTTCAAGCATCATAATTTTCTCCCCACTAGTAGAAAATCAAATAAGTTCTTAACAATTTAATTCATGATACTATATGATGGTGGCTTTTAAGAAGTCTACATGTATCAATATTAAAAACTAGCATTTCATAGCACAAAAACTTTTCTAAAGATATTTTCATTTATCTGCAATAGTTGTTGGTTATTACTGGGTAGAATCCTAATACTTTCACAGAGAATAAAATTTTAGATGAGCTCAGACTGTTTCTCACTAATGTCCATAATCTCCATGCCTAAATTTGCTCATTGTTGTGACCAAAGAAACCACAGGATATATAAATCTCCTAGGTGAAGTGGCAACCACCTTTAAAAAAAAAAAAAAAAGAAAGAAAGAAAGAAATCTTTCTGATGCTGAGAAAAGATGCATTGGAAAATCTGTGTGATTCGTACTGTGTGTGTGTGTGTCTGTGTGTGCACTTGTGGCGCTAGGGATCCAACCTGGGCCTCGAGTGTGCTAGGAGGTTAGGGAAGTGCTCTGCCACTGAGCTGGACCCACAGCCCAAGTTACATTTTTCATATTCCTAAAAGGCCAGTTGATTTTTCCGATTCCCTCTTCCCTCAAACAAGAGTATTGTACTTTTACCCTTTTGTTATTATCTTTTTTAAAAAAATCTCATTCTTCCCTTTGTGGCCTTTACTCTTTGCTTTGCGTGATAGAATTTCAACACCCTCTGTTTTATTACAAACCAAAGAAAACTCCCAAATTCCCACAACTTCATTCAGGTTTGAGCTCCCAGGTCAGATTATGGGGATCTGTGAAAGGAACACTATTAAAACAGCAGCATTACTTTGACATTCTTTTTTGCTAAGATGACTTTTCTTTAATTTGTTGACTGTAAAAAAAGAGAAAAAAAAAAACCCACAGAAAACAGCAATATGGTAGATATTACAAAAGTAAATGGATGCCAACATCTGTTTATGATCAGACAGGCAGCTGAACATGATGGGCAAGATCATTAGCTAAGTGAGTCATACACATGACTTCTCTTTGTCTCAGTTTTCCTCATCTTTGAAATGGGGATAACAGTAGTGATCTCATAGAGAAGATTTGGTGAGTTAATACTTGGAAGAGGGTTTAGATCATTCCCTGGCATATAACAAGTGTTATGTACATTTTTGTCAAATTTTGAAAAGAAAATGTTTCCAGGATTATTTCAGGCCTAAAATATTCTAAAACTCCATATCCTTTCCTTTCTCTTCCTTTCCCAGAGCTAACCACTTGCTGAAGTTGGAGGGATAACTGATAGGAAAATTTTGGTGCATCTGCTATATTTGCTGTACTCATCCACAGTGTGTCATTGTTGTGTTTATCATAAAACTTTACCTAAATGGATAGTACTGCATGCATCCTTTTACAGTAAAGTTTCTATGGTTGCTCAGCATTATCATTTTCTCTTTCAATTTATCCGTGTTGGTAGATATGATTCTACTCCATTTGTTACCGCTATTTACTATTCCATTCTACAAATAAGCCACTGCAAAGAAACCCCTGACAAATGGTTCTGCAGTGAGTATCCTGGAAGAGGGCCTACTTCTGAGATTTCCTCTGTATGAACAGCTTAAAGACACAGCCAACTATGGGATGCACGTCCTTAACTCTCCCAGGTATCCCAGAGAGATTGTGCAAATTTACTCTCACCAGCAAGAAGTGACAGGCACCACTTTCCCATATGTCCCCACCAATACCTGAAGCTCTTACATTTACTGATTTTTGCCTCTGTGATGGGCATAAGGTAGCTAGTCACTCTTTTTATTTGCATTACATTTTAAATTCCTAGTGAACATTTTAAAGTTTATTCGCCATTGGGGGTTTCTTCTTCGAATTGCCTATTCATATCCATTTTGGAATATCCATTATTACCCATTTCTATTTTGCTGTTTTCCTGTTGATTTATAAGTCATCTCTAATTATTCTGAATACTAATCCTGGGTCGACCATGAGTGCTGTAAATATCTTCTTTCAGAATGTGATTTGTCTTCCTTATGTACAGCGTCTTTTGTAGTATAAAATATTTATTGTAATGTAGGATAATAAAGCAACATTTTGTTCTGTGGTTTACGATTTCTGTTCCCTTTAAAAAAAATTTTCACTATGCCAATGAGCTAGGAGACAACACCATGTATTTTTCTTCAGTTTCATAGTTGACTTTCTCACTTACAGATCTTTAGTCCATCAGGAACCTATTTTACCTATGATGCAAGATAGGGATGTATTTCTTACTTTTCCCATATGGAGAACCAATTTTCCTGACATCATTTATTGAATAGTCATTTCTCTATGGATTTGTAGGACCAGCCCTGTCCTATATCAAGCTCTCATAATAACTCTTTTTCTAGGCCCTCTGTGTCATTCCATAATCCTATTTGTTCTGTGCCAAAACCACAATGTTTTACCAGTGTTGATATCTGGTAGAGCAAGTACTCCCACTTATTATTGTTCTTCAGAATTCCCAGATTGTTGTTATAAATGGCATATTTATTTAACTATATTCTCTATTTTCTAAAATAGTATCCGCCTTGCTGTTGATTTCATGCATTGATCTTGCATCATTTAGTGGTTTTGACTCCTTATGCGTTCTAATGATACCTTGCGGTTTTCCTTGGATTCTCTATTGTATCATCTGTGAACAATATCATTTCAGTATCCCTTTCTAATCCACCTGCCTTTTATTTCTTTTTCTTACATCAAATGTAGTAGCTATCTCTTTCCATGAAGAATTTATAAAAATTCTGAATTTAAAGTCAAGGCTTCTATATTTCATCATTAAGCATTATGCTTATTTGAGATTTTTCATGGATACCTTTCACCAAGCCTTCACAGGTGAAGAACACTCTCCTCTATTCTTGTGTGTGTGTGTGTGTGTGTGTGTGTGTGTCGGGGGGTGCTAAGGGTGGAACTCAGAGCTTCACTGACCAGCTCTCTCCTAATTTGCAGATTACTGTTTTGTTTTTTAAATATGATTGTGTTGGATTTTTCTTAACATTTATTTGACTCCGTTAAGATTAGTGTATAGTATATAGACATGTTTAGAATATATATAGAAAAGAAGTGGCAAAAAAGGATTAACATTTTTAGTTTCCTGTAACTGTTTACATTTTTTGAAGGGGTATCGGTGATTGAACTCAGAGGCACTAGACCACTGATCCACATCCCCAGCCCTATTTTGTGTTTTATTTACAGACAGGGTCTCACTGACTTGCTTAGCACCTCACTTTTGCTGAGGCTGGCTTTGAACTCAAGATCCTCCTGCTTCAGCCTCCGGAGCCACTGGGATGACAGTTGTGTGCCACCTTGCCTCGCATTGTTTACATTTTACAAATCAATACTGTTATCAAAGAAGCATTCCATATTATTCTATAAAACTGGTAGGGTTTGTGGTGTAAATTTCATTTGACTGTGGTCCTATAATAGATCACCAGTTTAAAGTAGTGTGATGGAGTTCTTGCTCTTCCAACCATAGGCCTAAACCTAATCTCTAGGCCTAAATGTACACTCAGAAATTGAAATATTGAAAATTTAAATTCAAGGACCTCTATGAATGTGCCTCACAAAAAAGATCAGTGTATAGTTTTTCTACTTATGTATATTATAGAAAATACTTCTCGTATTCAGTCATCTTTACCTTCCTACAAGAAACTGTTCTTGGTCATGAGGTATTTTCTCATGTATATTTGCTTTGCTCATATAAAAATTCTGAATTGAAAGTCAAGGCTTCTATATTTCATCATTAAGCATTATGCTTATTTGAGATTTTTCATGGGTGCCTTTCACCAAGCCTTCACAGGTGAAGAACCCTGTCCTCATTCTTGTGTGTGTGTGTCAGGGGGTGCTAAGGGTGGAACTCTATTAAGGGGTTTACATTGAAACTTGAAGTCCTTTCTCATACTATTTGTCTAATATCTGGGTAAATACTAGTCTTATGAAGTGGATTGTTAACAACGATATTCAATTTATCTTACTCTTCACCAAATTAGGAGAAAATTTAGTTACAGTTGCAGTATACCCGCAATTAGTATATTTTTTTTCCACAGCATTTTTTTATAGTGTTTTCTGCCTTAATTGTTGAGTAATCCGTAAGACTGAAATGCTGGCTTGGTTGATGTTTCTGTATATTCTGTTGTGACTTTACATGATTTTTTTTTTTCATGGACAAGTTTCATCTCCACATAAAAGGACAATAAGACCCATTGAGAATGAAAAGTATCACTGTGCAAGAAATCAGCCTTTGTGTCTTTCTTGTTAAATACATTCATGTCTTTAAAGCAGCCAGAGTTCCAGAAGTCATTAGCTGATTCAAGACAGTTTTTATAGAAATGCCTTAAGATGCTTCTTTCAATGGCACTATCATTTCACTTAAGGCCCAATTGAACAAAATAGTTACAGGGTTAAACACTGATATGCCATTACCAAGACTCAGTGCTGAGAACAAGAATCTCCAAGCAGGATCTCCATCCAGCGACTACTGTCTGTCAGGTTGTTGGTGGAGTAAGACTCTGCCATATTTAACTTCCTACATGTTCATTTCTTTTAACACGCCCTCACAGGTTGTGCCACAATAATGACTCTTTAAAGTACATTCTAAATTAGAATTTGGCTTAAACTTGCTATTGCCTGGAATCTCCTGATGAGATTTTCCAGAGGACCTCCAAGTTTCACATTATAACGAATAAAAGATGAATTAATTAAAAGACTTAGCAAAGTCTTATGTTGCCTTAAATAGCAGTTCTCCTAGGGAAATAATAATGGGTTGATTTAATCCTTTTTAGATTCTGCAGCAAAGGTTTGGTGTTCCTCAACTGAAGACAAAGACAGCAAAATCTAAGAGTAAGGTGATTGCAAAAACAGAGTTTCCGGACTTTCCATGGAGAATAAAATTCCTACACTTTCTTCCTCCCAAGGCAACTGTCACTGTTCTGCTTTGTCACCTACTTGAAAAGCTGTTCCACAGGAAGGGACTTGGGCACGTAGGTGTCCTCTCTGGACAGAATGCATCTTGGAGGTTTACAGGGAATACACAACCATCTTCAACTTGCTGCTGTGCTTGAAGCAAATTTCATGTTTACATTGAAACTTGAAGTCCTTTCTCATACTATTTGTCTAATATCTGGGTAAATACTAGTCTTATGAAGTGAATTGTTAACAACAATATTCAATTTATCTTATTCTTCACCAAGTTAAGAGAAAATTTAGTTACAGTTGCAGTATATGTGTTAGATGTGAACTGCTAACTTCCAAGGAATAGTGTCCTTTATGGAACCACTGTAGGGGTTAAAACACAGAAAGTGGCCAGAAAGCGCCTCCTGGAAGAAAGGAGTTGTGATTCTTTTGTTGCCACTGTGTTCCCAGTTCCTGACACAGACCTGGCACATGATAGGGCCTTATCTAGCCAATGAATGAAGTCATTTCTATAGTCCCAGTAAGTTTACATCATAAGACTCTTAAATAGTCTCTTTTTTTAAAAAAAAAATATATATTTTTAGTTGTAGATGGACACAAGACCTTAATTTTGTTTGTCTATTTTTATGTGGTGCTGAGGATCAAAACTAGTGCCTCATACAGCTAAACAAGCACTCTACCACTGGGCCACCACCCCACCCCTTGAACAGTCTCTTAAGGATATGCCACTGTGATAACTACACTCTGGAAGCTTTTGCTTAAATACTAATATCTTCCCATTCAGATGCCAATTTACAGTCTTGCTCCCTTAACTTAAAGGTTTTATTTGAGCTGCCTCTCTTGATCCTTCTCTCTGGCTTAAAAAAATTACCCAGTTAACTGAATAAGATTCCCAGTTGGCTGGTCTTTTCAGATGTGTGGAAGTTATCTTTTAAGCACACTTATGTTAGAAAGAAGATATAGGAAGTCATAAAGTGTGGGTGAACTGATTGCCCAAAGACAACCCCTCTTAACATTTTGGTATGTAGTCATCAAATTGGTAGGCTTACCATGAAGCTAATGTCACCAAAGTTCATACTATGTAACTTTTCATTTTTAGGATCCTCAAAATTTTAGGTTTCATCGCCCACAAAACCTGGCTCTATCACTGCTCTCCATGATAGTTATTAATAGACTTTTATAAATGTAGTTCCTTTCCATTTTGTAATATGCTTTTCCACTTAATGAAATATAAATTTTTGTTCATTGTCACATGCTTTTAGAATCCCTTTTAAAAACAGTGTAGTGTTCCAGTGAATAGATCTATTAAGATAATTGATTTACTAAATTACTTCCCTATTTTTGGACAGAGACTTCCCCATCCCTTGTATTGTACTTACAAATTTGCTTCACTTAACATCCTGCTTTGTGCCTAACTGTGTAAAAGTTGAATTACTGGCTCAAACTATATGTGTATATATGTATTTGAGGGACTTTGAATATATCTCCACAAACAGACCTTCAGAAAAGTAGTATCAATTTACTTTCCCAACAGTGATATATGAGAATACCCATTTTCTTAACTCTTATCTAAGCTATTGTACTGTAAAAACATTTGCTGATTTCATAGGTATAAAAAGCTGTCTTGTCTTTTAATTTATCATTTTTTTCTTAAGTGGAAAAATAAGTCCAGCAAGAGCTCTCTATATATTTAGGGCATTAGCTCTATGCCATTGGTAATGCAAACAGTAATTTGCATAATCGGCAATTGGATTCAGAGAAATTAAGGAATTTAGTTCATTTGGAATTGTCACATTATCTGCCTGCAGAAGATGCCCTTTAGAGGAAATTGTATTGCCATTCCAGAAAGGCAAGCATACATCATATTAACTTGACCACATTACAGAGAGAATTGAATTTATTTTAACTAAAGATATTTGAGCATCTACCAGGTGCTTAACAGTCTACTGTATATTACCATCCAGTGAGGGAAACTGACACATATACAACTAACTGTAATGCAGAATTAAAAGCCGTGCTGGCAATTTCAACAAAACACATATGTGTGAACACATATGTGAGAGGAAATTAATTTTCTAACTCATAATGGAAAAGTGATGAAGGAGGGGTTGACGATGATCGTGCAGAGGAGGTACGTGTGATGTGCGTGTCAAGCAAAGAAGTGGCGAGAGGGCCGTCACCAGTCAGGGGCACAGCACCTGGTGCAAATATTCATGGCAGGATACCCAAGGAAGGTGGGATGATTTGGGGTCATAAGGCTGGAAATTGAGGGGCCACACTGTGAATTTCCTTGGATACCTTAAGAAAAAGAAGACTTCCTGCACTGTGGAAGTAATTCTGAGATTCCAGTCAATAAAAATATAGAGACACAAGCCTGAAGAGCCTGCCAGCTGCATTTTGTGTAAGTGTGACTTAGAGCTTTTGCTGAAATCCACACTGCCTTCGCAGTCATCAGGGTGGGAGGACACTGAAGGACCAGGCTTCTCAGAAGGACTCCAAGTGCTGTGAGCTTCATTCAGAACCCTGATGCAGCTTTCCAGGCTCTCTGTGGCCCCAGAGCCCCACCACCCCACCTGGCGGGTGGATTGTTTTTAACCACGGGTTGGCATTTTCTTCAGTAAAGTTAGAGACAGGAGATGGCTGCCACCTTCATGGCTGTTAATTCAGAGACTGGTGAGGGGCAAAGGGGGATTAAGAAAAGACACACAAACATTTAGAGAGAAAGGTGGGATCAGGTGGGTACTGTCCTCTGATGGAGGAATAGTGACCCAGAGCTGGCTCCACGTGGTTATTACATAGGTTTTACCATCAAAAGTTTATTTGTGAGAAAGTTTCTGGAAAGCAGGTAGACTTGAAGTGACCCAGTATGGTTACCTTGCTCTGCTCAGCATCTTCTATTCCTAGGAGGCAGTGTCCGTGACTCAAGGTTAAAAGGGACATCTCTGGATGTTTGCCCAGGGAGACCAAGGGCCGCTGTGCCATAGCAACTGGGGAATGTGAACCCTACACTCACGTACAGGGAAATCCCAGTGCAAGTGCACCACAACCTCAAGATAATCAGACACCCTGAATCACATCACCCCTCCCCACAGGAGATAGCTTCCTGAACAGCCCTGCTCATGCCTCAGCATCTTCAAGCTCATGGTCAGTCTAAGTGTGAGGACAGCTAAAGTTGTCCTGGCAGGTTGAGTGAAAGGATTGGACAAGGCTAAATGCAGAATTTCAGAAGCAGCATGCCTCAAGGGAGAGGTACTGGTTCTGTGGATTGACAGAATTGGGTATATTTCTTAGTAAGTAACTGTAACTTTTAGGCAAGTTGCTTGATTGGACCTTCAGAGCTTCTATTTCCCTATCTGAAATACTAGTCTTACCAACAACTTGACGAGGTGCTATGCTGATGGAATGAAATAATGCACTCTATATCTGACATATAGTAGGCCTCCTAAAAAAAGCATTTCTTTATCCTCTTCCCTTCTTCATAAAAAGGGAGGTTATGATCCAGAGTTCCTCAGACATCCTCTGAATCTGGAGCAGCCAGGACTAACTTGGAGAGAGGATGTGCCAAACTGGCTGAATCTCTAGAAACCATGCGGGTTTTAGCTTATCACTGTGCCAACAAAACGCCACTGTATATTAAGAGAATTCCTTCTGAGTTTAAGCATTTCTAAATACCTTTCCTGAATCAAGTGTGAAAAGACTGTTCTTCTCTGTTTGTAAAGGCATCTCTCCCATCTGCCCCGGATTTTCACGTTCTGTAACTGGACGTGTGTACCCAGCTGGCAGCTGCGCCAGCCAGACCTGAGGTAACTAGAGTTTAGACCCCCATTTTTTTTTCCACTCCAGAGCTTACAAATTCTATTTCAAGCACACACTCGTACGGAATGCAGATGTGGGGATGAAAATCAGGCCCTTTGGGGGAGTGAGGCTGTGACATGAAACTGGAGTGAGACCGTAAGTGGCTCATCTGCAGTGGCCTCACCCCAGGCCTAGTGGGGCCCAGACCTCAGGGGTGGTTTTGGCCTTTTGATATAGCATTAGCAATCGCCTGGGAGAGTGGCCACACCTCCCATTTGGGGCAAGACATTGCACAACCTGTGATTTAGACAGGCTCGAAAGATTTTCTCTATACTCCGAGGAACGTGGAACCATGTGGAAATTCTAGAGAACTCCTTCCCTGAGGAAGCTGAGGGGAAATGGAGCTGCTTATGCCTGCCCGACACAAGAGGATTACGCTGGTCAAAGAAATTGCCACTTCAGAATGCATTCCTAATGAGAATACAAACCAGAGGCAAAGCTGTTTGGCTGTGGACATCACCTAATAAAAGCTCTTACAGCTCACACATGTGACATCCTCTTTGGATAACAGAGAATTTATTCATTCACTCAACAAATATTAAGAAACTTACTACCTGAAAGGTACTATCGTAGGTACAAAGGACGACAACAGCAACAAAAATGTTTTTTTTTTTTTTTTAAATCTCTGATCTCATGAAATTTACATTCTAGGAAGAAAACCTAACAGTAAACAACATAAATAATTAAAATGTAAATTATATATTTACCTCAGATTCTCAAAGGTGTTGCTATTGTCTTGGTTCCTGGTTGCTGTTCAGAAAGCTACCACTTTCTTGATACCAGTGCCTCCTAAGTGACTTTGTCCCCACCTCTGGGAGATTTTACAGCCCTCTGCTTTTTCCTGTCATCTCCAATGTCTCAGTGACCAGCCTAAATGCATGTTAGGGCATTTCATGAATGCTTTAAATCTTCCGTCTTTTTTCTCTCAGTTTGTGAGAGAAAAAAGAAAAAGAAAATTCTTGGATTATTTTTGGGGGAAATTCTTTTTTTCCTGATCTCTTACCCAAAGCTCTTTTATTAGGACTATGGTGCTCTGATGTCATTCTCTATTTTTCTTATTATTGTGCTTCTCCCTTTCTCACCCCTTAGTTCTGTTTGCTCTACTTTTTAAGATTCCATCAACTTTTTCACCGAATTTTTATTTCTGCTGCACGGTTCTCCAAGTGTTCCCCTGTGCCTGAGCTGCCTCGCCTCTGCAGAGTTTCTGTCACTTTGGTCGTTTCTTTCAAGGTACAACAGCTGATAAATACCTGTGCATCCTGAGAGTCTAAATGTATGGTGGAGACATGGTCATACCATGCCGCAGTCTCTCGGCTGGGCACAAATCACAAGTCTCCACACAGCTTGTAGATTCAAACAGCAATTCTTTATTCCCGAACTCACACGGGCCGACTACAAACACGCTCTGGGGGAATCCACGTTCTCTGCCCAAATCCACTCCGCATGGCAATACCAGTTGCAAATTTTATACATGGCACTCCACATATCCTGTGACCAGGCGACATCTAAATATCACGCTCAAAAATCTATAGGTCACCTTCTTCCAGCAACTCAGTGTTCTAGGGGGATCCTTCAGTTTCCTGACTGGGGTTTGAGCCCCTTGGCTAGCATTCTCTCCTGGGCCTGGGCGTCCTGAATCCAGTCTTTGGTTGGAGCTCTTCAGTCTTCTGATGTGAGTGCAATGAAGAATTCCTTGGCTGAGTAGTGCAGAAAGGGAGAGGTGGACATCGTGCCACACACTGGGGAAGAAAAGACTTCAACCTGGCCTCACGCGTTCAACTCACTGTTCCTTCCTCTCCTTTCCTGGATTTGTGTGGCCCTGGATGTTGTAGGTCAACTTCTTCCCTCAAAGATGTAGGTGACAACTTTGTCTCATCTGCTATGATCATCAAAGTTAAGGGTCTTATTCAAGAGCACACAGCCATTTTTTCTCTCCTCTTTGTCATTGTGGATTTATGTCTTTTTTGATTCCTCATTGCCATTTTAAATGGAATTTCTGAAGAAAGTAATAAATTTGTCTCATGAACTGCCATGTTTATCTAGATGTCGCTCTATTCTCACATTAGTCTGTCCTGTTAAGGCTTAGTGAAGTGGTGGTCCACCCTCGGTAGGATCTCACAAAGATTCACATTCAGTATTAGGGTCTTAGGTATCCTATTTCAGTGATGTGTTTCTGAATAACAAATGACCATAAAACATGGTGACTTGGAACGATGGCAGTTATTTATTTGTTTATGATTCTGCAATTTGAGCAGCGTTTGGAGGGAGCATCTCGTTTCTATTCCATGTGGCATCCGCTGGGATAGCTCATACACATGACCAGTCAGTAGATCTGGCTATACAATGAGTGCATAACTGGAGCCAGGAGGACTTTGGTTCTTTGTGTGGCCTCCCGCCCATGTGCCTTGGTTGAACTCCTGGAAGCGGATCCCAAGGTGCAGCTCACCTAGAGGAAAACCTCCAGTGTACAAACACATATCAAGTTTTCATTCTGCATCACACCTGCTAATAATGTTCCCATGGCCAAAGCAAGTCACAGGGCCAACCCCACAATCAGCGTGAAAAGTGACTACACTCTATAGGGGAATAAAATACTGAGAAATGTGGTTCGCTGGGGACCACATACCCCTGGGAATTCTATCATTCTGTGATTCAGTCTTGTGTTTTTCTTTGTGTAATGGACTTTTTCCCATTTTATTTATGAAATGTTGCTGTGTCCAACTCTTTTCCTGAAGCTAACTTAAGATGGTATAAATATACAGTAGGTATGAATTAAAACCACAGAAATATGGTCGCATTTCCACTAAAAATGTTTCTGAATGGACTACAAAGACTTAAGCTCTGTAGCTTACCCTTTGCTATAATGATTATGTTCCTGGTTAATGAAAGACATGGAAAAAATAACCCTAAGGGATTAGGTCCTAAGTATACCTTCCAAAGGAATTAAATGCTACCTTTCACCTTAGGCCAGCCGAGGTCAGTTCCTTATCTTTTTGGTTTTAAAACAGTGGTTAATTAGCCTCTTTAATACCTGCCTGGACTCTGGAGAATAAAAGCAGGATGCTTATGTGATAACCAGATAGTGCATTCCTTGGAAATTCCAAACATATATTCCTTGTCACATGCTTTTCAAGTTTGTCAAGAACATCTGTAAGTGCAGTAGGACAGACACAGCTTACCTTGTGCTTCAAGTCCTCTGAGTCGGACTAATAACCATGCTCTTTTTGCACGCAGGGGTTCTCTATCTCCAGTACGGAGATGAAACCAAGCAGCTCAGGATGCCGAATGAAATCACAAGTGCAGACACGATCCGTGCTCTCTTTGTAAGTGCCTTTCCACAGCAGCTCACCATGAAAATGCTGGAGTCACCCAGTGTCGCCATTTACATCAAAGATGAAAGCAGAAATGTCTATTATGAATTAAATGATGTAAGGTAAGTAGTCATGTCATTGGGTTTTTTTTTTTTTTGGGGGGGGGGTGCTTCCTCCATGTGTTGTATTTATGGTTTGTTTCTCTCTACCATATGGTATTTAGAGGGTCTTTTATCCCAGTGAAGGAAGCACAGCCATTATCATGATTGGCAGGATTATTCACCCAGGTGTGAATTCACTCTCTGGCTTTCCACAGTTCATTTGCAAGGCATAGTTTATAAAGATGGAGGCAAAA
Source organism: Callospermophilus lateralis (assembly GCF_048772815.1). Classification (NCBI taxonomy): domain Eukaryota; kingdom Metazoa; phylum Chordata; class Mammalia; order Rodentia; family Sciuridae; genus Callospermophilus; species Callospermophilus lateralis. The sequence continues at coordinate 32,058,471 of NC_135317.1, read as the reverse complement.
GACTTTTGCATGGATCTTTGAATATGACATCAAATCTTTCAATGTCATAAATCAGAAAAGAACATTAGAAATGATCCAGCCCACCATTTCATCTCAAAGTCAGGAAAACCAAGGCCCTGAGAGTTGGTGGAGAAACTTGGTGAGAACTGAAAGCAGTACTCAGGACTAGAAATTTCCAAACTCCCTCTCAAGTGCTCTTTCCCCTGTAGACAAAGACTGTGGCTGTTTGGGGTAGTGATCCTACTGGGTCTTAGAATATAAGCAATGGACTCATCTTTATTGCCTAAAAGAAATGAGACTGAAAAGCATTCTCACTTTCCATTTGTTTCTTTGAGAGTGTCCTTTACCTAAGAGTCTCACTTTTCAGGAGGGCTTTCTCCAGGACACCCAGATGGATGTACTCTAAAACTAGATTATGTAGACTCATGGTATTGTAAATGGCAAAAAAACAGAAGCATCCTATTGGCTGTAGTGGTGGTTACAGAAGAGACCCTTTTGAACTATTCTATTCAAATAACCTGAGAAACAGGACTTAAATCACTAATATGGTGGCCTTTACTTATTTTAGAACTCAGGAGATTATTTAGTGGATAATCTGGCCCTTTCATTTTATGGAACCAGAATCTCAGATAACATCAAAGTTAAGGTTCTTATTCAAGAGCACACAGCCAATTAAGCACTAAGCCCCACCCCAAACCTGGCTGAGGACATTCTCAGATCATCAAGGGCAGAACTTGGGGTTTCTGGATCCTTGCCCCATGGTGATAGCAAGCTCTCCTGTTTTGTTATCTTGGAAATAACGAGTACCACTTTTAAAAATATGCCTTTAGAGGACAGTAAATGTAAGCCGATAAATATCTAACAATGATCACAAATGACATATTTAGTATTGTGCCAAGATGAATGAGTAATTTAGGGCTTTCAAAGTTTGACACATGCCCTAAGGTATAGGTGCTACCTATTACACAACCTTCCTGCTTTTTAAAATCGGTTTAAATATTCATGAGTACCAGAACATTCATGCTTGTTTTCGATATAAATTATTAGTCAAGCTATCACCAAAACTTTTTTTTTTAATTTACAAAGCATAAACTTAAAGCTGAAATAATCACATTATGTTTGAAGACTGTTTGCAATAATATAATCCCATGTAGTATTTTTACATGGACATGACATTTTATAACAATCATATTTCCGCACTTAGAGGCATGGAGGGATGCTGCCATAGGAAGTAGGTATGAAACTAAGCACTCTTGATTTTGGAGCTCAGGGCTGAGGAGAGGGTTGTAGACAATCACTGTCTTGCAGCCTATGGGAGGATTGCCATAAGTCTGCTTCCTAGAGCCTTTCCCAAGCCTCAAAATGTGGTTCATTTGGTTCTTTTTGCATTCTTTGGGAATGTTGGAAAGCAGTTAACAAAGAGAAATGCGAGGAGGACTAGGAGGAAACAGGTCATGGCCCTCCTTGCAAACCCATTTGGTAAGATTAGTGAAAATAGCACTTGAAGGGCAGTCACTTTTTAAACACTATCATTCCCAGTGATGCTTACATTTTATGATCGAAAAAATGATGATCTTTTTGATCTTTAAGCTGCAGTACTGATAGCCTGATTTTTTAAAATCTCATTTAAAAAGCTTAAGTGGAAAGTCATTGATTTGTAAATTTTCTATAATTTTACTTCTCCAGTTTCTTTGATTTAAATATTTAAAAAGACCTAAAAGTGTTCAAGCAGGGAAAATACTTTTGTTGGATGATGAATATAATATTTATGCTAAATGATCACATATATATCCTTCCTGAGAATCACTCTCTCTCTCTCTCTCTTTTAAATATAAAAGATGGTTCATTTCTATTTCATTTGAATGGTAGAAGAAATTTTTACCACAAGCAATATTTTAAGACCAAAAAAAAAAAAAAAAAAGTATCACATAGGCTCTAACTGAAGACAATGGCTTTAATCTAAACTCAAGGCAAACTTCATGTCACCTCCTGAGTATTTTTGAAGCAAGAGTGTATTTTCTCACCATTTGGCTTATTTCATTATGTGTTGGGTTCTGTGTATTTTCCTTCGGGAAAATGCTGCAGAGTTCGGGTCAGAATACTGTGTTGTAAATGTCACCACCGTAAATGCAATCTGGCCTTTTACTGTTGGTTCATCTCAGATGAACATGTTTCTAAATTAATCAGAAACCAAGCTCATGTATTTTCAAAATACCTTTACAGTTGCAGTAAGTCTTTCTCACCAGTGAGGTTTGCAGTTTCTCCACATCATCACACATGACTTCTGCCTCTAGCCAGAGGGTGTGTTCCTTTAGTGAATGCCCAAGGTCTTGCCTCTACGACATTCCCCTTCTCATTAACTGAGCCCCTTTTAATAACAAGGGCTGTATGCTCCCCTCAGCAGACTTCTAACGAGCTCCTTGAAACGTGGAACAAATATGCAAGCTTGGACTAGTCCTTGCTTCAAAGTAATGATTGGCAGGTATTTAAAAAAGAAGAACAGGACCAGTCCAAGAATCCTCCACTTCACTTAAAACCAAAACATAACCCAGTAATCCCAGTGATTGCAATCAGCCCATTAAATGCATCGCTGCACCTGGGAGAAGGTATTTGTCCTCCTGCACACATTTTTCTGAGTTTGCCCCAGCCATCACTGGAGTGGAATCACAGGGTAGACAGGGATGAAGGGACTTTGGATGGCCCTTCCAGGGCTTTACAGTGCGAAACAAGGACTTCGTACACATTCATGTGCTCTTAAATAACTTTAAGGTAGGCGCCAAGCAAGGTATGGGATATCTGTCTTTTGCTTGTGGGATGACTCATTGGCTGTAAGTGCTAGGTTTAGGAGAGAAGAATTTATCTGCTGCTGTTCCTTTATGGCCTATGATTCAATTTGTATGTAGGAAAGTATGTTTTAAAACCCACTGTGGAAGAAACAAATGCACTGTAAAGATATTAATTTAATTTAATTAATTTGGGTACTTTTTTAAGACTGCATATAACATTTTATTTTCTTTGCTGAACATGTTTGGAGACAAAAAGAAAAGAAAAAGAAAAAAAGGCATTTGTGTGTGTGTGTGTGTGTGTGTGTGTGTGCACATTCATTAGATAAGCAGCAAACCAGGTGTTTGAGCAAAGTAAACGATTAAATATTTAAATATTAACCGAATCTCTTTGAACATATTGTAAACGTTGGAATTTTATTGTTTTTGAAAGCGTTAGTTTTCCACCCTCCGAATCTTGAAAGAAAGTTCTTGTTACCTGATATTTATGGGTGGAGAGCTACACTGAAAGAATAATACTTGCCCGAGGAACGAGACAAAGAAAGAAAAGCTGAAGTCGTTTTTCTTCTTTTCCTTATTGATATTTGCCTATTTTATGGTGAAAGAACTTTTTGTGTGGTTTCTGGTAGACACTGCCAGATTGTCTGTTCATGGCTTTTACCTGATCCTCCAGAGCAGGCAGAGGAAATGGCCAGAGTCAGGCTTCTTTCATCTGCCATAGTTTTTGATGTTTTTGATTCCAGGAACATTCAAGACAGATCCCTCCTCAAAGTGTACAACAAGGATCCTTCACACGCATTCAGTCACACACCAAAAACTGTGAATGGAGACCTGAGGGTAAGCGGCACTGTTCTATTTTTAACTTTTCTTGGTGGGTCCAACCATCTCTTCTTCTTGTTCCTGCTTCTCACATAGTCACACCCCACCACCTGGTTTCATGGGTTCTCCTCTGGTGACTCATTGTTTATTCCAGAGTAGAAAAATAAGATAGCCTCGTCATTTGGGGCAACCAGATTGAAATGGGAGTGTTATATACCCTAATTCACCTCACCTCTAAGCATGGAGTGTATATTTTATTTTTATCTTGGGCAAGGTGGGGTTTGAACCCAGGGTCTCCCACCTGCTAGGCAAGTTCTATATCACTGAGCTACACCCTTCCAACCCCTAAGCCTAGAGCTTAGAAAAAGCCTCCTTCCAAGAATATGCTGAAAATCTTCTCCGTAATACACTAATTTAGAGGATCCCTTGAAATTTTTTCCTCCAACATAAAATTCACATACAAAGAGTGCACATGTTACATGGACAACTGTTTTTGTTCTCAGAGTGTGCCTTCCAAGTTCCTCACGTTCTCTTTCCATTTTTCACCTTCTAATCCAGGACTGTTTGTTGTTGTACTGTATTTAATATTAGCAGATCTTCTGTGAACCATGTTGTGGGCAAGCACAAACATCTGTGTGATTTAAGAGCTAAAATCCTCTAGATTTAGATCATCTCAGGAGATCAAACAAATATTCACAGTACACAGGGGTGTTTTGAAGGAAAAAAGAAAAAGGAAACTAAAAAAAGAAAATTTTAAGATCACATTCATGTAGTTCCACCAGGAAGGGATTGAGTTTCTAACAATAATGTTACATTCCTCTGAAGTAAAAATGGGAGGGGAAAATAAAAGATTTGGTTCTCAGCTGCACACCCCATAACCCGCCCCCCTACACATACACACATTTAGATGGCACTGCACCATTTCATATCATCTTTTCTATGGATTAGCCCTTAGTTGAATGTTGAAGGGTAACTAGAAAGGAAAAAAAAAATTACTAGCAAAGAAACTCAGGCATGATTCTTTCCTGGAGTTGGAGTATTGTTCCTGAGTGAGGTGTGCTGTCTGTCTCCTGATAATGCTTGTTGGTTTCCTATTGCCACTAGAACAAATTATGACAAATATAGTGGCTTAAAACACTGCAAATTTATGATCTTATGGTTCTAGAATCTTTAGACTGACATGAGTTTTGCTGGCCCAATATAAGGGGTCACTAGCAAGGCTTTTCTGGAGGGTCTAGAGAGAATCTATTTTCATTTTTCCCCCCTATGTCTTCTAGCAGTCATCCACATCGATTTGTAATCCCCTTTCTTCATGTTCAAACCTAACAAAATCGCATCACTTTGACCCAGTTTCCATCGTCCTATCTCTAACCTGTGGTCTGCTTTTCAAGACATTGTGGTAACAGTGGGCCTACACAGTAGTTCAGAAAAATCTCCCTATTTTCAAGTTAGCTGATTAACATCTTTAAACCTGTCTTTCCCAAGTACCCCAATATAACCTCAAGTGCAGGGAGTTAGGGTACAGATATTATTGGGGAGCCACAGTTGTATCTCCTACAAAGGGTATGTGAGTTCAAGACCAAGAAACAAGTCAGGAGGTTTAGTTGAAAGTGCTAGAAGAATTTTCTGTGTAATTCTGGATTGGAACATGAGTAGGGACCTGTGGAACCAGGGTCTACGTTTTTGGAGAAAAAGGCCGCTTATATCCTCAAATGCTTTTTTATGTCTAAAATGGTGTGTGTAGAACTGAAGTCTGTGTTGCTACTTTGGAAAATCTAGAATTTTGAGGTTCACTTTTAACCAGTTCTACTTCAACTATAAACCAGAGCTACATAAAGACAGATTGTGTCATGCCAATCATGAAGCATGGATACATACTATAAGACACTGTGCCTTTTATTACTCTTTTTTGACATTCATAGGAATCTTTTCCCCTTTGGATATCATATATATATATATGCTGGGCCTTTGAACTGGAGTTCCGTTATGCTTGGAGTTGTTTCTGTTACGTAGAGCCATTCCCAGACAGGCGCCCCACAATTGCCTTTGAGAATCTTGTTTATGGCTGGGAGGACACCTGTTTTAACTCTTAAGCAGATGTGGTGCCTACATAAGGACCTGCTGTGAGGACTGGAAGCATCAAATATTAACCATATGCACAAAGCCTATTAAAATGCACAACTTTTGCTAAGGGTTTCAGCAAGTGGATCCATTTTTGTTTGTAGATGAGATGACAACAATCACTTTCTAGGTTATCCACAGCCTACGTTAGACACCAGTTGTTTGTATAAGAAAGTCAACCATTGTCCTCAAATGAGGGGATGACAAATGTTCACCATCCAATACAACAGAAAAGCTTTTCTGTCTCAATAAGACTATTTAGAAATGAAAAAATAGAAACCAGCTAGATGCAATCATGCCTTTAGTTTGTAATTTGACCCCTCTTCACAGATTCTCTAAACTTAAAGACATGGAATTCCTTGGGCCTCACCTTTTGGTTCTGGAAGTTAGAATTCATTTTCCTTTCCTGATGATTGTGTCTGCATTGCTATGAAACTACAGGAAGTTTTGTTGAGCCTTATTTGTAGCCCAGCTCCAAAACCCCATTGTTCATGGTAAAGAACAGAGCTAGGATCAGTTGTCACAGAGTAAACCAAGCTGCATGCTGGGTTTCGGGGAGCTACGTCCTCCTCCGTATGTTTGCAATGTAAGTGTGGCCTGAAGGAATTCCACAGTAACCGCCTGCATGCGTCAGTCACTGCAGCCCTGCCCCTGATGTCATTAGCCTTCACTTGCCAGCCTCTAGAGTCAGCCTGGGCCAGAACTCCCAGCTGCCCACTCCTTACCAATAAACATGCATATGAGAAAGACATTGGTTGGAACAAGTAGAGGGGTAACATCAACCATGCCAGAACTTTGCCGTGGCCTCGGAGACTTTCCTGAAATGATAAATTTAATATCTTGCCTTTGAACAGAAAGAAAATGTTCAGATTGTATATCCAAAATTCCCAGGCATTTCTCCCAGGGCAGTTTTATGATAGAATGGCGTTCCTCAGGAAGTGTGTTAGACTAATGTATTAACTCTGAGGTTATGGGCTTCAGAGTGTGCATGGAATTTGTGCTTGGTGGGAAGCATGTGTCTAGCTTTTCATTTAGCATCTAGCTGAGCATTTCTGAGGCCAGGATATCTAATGAGACTTGTGGTTCTCAACTGGATCTGCGCCCACCCGGCTCTGATTTTTGCACACGGGTGCAAATCACCCTGATGTAATTTAATCACATAGCTTTTGTTTATTGCATCAGATGGTAGAGCTGATAATTCAGTTCCCAGGAGATCGAGCTTCCCATATGGAAGGGGATCTTTCACACAAATTATATAGGTACTCACAGGGTTTCTAATTCACAAATACATAACTTAAAATGAACCATTCCATTTTCTGGTTCTCAAAGAGTACTGGTGACTTCCTGGTAGCTTTTCCATAGTTTGGAGGCTTCTTTACCTTCTTGTATATAATCAAGATTACTTCCCAAGATTCTTTACTCTCCCTTAATGCTCTCCCTCTTGTCTCCTTCTGTTAATTTCACTTGTCTAGGATTTTTACTTGTATACAGACAACTGCCAGATTTTCATTTAGATCATAACTCCCCAGAATTGCCCCTGCATCTTAAATTACTTCCTAATACCCAGATGAGTCACCGCTGCCCAGGCCTCTTCTATTTGAACTTTGTGTTTGATGCTGAGGAATGGTCTCCTTAGAAACCATGGGCTTCCATTACATCTCCATGTCTAAATTCCTTACCTCCATTCAAACACCCCCAGCCTCCTTTATTCACTAGTGTTTCTTCCTCCCTTTTCCCCCTAAATGATCTCCAGTGTGTTCCCACAGTCTTTATCAGTTTGGGGATTTTAGTTTTTATTTCTTTTGTCTGTTTTCTGAACTTTTGCACTTGTGGTTTTTATTTGACTACTGATTTAAGTATTGCATCCATATGAATGACCCTTAAAACTGTATCCTAGTTCTGTCATCTCCAGAATTCAAGACCCAAATGTTCAACTTCTATGTGGTTCTTTTCATACTGGCCTGTATTCTTCTAGCATTTCAAATGTATCCCATTGAAGATAAAATTGCTGTTTTTTTTTTTCTCCAAACCTTTATCCTCCTTGATTTTTTTATTAGCTTTTGAGGTTAGATTGGTTACATTGGGGAGTATACATGTGTGCATGAATCTCTGGGGGGCTAGGGAATGTGAGGTCAGTGATTCTTCTTTTGCCTGATTCTTGCTATTCACATATTCAAACAGCCGCCAAAGTCTGCCCATTTCACGTTGCAAGGTCTTTTAAAAATGGCCCTTCTGCCATTGCCCACACCAATATCCTTATAATAGCTAACACATTTTTATGTAATTCTCAAGACAAATTTTTGAGACAGGCATTGTAATAAGTCCCTTCATTTATAGTTGATGAAACCGTTTCTTATGTTTAGAAATTATCCCAGGGCCACATGGCTAGAGAGAAAAGGCTGATCTTTGAATTGGAGTAACTTAGTTGTGGATACTAGGCTCCTTAGCTAACATTCTGCTGCTGTAGTTACAATAGTCATTATTTCTCTACCAACTGCATCAGCTGCAGTTCTGTTCTTACTCCCCAGTGTTTCCAGTTCCAAGTTGTCCTCTTCTTTCCCACATGTCTGCCTGCTATGGGTTGGAGATGGTTTAAGGCTCATGGGCTGGAAGCTTGGTCCCCAACGTAACAGTTGTGAGAAGTGGTAGAACTTTAAGAGCTGGGGCCTGGTGGAAGGTGGTTGGAAAATGGATGGGGGTGGGGGGATCTACCCTCAGAGGAGATCAGTGTAGTTCTCCCAGGCCTAGATTAATTGTTACAAGAGTAGTTTGTTATGAAGCAAGATCACCTCACATGCTTGGCCCCTTCCGCACATGGCCATTTCCCTTTCTGCTTCTTGGCCAAGTTGATGCAGCCTGGCCTATAGATACTGACACCAGATTGTCTGGGCTTTTTAGCCACCAGAATCGTCAAAATCATGAGAAAAAGAAGAAGAGGAAGAAGAAGAAGAAAAAAAAAACCTCAGGCATTTTGTTATAGTAGCATGAAACAGACTTAAGACATTAACTTTCAAAATTCTGGTCTTCAAACATATTGCCAGACAAATTGTCTGATTCCCTTAACAAACTGCTGCCTTGAGAAAAGTGTGGTAAAGGAGCGCTAAGTTTCTCAGGACTTGACTATGTTGTAACAACCAAGTGCCATAGGCACACCAGTGTTTGGATACTGAGTTGAACAGACCAACTGTAAAAAAATGTCCTTAAAACTATTTGAGAAAATTCCACATGTGTTAGGAATCAGATGATATTAAGATGAAACTGGTAATTCTGTGGGGTATAATAATAGGTTGGTGGTTTATTTTTTAAAATGAAACATACGAAAGTATTGCAGGTTAAATGACAGGATGAATGGAATTTGCTTTAAAACACTCCACCAAACAATAATAAAAATCTACACACATACAGGAAGTAGATGAAACAAAATTGTTGAAATGTTGAAAAATGCCAAAGCTGGGAGATAGGAATTCATTATATTATTTTCTCCACTTTTTTATATTTGACAGTTTCCATAATAAAATGTTTTAAAAGTAAAAACTTGCTTTTCGAGTCTAACGAAAAGAAGAATGCCTATTCCATGCAGCTTTCCCTAACGCTCTGTTATGATTAATCCCCCCCCCCCCCCCCCCCCGTTGAGGACACGTTGCACATTACCCTGGTGGTGTAGTCATTTAGGTTCATCTCATCCACAGACTGTTAGTTCTTCAAAGGCACAAACCATAATATGTTCATCTCAGTAGACCTCTGAAAGCCAGTCCAGCATCCTAACCTGTGGTAAAAGTTGAGTAAACCTCTTTACATGGATTGCATTGAGTACTATAATGATGGTGCTACAAATGCTGTATTATTCATTTTCTGTTATTAATGAGAACCCACTGTAAAAATCTCTCTGTTCTCATCGCCAGAAATAGTTGTGCTTCTCTTGGTTTATTTTTATCATATGGACATTTTGAATCTTGTAAGTGATCATTTTCCCTCTTTGTGTTGCTCCTCTAAAGCTTAGAATTAAATCTCTGGCCCACCCACAGCAAGGATATAGGCATTTGTGGTGGGTATTTTGTGTATTGGCTTTGTTCCTGGCCCCTCTCTTTAATTTCCCTACTTTTCGATTTCTTCTTGTTGTACATTCCACTTTGACTTTCATTTTAAAAAAATGTAATAAGTAATGTGAACTCTGTTAATTTCTTGCAGAATCTGACAGGATATAAATAGAGTTCATTCTATACCATTGTTGTCCTGAATGTGAGATAGTAGACCTTTTTGTGTCTGCAGTAGACAATGTGTTAAAGTACTTTACATACTGTTCTATTAGTCCACAACTCTGCAAAGTAGGTATGCTGATTTTTTTATAGATGCTATAACTGAGGCCAAAGAGGTCTTTCCCAAGGTCACATGGATTGGAGCTCACCTCTTTCTGTTTCTTTGAATTTAATCCACAGTCTCCTTTCCTTCATAGTTTCATTCAAGTTTAGCAAGTTTTGAAATGTACAAAATATACTTTATTAACATTTGTTTCATCTCTTGACACTATATTGTACTTGATTCATGGCATCTTTTCATGTTTCACTTTACCCCATTCTGTTCTCTGTTGACTGTACTAGAAAGATACCCTTAGGGGAGGTGGATAAGGAAAAAAGGAACAGGAAGTGTGGAGCAAAGAATCCCAAGAGGTGGAAGCTTCAAAAAAAACACTCCTAGCTGATTTTCTTGTTTGTTCAAAGACTTCTTTGACCCAACCATGATATCCCCTTGGCTGTCACAATGACAGTGCTATTAAAAAATAATATTCATCATATGCTTGTCTGTGCTTAGCACCTTGATAAATGTTTTGCTTGTAGTTGTTCATCTCTGACTGTAAAAACAAGGTAATGTGAGAGTTCTTATTATCTTATTACCTGTGACAGATGAGGAACCTGGTGCTCATCAGAGAGGTTAGTGAACCTGCTCAGAATCACAGAGCCAGTGAGAGAGAGAGAGTGGGTCTCAAGCCAAGGAGAACTCTGGAACTGGCCTTCCTAGTCATTCCTATGCTTACCTCAGTCCTTTCCCAATGCTGTCTCCAAGATCCATGTCTATGGGTCATTTCCTTTTTTTTTCTTTTATTCTTACTTTTATTTTGTCTTTATTTTTTATATTTCATATTGGAGCCTTATACTTGGATATAATGGTGGGGATTCATTGTGATATATTTGTACATGCCCACAATGTGATGTATAATTCAATCAATATTGTTCTGCAGTATTTCCCCTTGCCCTCCCCACTCCTTTTCCCAATCCCTTTTCCCTCTACCTTCACTGATCTTCCTTTGACTTTCAGGAGAGCCCCCCTGAACCTTTCTTTTACTATTTCCTCCCTCACTTTCTCATAGGAGACACAACCCATGACTTTTTGAGTTTGGCTTGTTTCATTTAACATAATGTTCTTAAGTTCCATTTGATTTCCTGCAAATGACAGTTTCATTTTTCTTTATGGCTAAGTAAAACTCCATTGCGGAACCAGGCATGGTGGCTCATTCCAAAGATCCCAGTGGCTTAGGAGTCTGAGGCAAGAGAATTACTAGTTTAAGGCCATCCTCCGCAATTTAGCAAGGTCCCAAGCCACTGAGGGAGATCCTGCCTCAAAATAAAAAAATAAAAAGGACTGGGGATGTGGCTCAGTGGTTAAGTGCCCCTGGGTTCAATCCCCAGTACCAAAAAAAGAAACAAACAAACAAAAAACTCCCTTGTGTATATTTACCACATTTTTTTTTATACATTTGTCTACTAATAGACACCTATGCTGGTTCCATACTCTGGCTATTGTGAATTATACTGCTATAAATGTGGGTATGCATGTGTCATTATGGTATGGTGACTTTAATTCTTTAGGATAAATACTGAGGGTAGTATAGCTGGGTCACATGGTGGTTCCATTCCTAATTGAGGAATCTCCATTCTGATTTCCACGGTGGTTGTACCAATTTGCAATCCCACCAAAGTGTAAAGTGTTCCTTTTTCTCCACATCCTCATTTATTGTTTGTATTCTAGATGGTTGCCATTCTGACTGGAATGAGATGCAATCTCAGTCAGTGTAGTTTGGATTTGCGTGTCTCTAATCGCTAACAGTGTTATTTCAGATACATTTGTTGGCTATTTGTATTTTTTTCTTTTGAGAAGTATCTATTTAGTTCATTTTCCCATTTATTAATTATTTGGAGGGGTTTTTTTAGTGTTAAATTTTTTTTAGTGTTAAGTTCTGGTTATTAATCCCATCAGAAGAGTCCCTAGGAAAGATTTTCTCCTGTTCTCTAAGTTCTCTCTTCACATTCGTAATTATTTTCTTTGTTGTGTGAAGTTTGTTAATTCAATGCCATCCCATTTATTAAGTCTTATTATGTCCTGAGCTTTGGGGTCCTATTGAAAACAGTATTGTCTTTGCCTATATGTTGGAGTGTTGACCCTACATTTTCTTCTAGGAGTTGCATAGTTTCTGGTCTGATTCCTAGATCTTTAATCCATGTAGAGTTGGTTTTTGTGCCGAGTGAGAGATAAAGGTTTAGTTTCATTCTTCTATATGTGGATAACCAGTTTTCCCAGCACCATTTGTTAAAAAGCACCTCTTTTTTCCAGTGTATGATTTTGGCACCTTTGTCGAGGACCAGATGACTAGATAGGTGGGCTTGTTTCTGGGCCTTCTATTCTGTACCCTTAGTCTACGTGTCTGTTTTTGTGCTACTACCATGCGGGTTTTGTTACTATCACTCTGTAGTATAATTTGTGATGCTTCCAGGGTTGCTTTTTTGTCTTAAAATTGTTTTAGCTGTTCTATTTCTTTTATTCTTTATTCTAGGACTATTCTGTTTTTCTAGTTCTGTGAAGAATGCCATTGGTGTTTGAATGGGGATCACATTTAACCTTTTTAGTAGTTACTGATGCACCTATCTTAAGTTCCTTGCCAAACTCCAGGCTTCTTGGAGGCCAGGGCCCCATTTCATGCATCTTTATGCTCCCTCTGGCTCTCTTCAGTGTCCTTGTCCTGAGTATATGGATGAAAAATGGTACTTACATCACCACTTTCCTGTCAGACTTCCTGCTGATGTTTATCTACTAAGATCAATACGATGATCTGTAAACACAAACATCTGAGGTTTGCAGCACATTCCTAGTTTATGCTGGTATGGGTTGCTGGCCCAAATGAGAAATAAGAGTGTCTATCTGTCCTAACAGCATTCCCCATTTCATTAAGATGATCTGATAGCAGCTAATAATCCAGAAATTTAAGATGAAAATAACAATAAGGAAAAGGGTCTGAATTTGTCAGATTAAACTAAGTGATTGTCCAAAAAAAAAAAAAAAAAAATCTTTTTTTTTTTTTTGGAAGAATGGGTTTCAGGAATTGCATTCATCTTTGTTGGAGAGTAAGTTAAATATCAGCAACAAATCTAAATAATACAGATCATGTGTTGCTGCATTTATGCACTAAGACAAATCTAGCTTTCAGATTGAGTTTGTAGTCAGGACTTCAAATACCTCCAGACTTACAAAATAGGGCTCATGGTTTTAGAACAGATAACCTCACCCCCTTATGGCAAAATTTCACTGATTCTGTCTCCCAGCTCCCTGGTCTCACTCTCAGTCCCACTCTGGTCTAACCTCTCATGTGAGATTCCTAAAGATAACGGTGAGAAAGATAGGAGTGGTAGCTCCTTTCCCAGAAGCTGATCATTGAAAATATAGACGGACATGTATAATGTTCCCTATCAGTTCCACACTATGTGAAATCCTTGCCTAGTATTTGCTTGAGTGGATACTCTGGACCTCACCTATGAGCAGCACATGTACTAATGTTCCTATTATATTGTGTCTCTCTAACATGCAAAAGGATGATTTCTGTTCCAACTGATTAGAAATGACTTACTGAAATGATCAGCCATCGAATACATTTTAATGCAGTGGCAGTCCAGAACCTGGCAGATAGTTCCCTCTTCCCTCACTGCTCCCTGTTATAAAGTCTGCTTTTTTTAGGAAGCAAGAAGGTAACATATGCACATCAGAGATACAGTTTTCAAGTGATACAAATCTCATCTTTCTTGCTGCATGGCTGCTTGCTTTTCCTTGCACTTTTTTTTTTTTTTTTTTTTGTCATTGAGAGGTTATGACAACATGAGCCATATTGTATTTATAAACATCACGTGTTTCCTTGATATGGCTTGCAGTGTCTGCCAGACAGAACACATGGAAGAAACACTTCTTGTTAGCTCAGCATTGGTTTTAGTTATGCTGATTTCCGGGACAGGAAAAATGCCTTCCTATTTAGATTTAACTTTCATAGAGTAGAAACAAAACCTCTGAATGTCCGTGAAATGGTTTTAACAAGGGTGGATACTGCTCCTTTAAACCACATATTTTGACTAAAAGCTTCCTTCTGTAAGAAAACCAAGCCTGGCGTTTAGTCACCAAGAAGACAGGCAGAGCAGGAAGCATTCGAGAGATGGGTGATTTCCAGGTCTCTGCAAGTCTAGAAAGTTTTTTCTAGAAAAGAAAGATCCACGGAAGATGAAAGGTAAGAACTGTGTCTTTATAACAAAATGTGATTTGGGGAATTTTTTTTTTTCTTTTTTGGTCACGCTCTGGCACATTTACATTCACCCGAGTTAAGCCTTCTGTATTCAAGTTCAATTCAATAAGGAATCACAATTGAGGTTTTTATGTCAACTTCATGTGCTCTGCTTGGAAGGAGACCTCTTTGTTGCTGGCATTCCTCTGTTTTGAAAGATCCACTGAAATTACACTGGGCTGTCTCCATTCCACAAATCTTGTGAATCTAGTTTCTGTTTAACCTTATAATTTAGAAAGGGATTTAAGATGTCAATGTAGTTTGCTTGTACAGAGCTTGTTGATTTATGTGTTTTGTGACAGTGTCCCATGTTTTCAGGAAGATGTTGACTTGTGTTCAGTTTCTGAGACAAATGTAGAAAATTGGAAGACGTGGTACAAATGGGAGGGAAATTAGGATGTGTCCTTTAACAGGCCGGGGGCGGGGGGCGGATTATTTGGTCTTTTGTTCCTGTGAAAATCACTTTAAGATTTTAAATGAAAACAATCCCTTTATCTTGGTTTTGAAAATGTTTAAAGAAATATCAATTTAAACTTGATAAAATGATGTTGAAAACTCCTACCGTTTATGAATAATAGATTTGAGTCTGTTACACCAGGTTTAATGATTGCCTGAAAAAGTCTTTGATAGAAATTACGCTGATTGAAGTGAATATTTTGTCTTACTCTTTCAGAAGTTTGTTCACAAACTATGCATTAATTTCTCTTTAAGGAATTTAATGAAGATTTTATGTCAGTTTTTCTTTAAAGATATATGTGTGCATGGATCTGCTTATCTACATGCTGTCTTTATCACAGTCTGTAGACGAGTTGATGCACATGAGATGTAATTATCCAATGCAATCTAAATAACAGATATTTTTATTAAGTCATAATGATAATCCTATGGCATAGTTAATATTGTACCCATTTTAGGATTGGAAAACTGAGGCTGAGAGAGATGAAGTAGCACACTAGTAGCAGAGCTGGGGTTTAAATCCAGGCTGATTCTCCATAGCCCTTGTTTCTATATCCCACACTACACAGCCTCACCAGTAGCTGATGCCTACAATCTGGAGTCAAATACAGATAATTTATCTTGAGAATAATAATAATAATAAAGTAATATTGGAACTGGCTTCAAGATAAGTTATTTTGTTCTTCAGGGAATTTTTTTTTTAAGATCTGTGGCATCTAAAACCTTGGACTATATCAGCTGATTCTTTAATCATGGACCTAGTTATAAGTTAGTGAAATGAAAATGTGAACATCAGATAGCAAAAAGCACCTTGGGTAAACTGCTGATTTTACTGCTGAAGATTTTATTTCTTTTTTTTTTTCTTGCTTTGTGTGCTGCAGTGTTCATTTAAAATGTGTTGGGGAGAACAGGGAGAGTATTTGTAAGCTTGATTTGGAAGTGAGAAAGTGTCTTTGAATGGAAACTGGCTCAATGTGCCCACCTGTCACTGTTTCAGGACCAGACCAGGGAGAATGTTCCAGAAAGTTAGAGGTGAAGGTTCTGGGGTTAGGGCAGCGAGCTGAATGAGCCATCTCAGAACCAGAGTTTCCCCTGCAGCATTGCTCTTCCCACCCCTTCCTGAAGATTGAGACATCAACTGAGCAACAAAAATACTCTGGTGATTTGCGATGCAAAGTAATTACTGCCAACAGCATCACCAGGCGATGCAGCTGCTCATCATAACACAGAATTTGGGCTTCAGGATCAAGGCAACTTGCTTCCAACCCCACTTCAGCATAAATCCCAGGGTTAGCTAAACAACTAGCACAGCTCAAGTAGACACTTGGAACAGAGCATCAGCAGGTATCGGGTAGAGTTGACTCCCAAAGGGTCCCAAGCCATGGCTGGAGTGTGTGAGAGGGTTTTGCCACACCCATCTACCCTTTGATGTACAAGCCACATGTCTTTTCTTTGCTTTTACAAATATAGATGTTAACGGAAATGGCCTTTGACTAGAAACATATGTCCTTGTATTTTTAAGTCGTATCCCTTGTACCTACATGTCGTTATCTGGCCAGGATTTTGCCTTCCCAGATCATGCCAAACTGTTCCCTACCACATGAGCTGAGGTTCCATGGGTCCACAGTGCACTTCTAGTTGTCCATTCTTTCATTCTTTGCTCTATGCTTTTCCCAAACTGTCTCAGGTGAGCATGTGTTATTTCATATAAACTCGAGAGCGGAAGGAATCATGTATTAATCTTTAAAGAGGAAAAAAGGTGTTTTTTCTCCTGGTAACATAATTCCTCCCTGGTATGCTTTTTTTTTTTTTTTCTCATAGGGTAGCAATCTCTTTGCTTGCCTGTAATTTGCAGGAGTGATAGACACTTTGTCTGCTTTTAAGGAAACAGAGCAAGCGGCTTTAGATTTGTGCATCATTGATGCTCCTTCAATGAACAGGCTTGACTTATTTAGAGTCATTGGGCTTTCTAGGTAGAAAGAGAGTATTAGGTGTCATCTTTGGTAATCCATTCACCTGTAAGTTGAGTCCCAGGAAGTTCAGAGTAGTTGAAGAGGTTTGGTCAAAATCACAAAATAAAGCAGGGCCTGGTGGCACAGCCCTGTAATCCCAGCAGCTCAGGAGGCTGAGGCAGAAGGATTACAAGTTCAAAGCCAGCCTCAACAATTTAGTGAGGCTCTAAGCAACTTAGAGAGACCCTGTCTCTAAATTTAAAATGTTTTTTTAAAGAGGGTTGGGGATGTGGCTCAGTGTTGAAGCACCCCGAGTTCAATCTCCAGTACCAAAATAAATAAATAAATCACACAATAAGGTAATGACAAAAATCAGGCTAGAGCCCAAGCCACTGTCCTCAGACCAGCCCCTTGTCCATATCTAGTGCCCTGTCAGCCTGTTCCATGCCTTTGTTCTCCTCCCCAGGCCTCATGAGGTTTATTTGTTTAATGGACTTAGGAGAGCTGTATATTTGACTTCTCTTTGCCGTCCACTGCTGCCGTTGAGTATTGCCAGGTGTTAACTCCTCCCTTCCAGAAAGCAGCTCAAGTCTCACTCTTCTAGATTATCTTACTCAAAAGACCCAGGAATCCTATAGTAGGTCTAGAGTTCATTAATTGGACATACACAGGACTGCACCAAAAACAAATGGATTTTTGAACTAGATTTAGATTATCCAATATTTTTATGGAGAGAGAATAGGCCACCTAGTCAACTGAAACAACAGCAGCTGCTTCAAATTATGACATACTTTGACTAAAACAAGGTTGGCTTAACAAAGTCATGTGGTATTATAGTATTATCTCTAAATATCAGTTTCTTTGCTTTGTCAAATAGCTCCCACAGTCACTCTGAAACTTTAATGTACTAAAGCTCAGACTGTTTTCTAAGTTGTTCTTCACTTGGATCCATTGATACTTACATGACACAGAGAAACGTGGTTATTAAATTTTAATAATTGTATAATGTTGTTTTTATTGATTTTTGGAAAGACACACAAAGAGCCTGAGAGTGAATGAATATTGTTGTTTCTGTTGCAGTTAAGGAGAAAAAGGAAAGTCAGTTTAAAATTGACTTAAAGAAAATGGTTAAATGAGTGTTAGTACAGCTGGTGTAAGGATATGGGCACAATGGTGGCAGGATCTTGTAGATGCTCGAAGTGAAGAAACCGAAGTTGGGGGTTCATGGAGGGGTGGAAAAACAACTTTAGTGTCAAAATCCAGTCTAATTCGTCTTTAGGAAGTCTCAAGACCTGAGTGTCTCATTATTTGCCACAAAAGAGGAGCTATTCGTTACATCATTTTTTGTGCATATTTATTTATTGGAGGCCCCACTCGATACAAGGTGTGAATATCTAGCGTGTCGTTTGAGGAGGAGGAGGACCTGTGCCCACTGTTCAGGCAATACTAACTCTGGGTTCTTGAAATATAGACAATATGTTTGACTCATTTCGTTGATCGACACATGCACTTGATTTCATTCCCTTCGTTTTTTTTCCTCGTTTCCATGACGTTAAAGGTCATGCTTTCCCTTACTCTGATTTCACTCTTTGAAACTGTTCCTTTTCATTTGCCTTCAGTAGAATAGGAAGAGCTACCAAACAAAGCCCCCTACAGCAAGAAATCACAACGATATTGACAGTGGGGAAATTCAGAAATAGCAGAGTGTGCTCACACAGCTCTGCACTCTTTCATAAAACATGCCACCCCTAACGCATGGGATCTGTGACCACTGCCTGATGGCTTCGTCTAGACTACATGGCTGGCATCTTGTAGTAGTGACTAAAGGAATATTCTGCATGCATACCCACCAAGTAGATACCATTTTTCCTTGCCTTTTAAAATAAACCTAAAAATATATTTCCTAGCAGCTGTGTAATTGCAAAAAGGAAAAGAAAAAAAAATATGCTCCATTGCAGCGTAATTTACTCACCAGCTATCTACAGGGTTCAGACCTTAACACTTTAGAAATTTGCTGCAGATTTTACTGTATATATTTAGACCAAGGAGCCTATTAGCTTGTGATCTGAGCAAACTTCTTCATTCTCATGAAAATGAGATCCATGGCACTGTTGGCAACCTAAGGCTATAATTATGTTAATCTGACCATTTTAAGACTGAAATATGTTGTTTTAAAATGTTTCCGTATTTTTATTATTCGTAACAATGATCTGAAGAAATTTAGCAAAATGCTAATAAGTTTCTATTCAGTACCCCCTTGTGATTAGAGCATGAAAATGAGTCCAGTGTGGAATTTGTATATTTTTTATTTTGACACAAAATTGTTATCAAAAGAAATGTACTTGTATACATAATCCATCTTAATATAAAAATGACCAAATTTTATATTTAAAATATAGTGAATATATACGTAACACCATCTCAGCGTAAATAGCCTATGTTTTCATTAGACCTCTACTTTTTGTTATCTCCCCCCAAAATGCAAATCAATTTATTTTTGCCAAGAATTTATTTTGAGCAATATTACAAGATAAATTTTTTTTAAAATCAAGAACAACCCCAAAATGCCCAAATCCATGCTTTGAATATAAACATGGGATGGGTCTAGAAGGGATAATGATTCTTGAAATTCTGAGAACATCCAAAAACTTACCTTGAACTAATTGAGCTTCCTCCTCACCAACTGCAGGGCTTTATTCTGGAAGTAATGATATGAATTTTCTTTTCATTCACAAAGAGATCTCTCCCCGATTATATGGGAATGGGGGTGAAAAAAGCACAGATGAGGATAATTGTTCATTTCATACTTATTGTAAATCATTGAAATTTGAGTGTACTTCTTGCTGTACTGGTATGAGATGAGTCGGGGGTCTTTTAGGTAGCTGGGACTAGATTCAGAATCATCAGTTAATTGGGGAATGGAATGATGAAAAGTGTCTTCTTAAATGTGAGTTCAAATGTGAGGATGAACTTTCATCCTCAAGGATGATGTCTTTGCTATAGAATACAGGAAGGTGTTCTCACACTGGCTACATTCACAGTTTCCATTCTGTGCTCAGTTCTTGTGCTTTAAGAAGAGAATGTCTCATTCTCTTCCTCTCCCTAGGAATGTGTTCAAGTGGGGATTATTCATCTTGTTCCTTTTGCTTCACTCGCAAACTCATTGAGTAAGTGCATGAGTGTTTGTTGGTGATGTTAATGATAATGTATGTCTTTCACACATTTCTGCACACACAGTAATGTGGTGATGATTTAGCCTGTTGGGCATTTGTGGCTCCAGAAGCATAAGTACAAAAAGTATGCCTGGAACAATGAGACAGCAGAATTGGAGGCTCAGAGAAGTTCAGGGTCAGGATCACACTCAGAGTGGTGAGATTTCTGCCAACAAGAGCTCCTACAGAGAAACCAAGTCTTTTGATTCATAATCCAGTGCTTGTCCCACCGCCATGCTCCTCTGTCTTCCTTGAGTATTAGGGAGGGAAGGAGTAATGATTGAAGAGGATTATCACACCCATAACACTTTTTAGAAATTAATTTTTATATTGGAGCAGAGATTTCAAAATGGAGCCAATGCTTTGCTGTTCGAATCTGAAGAAACGCCCTCTATTTATTTTGATTCATATCTTCCCATCATCACTAGAGGAGATAAATTTTGCCTGGTGTTGCTTTTCAAAAATAAAAAATATATATAGAGAGAGAAAGATAATACAAAAGAAAAAGGGAGTAGGCTAGTGGGGGAGATGAGCTACCTTTGGATCAGCCTGGAGCACCACTTCTCTTTGAAGTGGTGCTAATCATGAACTTTGAAAAGCATTCCAGAGAAGATAAAGCCTTTTCTTCACATGCCTGGCTTCATGTGGGGGCAGAGAAATCTTGCCCATTGCCGGGGGCAGAGTTTGGGGGAGTAACTAGACAGTATCCACCTCCTTCCTGATGTGGACATTTTATCTCATGGCACATAACTTCTCTCTACAGAGTCGCTGGACCTGGAGCTATCTTGGTTGTTTCTTATGAGGTACTTTGTTCTAGGAATGCAGGGCTTCATTAGAGAGTAGGAACGCTCAAAGGTTTGGCAGTTGACACAGGGAAGCTGACCTAGTCTCTGACGAGGGTCCTCTCTGTATCAGAGCTCAGTGGGGACAGGCTGGTGGCTGGCTAGACTTCTCTTGCCAGTCAGGGCAAGGCAGGGCATGGCAGGGTGTGGGCAGAGATGCTTGCCAAGCTCAGCCTCAGGATATGCACGACTCCCAAACTGCTTGTCTTTGAGGCTGTTATTTATCCAAATAAGGCGAAGCAGTGGTTTTGCTAACCATCTCATATTTCCCAGCCGTGTTCACTGGCTGACTGACTTGATATTTGAACTGAAAACACAGGAAGGTATTCCTTTGAAATGGAGCACTGTTGTGGGGCTCACGCACATCCTAGAGTCATTGTTTGGAAGACTGTTTTTACCCCCCATTTGTAGATAGCATTAATATGGTCGGGTCCATTTCACCCTTCTCTCTTGTAACAATCAGTGCAGGTGTCCTTGTTGAGATATCTCTGCACCTGGTTTTGGACAGAAATAATACTCATTCTTCGGTGGTTCTCAAGCCAGTGCTGTCTTTTGAAGAGCATTCAGAGAAAGTCGGACATCCTCACTGATTTCTTGATACTAGAATGCAAGATTGTTCTGGCATTTCCTAGGTCCTGGCCATGTTATTTGACTTTGGATAAGACACTTGACATCTCTGGGTCCCAGTTTGTTCATCTGTGAAATGGCTGATGATAATATTTATCTGATGGGAGTGATCTGGAGATTAAATGAGCTAATTCTGGAAGGCATTTTGGAGATACAGTATTTCATTAATGTTTAATATTTTTAGAGACTTCCCCATCTCCATCTTCTCCTGGCAGATTTAGTGAAAATATTTACTGCTGGAGAAATTCTAGGTAATTACAAATGCCTAGAATTAAACCCAAAGTTGAATAAGGGCCACCCTCCTGAACTAGAATTTAGCCAAGCCTGGAGTAGGATGGAGATCTCATCATGAGTTTATAGTGACTCCACGTGGCGCTTCCCCTCTTCTCTCTAGAGCAGCAGTTCTCTAAGAGTCGTTCCTGGTCCAGCAGGGCAGCATCCCCTAAGGAATTGTTGGAAATGCTAATTCTTGGTCCCCATTCACACCTCCCAAATCAGGTACTCTCAATGTGAGACCCAGTAATCTTTTAACAAACCCTCTGACTAGTTCTGATGCACACTGGAGGTGGAGAATCACTGACCTAGACCAACTTTCTGGTGCTGTCAGTGGTCTATCTATTCCCTCGGGCAGCTGGTCTTCCCTAACTTCTATCTCTGACCATGCCTTCTTGCCTGGAATACCTAAGAAAGGAAACTCTATTTTACCTACTGAAACTCTACTTCTAATCTATTACCTACTTAAATTTCACCTTTTCGGATTATTGTTACTCAACTAACTCAGCCAGAAGGCTCTCATTCTCTGTGGGCTCTAAGAGTATTTGTCTATCACTCTCATTAAAATGACTCTTGCTTTGTCTTATTTTTAACAGTTATGTACATGCCTTACTTTCCCAACCAGAATGTAAGCTCTTGAAAAGTAGGAATGCCATCTTACAGATCTCTTTACCCCCACACCAGCGCTACCCCTGGACTTGTTACAATGTATGTTAGCCAGCTTTGCATCACTATGACCAAATTGCCTGACAATATCATCTTAGAGGAGGAAAAGTTTCTTTGGCTAGTGGTTTCAGAGGTTCATTCCATGGTCAGCCAACTCCTTTTCTCTGGACCCAAAATGAGGCAGGATATCATGGCGGAAGAGCATGGTAGAGGGAAGCTGCTTTATTCTTAGCAGCCAGGAAGCAGAGAGAGAGAGGCACCAGGAATACAATATAAACCCCAAAGTTATGCCCTCAGTGACCTACTTCCTCCAACTATACCCTACCTTGCCTATAGTTATCACCCAATGCAGTAGTCTTCTTAAATGGATTCATCCACCGATTAGGTTACAGCTTTCATAATCTGATCGTTTCACCTCTGAACATTCCTACATTGTCTCACATATGAGCTTTCTGGGGACACCTCATATCTAAACTATAACACAGTAGCCACTCAGAAAATATCTCATGAACCCACAGAATCTTATAATTGGAATGGGCCCTAGAGAAAATTTTGACCAGATTCTAATTGATAGGTAAAGAAACTGATGTTAACACCTGGAGCAGAATTTAGATTCCATGATTCCCCATTGATGTTCTTCCCCCTCTGTTATGTTGCACTGTCTTCTAAGAGACATACCGGAATTCAGGTCCACTGGTCCAGTCCAAAAACAAGCAGGTGCTCTTACACTGTCTGCCACAGACTCCAACTAAAGCCCAGGAAAACAGATGGGTTTTCAAAGCTGTATTCATTTAATTTATAAACCCACAGCTCTTAGATTTTTTCATTACTAATGAGAACTGGGAAAGCATACTTTTTCACTTCTGAGCCTTTGTAACACAGAGCTTTAATTCTCAGTCTGAGCCATAAGGATTTTCTCAGATAACATACTCTATATACCTAGGATGCTTGTGGAATGTCTTCTGGTTTTGAAGGTTACTTTATGAGTAGGACAAGTGACTCTTTTTAATCCAGGATGAAATGGTACAAGGGCTGTTTGGTTTGACACACCATCATTGTTTTTTCAGGTTTATTTTGAGGGAAAATTGGACTGAAGTGATTCGTGGATTATTGTCTTTCACTTAACCTCTGGGGCTCTTCCCTCACACACTCCTTCGTTCCCCTGACACATTAGCTGATATCGTTCAGCTGAAGATCAAAATAATGACACAGTGAAACACCTTTCATTGGAAGCCATCCATGGATGTCTCTTTAAAAAAGACTCTGCTAACACAGCTCACCTTGCATTAGATGTTTGTTCTAATAAGTGGTAATGGAACTAGCATATATCCTACTGGGATCCATATGAAGAAAGAAGTGGGGTGAATCCTTAGAAAGGCTAAAATCACAACCTAGGTCATCAGAGTTGGTTCCAGGTGAGCTGTGAGGAAAGCAAAGGAAGGTGCAAGGAGGCCCCGTAGGGGACAAACCTACCAGAGAACACTTGGTGATAAGAAACTGGGACTGCTTGAGACTGCTTGAGGCCATGATAAATGGGTATTGGAAGAACAGCAGTCCTGATATTGGAGGAGCTCCTCTGTCAACCATGGTTCAAAATATTAAATGGTAAATTCCCAGAATAAACCGTTCAGAGGTTTTTAATTCTATACCATTCTGATCAGTGTCATGAAATTTTGTGCCATCTCCACTCTTTTCCAAGATGTAAATTATCCCTTTGTCCAGTGTATCCACGCAGTATACAGTACCCACCGTGAGTCACTTAGTAGCAATTCTCAGTTATCAGATCAACTGTCAAACATCACAGTATTTAAGTAACTTTCATTTAACCTAATGATAGCCTCAGAGCACAAGAGTAGTGATACAGGCTATTTAAATATGCCAAAGGGTAGTTGTTAAGTGCTTCCTTTAAGACAAGAGGTAAAATTTCTAAATCAAAGGAAAGAAAAAAAAATACTATATGCTGAGGCTGCTAAGGCCTATAATACATTAATTAATTAAAGCTGATCATAAATATGTATGTAAGGAGAATTTAGAATATATAGGGTTTGGTATAATCCCTGTGGTTTCAGACACCACTAAGGGTCTTGGATTGTACACCCCAAGGATAGGGAAGAGTACTATAGATAGCCATTTGGTTTCCAAGTTGGCATCTGTCATTCATCAATGTGTTTGCCATCATTTTCTTTAATCGGTCTTGAAAACTATCCATCCTTTAAGTTGCAGTTGTAGAACATAAAATTCTATATAATCATCAACTCATTTGGTAAGTTTTGATCTGTCAAATCATCAAACCAAAATATATATACTTTTTAAATTCTCACATTGTCACAATCATCTGAAAGCTATATAGTGCTGTATCTAAACTTCTTCACTTACAACATAATCAACTTTGATAGGTTTCCCTAGTGAAAAGAAAGATGGGCAAAGGGCCCAGAGACAGGGACCTAGCACCTCTGTCAGTGGTTAATGCATCTCCCAGAAATGTCACCCAGTAACAGAATTGGGTCATAATGCTAAGGAATTTTAATCAGATGCGTCCCAGATAATTAGCCCATGAGTAACCTAGTGTCTGATGATAGTATGTATGTATGTCTGTGTATACACATATATACATATGTACAACTAATAGTGATGTAGTGACATCTATATAGTGATAATTTATGAGTGATATGTAATTACATAAATATATATGGACATGATATACATAAGCATAATATATAGTGACATATCTATTAGTTAATTATAAATGATATATAATTAATTATATAACTAATATAATTTGGAGGCATATTTTAGTTAGTTTTTTTTTTTTTTTTAATTGCTGTCACCAGAAGATGACAAGAACAACATAGAGGAGAAAAAGGTTATTTAGCTCCTGGTTTCAAAGGTCCAGTCCATGATCGTCCAATCCATAGCTTTGGGCCCTGGATGAGACAGAACATCAAGGTAGAAGGGTGTGGCTGACAAAAACAGCTCAGGACATGACAGCCATGAAGCAGAAAGAGCTCTGTTCACCAAGGACAAAACATACACCCCAAAGGCACGCCCCCAGGGACCTACTTTCTCCAGTTACACCCTACCTGCCTATGATTAACCCCCAGTTAATCCATTTTAGTGGATTAATCCATTGATTAAATTATACCTTTCATGATTGAGTCATTTCACCTCTAGAAATTCTTGCACTGTCTCCCACATGAGCTTTTAAGATATGGTTCATATCTAAACCATAACAAGACAAGTATATAAAACCTAATGTAAGCCAAGAGACCAACTGGATAATTAGATGCCATGCCCAGAGAGACATCCAGAGATTCTTTTCCTCTGCTGTGAAAATCCAGACCTGTGAGCAAAGCAAGAGAGGCACTTCTCAATGGTGTTTTCCATGTTGTCCACCAAAGTCCAGGAATAGAGTTGCCCCTCAGGGATCCTGGCTGGGAAGGCATTGGGATGTGATTCTTTGCAGAACACACACAGTGTCCTAGAGGACAGGGGCCTTTCCCAGTGGTGGGGGAAGTGAAGCAGTGGGAATCCTGGAACTGAGGTTCTTGCTACCTCACTGCAATGGCCCTCCCACTTATCTGCAGTTTCCCTTTCCAAGTGTCAGTGCCCTCGAGCACAATCATAATCTGAAAATATTAAATGGAAAATTCCAGAAGCAATTAATAAGTTTCAAATAACTTTTACTACGGCATATTGTTGTAATTGTCCTGTTTTATTATGGTTGTTGTTCATCTTGTAGTGTGCCTAATTTGTAAACTAAACTGTATCATAAGTTTGTATGTTATAGGAAAAAACATAGTATATATAGGGCTGAGACTATCCACCATTTAAGGGTCTTGGAATGTGTCCTCTAGGAATAAGTACTGCTGTGCTTCTCAGCTACCAGAAGTTGGGCAAGATACTTAATTCCCCATGCTTCATTTCCTAACCATTCAAATGGGGCAGTAAGTAGGTATTTCACTGAGTTCTGGGGGCCATGAAATGAAACTGTAATTGAAATCACTTTGTAATCTGCAAACTGGTGGGTGATTATCAGTGTGTGTTTGCAGGAGGTGATGTATAATTACATAAGTATATGTGAGCATGATACACATAAGCATATTATGAAATAGAATAAAATTGCATGAAATTAAATAAAATCAAAATTGAAAGCACTTTGTAAACTGTAAACTGCTGGGTTATTATAATGAGTATTTCCAAGGGAGGGGAAGGCATCTAAAATTTTTTATACAATAAGAAGTGTTATAAGTAAATACAGCAATATATTATATGTTGATAAGTTAAATAGACTTTTTGAAACCCATCATCAAAAGAAAATATCTAAGGCACTGCATAGTTTGAGTTTGGTAACATAGATGATGTGTCAGCAACAAATTTAGAAAATGATAAAAGGGAGTCAAGCATACGAGGACTGTTTCCATCCAAGAAATGGGTGGATGTGCAGACAAGGAGATAAAAAATGAGGAGTAGTTGGCTCCATCTGTTCCAAGTGTTTAGAAACAAGATATGAATGTACAAACTGTAACTATTTTAGGTACAAAAGGAGGTTGTCCTTGGCCTGGATAACACAGGAGTAGCCCAGTGGAAAGTCAGGTATCTGGGAGAGAGAGCCTTCTTTCTTTATCTCTCCTGTGGCTCTGCATGGTTATTGATTGTGGCTTGGAAGTTAAATGATTTATTTAATATTTCTTTTTTATTCTGTTCCACACTGAGATCTTTCTCAGCGTAGGGCATAGAACTGCTCCACCAGGTCCTGTGTTGGAGGACTCAGCAGAGTTCTTTGGGTCAAAATATTTGTGAAAATTAACTTCATCTTAAATATATAGCCATCAGTTGGCTGGACCCTCTCTTTCCTGAGAATTCAGTAATTTTGGCAACAGACTGTCTGTCACATGACTGGTAGACATTCCATTTATGATCAAATGAAACACTTAATAGGTTAATAAGACCTCACAAATGACCATCTTTGCAATTTTTAACAGCTTAAACAAGATGTATTTGAAATATGTCCAACATAATAATCACTTGCTCTCTCACAATATCATCATTATGTTTATGGGCACATTTTGGGGTTTCTTTTAGCATACTTAAGTGTTGTTTTTTTTAAAGTCAATAAAGAAATGAACAAGAAAGGCTAGTAAGGAATAAATTTCACAATACTATTGGCTTTCCCGGAGCATAGAAATTATTTCCTACTGAGGTAATGCTGAATATTTACTAGCATGTCCTTTCTTAACACTAACTCAAAAGAAATAAATTGCTTCCACTTTTCTTATAGCCTTAGTCAATGAAAGGAAGAGGGGAAATGAATAGCAGGACACTTTATGCACTGCTGGGAAAGAGTAATTTGACAAAGGCTGTTGCATCCCAAGGTAGGCAGGGCTGAGAAGGATCTGGTGAAGTAATCAGACGAGAGCATGCGGGTGTCGGGAGTTGACTGTATGCAGACTGAGCCAAACTTTGTGGTAAGAACTGAGTCTGAGGAAGCCCTTCTCTGGAGGGCACGCTCCACTCGGGTGAAGCCATTGGGCCCCGTGTATGGCACCAGGATATTGCTTAGGAAATTAGCATGTCTGGTTCATTAGCTGCTACTCTGGGGCCTTGGGATATTGAACTCCCCTTTTCTCTGGGGTGAGCTTCATGCTTACTAGAGAGCATTTAACTCATCCTGATTCACCACAGGATTGGGCTGGCTTTCAAGCTCCTGACAGTGAATTACTGCCCTCGTAATGACGAAGCCATGCCGGCTCTGGCTCTGTGCACACAGCGCCCTGGAGCATTTTGAAAGTGAAAGGAAATTGCTCTGAACAGGGCAGGAAGGAAGAGGTGGGAGAGGATAAGCCAGACCTCCTCTCACATGGTACCCACTGACTCACGTGGTAGCGGGGTCCAAGAAGCCACTGCTCTCTAGGGCGTACGACATAGAATAGTGTGTCGCACATGGAGTGATGCATTGGTCAAACAGCACGGAGAGTTCAGTCTTGTTTCCTGGTGGGGGACAGCATGACCCCAGACACTTCACAGCCCATGTCTGGAACAAGCAGTCCTACATGTCACAGACAGCAGGTAAAGCGAGCTCCAGGAGCCCCGCTCATTAGCACGCCTCGTGCCATAAAACAGGGACTGTGGGAGGCGCGGGAGGAGTGGAAGCGTGGCTTCTTCAGTCAAGGGAGGCAGCCCCTGCATCCATCCCCCTTCCTGGAAAGCCCGCCTCTGACTGGAGAAACAAAACCTGCCAAATGTATACCAGATGCCTCCCATTTGTGCGTCCCATGATCTGGTGAGAAATAACAAACCCTTGCTGATTAGATTAAAAAATCACAACAAGGGGTTTCACATTCCTTCTACTCTCCCGACCTCTTAGGTAGCATCTCTTGCAACCACTTCATCCAAATATTG
Organism: Callospermophilus lateralis; assembly: GCF_048772815.1. NCBI lineage: Eukaryota > Metazoa > Chordata > Mammalia > Rodentia > Sciuridae > Callospermophilus > Callospermophilus lateralis. The sequence continues at coordinate 32,029,728 of NC_135317.1, read as the reverse complement.
TTTCTAATGAGACATCCTAGGAGGGAGGCAATGTCATGTGCTCTGTTTTTCCCCTTCTTTAATGGCCACGAAGCGATCCCAGGCAGTAAACAGTTTTGTTGGGTTTTTTTTTTTTTTTTTTTTTTTTTTTTTTAGAAAGCCTGCAACGCAGACTGGATTTGGTCTTAAGAGACCTCGTCAGGGCATTCTTTTGGTCAACGAGAATAACCTCCTTAAAATGTTTGAAAAATGTACAGGCTGCCCAGAGCATGGCAGTCGGGTGTGGCATGAGGCCAGCCCAGCGTTTAGAGCTCAGTGTCACAGGATTCCCAGTTGGAGAGCCACTGGGTGCCACTCAGTCCCCGAGGACTCAGAAAGCGTGACGTGGATAAAACACAACCTACCTGCAAGCAAAGGAGGCGCTTCCGTCTCCCTCACTTTCGCCAATCGTGTGTTAATACCTGTCCCCCGGCTGAGAGCTGCACAAGCCACTTCTTGTTGTGGATACGCACTTCCTTGTCCCCGTCCCCCTGGGAGTGAGTGGCCGTGCTGACAGTGGTGCGCAGGGGGAGGTCTCTGGAGAATGTCCTGCCTGCTCCTCTTTCATCTTGCTTAGGGTGGGGTTGCTGGGATCTGGGGCCTTTCTCCTCTTTTGAGTAGCTGTGCCTTGCCCTGTCTTTCCTTCTCATTTCAGCTGTGTTTTCCAGTTGCTTACCCGGTGTTGTGAAGGACTGGTGAATGGCTGCTACCCAAAGTTCAGCTTAGTCAAGGCAGGCTGGTTAATTAATAGACAGCCTCCTTTATCGCCCATGTTTTCCCTTCAGTATTATGAACCTAGGGAAGAGGCTCAGGTTTCCTTCACTTGCCAATTCCTGAACTTCAAAAGTCTGGCAGCAGAATGGGTTTGGGGCACTGGTCTAGGTTTTCACAGCAGCACTCTTAACAGAAAACTGATCTAAGAGTTGGTCCTTGGAAGCGATTAGCAGGTTGGGTTTTCTTGATGGTTTCGTTTCTTGGCTTGCTTGTTTAAACAATCCTGTTTGACCTAGGTAAAATCGATTTGGTAATATTTTCTTGATTTAACCCATTTACCTAGGCCTCTTAAGACTTCCTTTGCTGGTATGTATTTTCCCTGTAAGCAATTGTTGAAGGACTGACTCACCCGTGCGGTAGCCTGTGGTTGGATGTGGGCTGAGGTTATTCAGTGACTAATTTCCAAGGGGAGGAGAAATTGGCTTATCATAGGGAAGGCTACTTTTTACCCATGCCTGTGGCAGCTCTGCTCTGAGAACTGGGTAAAGCAAAATGGTCTTTACTGGTTGTGAACTCTCAAGCTGGGGAATGTTTTAGGATCTCCGCGTCCTTTGTGATGATTTCATCAGAAGAGAAAGCTGCCTAAGATATCCGAGAGTGGAACTGAGAATTTAGATGAAGCCAGCAAACAAAGGGATCACATAACCGGGAGCTGAGCCAATGTGCCTTTTTCACAGCGTAATTATACAGGTGGTTTCCTGAAGAAAAAGTAAGTGGCTTTAATTCTTCCAGGATCAAAGTATATCCTAAGAATTCTCTTCTCCAGTTACTTCATTGTGTGGTCTTATGGAGTGGTATGTTTACAAATTCTAGACTTGCAAGGGTGGGGTTTGAAATACAATAAACTATATATATAATATTCTCTTTCTGCAAAGCATATATCTCTGCATTCTAAATGTTCCACAGAGAGACACGATACATGAGACAGCTTCCCCAAATGATGTTAGATAGACATTTTTCATGCTAAATTTTTTTTTTCCCCAGAAACAATTTTAAGGTGTTCTTTCTTATCCTACCTTCAAGAAACTTCTAAATAAGTGATATTTTTTTGGCTTACACAGGGCTTTGGGAAAATGAAACAGAGCTGTAGATAAAAATTCCTAACTCAAACTTCAAATAATTAATTTGAAGCCATCCAAAGTATTTCTTAGACTGTTGGAAATATGGGGCAAACATATTGAGCTGAGTGTTATGGGAGGAGACAATAGCCGCCTACCCCGGTCCACGGTGATAAGACTCTGAAGGAAATTTCCCTCTTTATAAAAACCAGTAGGGCTCAAATAACCAAGACACAGTAGTGATTTGGGCAGTAATGGAGAGAGGAAAAGATGCCCACATACCATATGAATGAGGGAGAATAAGTAGTCTGGAGAATAGTCCGGTTCCTACATCGCCAGATAATTGAACACATTCTATCTGAGCTTACGTTCAGGGGGGAAAAAATATGTATTGAATTCAGAAGAATCATTATGTTTGTGTTTAGGTTATCTTTTTCTTGCTATGATATGAAATTCTTTAAATATCATAAATTTTCTGGGGAGAAAGTATTAAGGATACCACATAGCCAGAGACTTTTTTAACTTACTAAGAGTAAGGAGATGATTTCTAGAGACCAGAGACATAAGAGAGGCTGATGGCAGAATAAATTCAGATATATTAAGGTGAATGGCAATTCCGTATATATCTTCAGCCTTGTGTGTGTGTTTGTGCTTTGTTTATTTTTTTAATTATTTTTTTATTAGTTGCTCTTACCTTGTAAGGTTAACATAATTTTCTCCTAGGAGATCTAACTTTGAGTACTAGAACAGGAAAACCTCAATATGTATTTAATGCCATGTTTTTACCAAATAGCCAGATAGTTAAAAAAAACAAAATGAAATAAAATTGTATAGATGTGTCACTCTAGGAAGTATTGACATGGGAAGAACACAAGTCCGAAAGGCGGAGGTTGTTTTAAGTTATGAATTATAAGACTCTGAGTCATCACCTGCTTCAATCAGACGAACGTCTGCAGAGTCAAGGAAGTCTACTTTTTATTGGACTAGCAAGTGGCCTCCTTGGGAGATCACACTGAAGACCTGGAGAAGATTCTCTCTTCTCATCTTCCAGTACTTTGACACACCCTAAGAGTGAGTTGTCTTTGGTTCATACCTTTTAGTGTATGAACCCAAGGTATTTTATTTTCAGAGATTATTCTAGTTGTAGGCTTAAAACCTATTTCCCATGACTTAATGGGATAATCATGTCATTCTCTTCTTGGGCTCTGGAGACAAGGATGAAATTAACAGGGCACTTTTTAAAACTGTCTTGGAAAGTCAGTCATCACTTGGCAAATCAACAGGAGAATTCTGTCAAAGACTTCCAAACTTCAAAGTCACTTGATTGATAGAAACATTGATGCTCCAATCACCTGTTCTTTCATAATTGAATGCTTATATTTGAGTCCACTGTGGATAGCTCAGTAGCTCAGTGACTTATTCAATGACCCTGTTGGATGATAGCATTATGATTTTGAAGTGGACCAGGCAGGGCTGATACACAGCATTACCACCAGGTACACAATGCCAATTGCTGTTGGCTAGGATCATCCTCAGTAGCTAAAGTTCCATTGTGCTTGATTGGCACCCATGCCATACTAGATATTGGCTGTTAAATATTTTGACTATCACCCACATTCCCCATATGAATTTACAACACAGTGTCACAGAGTTATTCTTAACTACTTGTTATATTTCTTTTTGATCATGTCTACATATGTCACCAGAAAGTCTAATGAATTTTTTCCTAATGAGAATTTTTTTAATGTTTCATTTATAAAATGCAATGCCTAGCCATTTCTTTTTATATCCCAAACACATTTTAAAATGCCCATACAGATATCTCTGCTGTTTAAAAAAAATATTCAACTTTTTATTAATTAAAATTAATTTTACAGTTTTCTTTTATTAACATTATTTATCTCCTAGACAGTTTTATACTCCCTAAAATCTAGATGGCTCTTTTTAGTATTGTGCCAGAAAGAAGAAAGTTTCTACTGGGTGTTAATTGGAGTCACAATTCCCCAAACCAAGATGCTGTCTAAAGCAGAACAAAGAGAGAAAAGAGAACAGAGAACAGGGACAAGCTTGGTTAGAACTATTGTTCAACCCAAAGGGGTTCTAGACGTTTGGAGTCTTTCAGGGGAGAGGTATTTTCTTCTCTCTCTCTCTGTCTCTCTCTCTGTCTCTCTGTCTCTCTCTCTCTGTCTCTCTCTCTCTCTCTGACAGGAGCACGACACAGGGTATTAATGACAATAATGACAAGTTGCCATTTGTTATTAACTTGTCTTGGGCACTGTGTGATCTATATGATGCTTTATGGAAGGTGCCATGTTTGAATCAATATGATGAATTTATCTTGATGTTCATTTTGGTTGATTATTGCTTTATTTGGTTTGACTGCTCAGAGAATGCAGTCAGATATCTCACTGCTGGCTAAGCCGGTCCTTCTTACATTTTATGACCTCTGAAGCCCTGCTGACCCATCCCGTTCTTTTCATCGAATCCTACATTGTAGAAGACTGAGTGGGAGAGGCATTTATAGAGGCTGGGTGCCGATTTCCTACAAAACCTGTCACATGGTGGCTGTAGCCGTTCTAGAATGAGAACCATGCTGGTATATTATCCCACAGTGACCTTGGGAGTGGCCATCCTGGTCTACGGCCCTGCACACCTGAGTCATGAGGGTGTCAAGTGAGCAGAGAGAGGATTGCTTGGGCTGCCTAGATCTGGATCCACACAGGTAAGAAGATGAACAGAATTCCAGGGATACGAACAACCTGAGGATACCACAGGAGGACAGACTGGCCTGTGAGGGTAGGAACTCAGTGTGTGACATGAGAGGAGATAAATTGTGCTTGTGAGTGATTAACCAAAACAGGTCCCCAGAAACAGCCCCTAAGGGAGCTGAGAAGCCAATTTGCTGATGCCCAGGAACAGAACACTCAACGGGCTTCAATTTGTTGCTACCTATTTGTACCTCGTGTGTACTTATAATCAGTGACTTTTGTTATGAAATCCACTATAACAGGTGGAACTTCCTGGTCCCATCAAGGGTTCTGCATTGCTAAATTCTCCCAGGGTCAGGAAGCTGTGGAAGACCCACTGGTTCTTGGCCTGTGTTCTACCATGTGTATAAAAGAACTCAGCCTGTCCCTGGCAGGAACTTATGGGCTTGTTCAGAACTATACCTTCCAGTAATGTATGGCTCTTCCTAAGTGCTTGGTAAATGTTGTTTACTAAACAAATGAAATCATGTGATAAGGAATTGATTTCTTTGTATTTAAGGCTGAGGGATCCGTTTCATTTTCAAGTTCCTCTTGTTGCCTTTGTTTTTTCTACTCTTTCCCCCCATCGGCCAACTAATACATGACAGTAGAATGTATTGGGACGTGTCACACATTCTTGTGGTTGTACATGATATGGCGTTACACTGGTCATGTATTCGTATATGAGCATAAGAAAGTGATGTCTCATTCATTCTCCTGTCTCTCCTATTCCCAACCCCCCTCCTTTCTCTTCATTCCCCTTTGTCTAATCCAGTGAACTTCTGTTCTTTCCTTCTTCCCCCTCCTTATCGTGTGTTAGCATCCACATGTCAGAGAGAATATTTGGCCTTTGGTTTGGGCCGGGGGGACTGGCTTATTTTACTTAGCATGATAGTTTCCAGTTCCATCCATTTATGGGCAAGTGCCATAATTTCGTTCTTTATGGTGAATATTCCATTGTGTATATGTACCCCATTTTCTTTATTCATTCATCTGTTCAAAGGAAGCTAGGTTGGTTCCATAGCTTAGCTCTTGTGAATTGACCTGCTATGATCATTGATGTGGCTGCATTTTAAGTCTTTGGGGTATATACTGAGGGATAACTGGTGATTCAGTGGTTCCATCAATTGGTGATTCCATTCCAAATTTTCTGAGTAATCTACTTACTCTTTTCCAATCGTTCATCTTTTGTCAGTACATCTGGGTTCTTGTTTGTTCAAGGGTTCCCCTCTCTCTTCATGCCACTATCTCATCCCCTCTGTAACCATTTATACTCTTCCTGTCTATCACACCTCTTGGAAGTTAGGATAGGTAATTTGGGCTTCCATGATGGCACAGATAGGACTTGAAGCAAGGGCCAAGGCTGTCTGTCCTGTCCCTTGTAGCCAATTAGAGAATTTCAGTATCAAAAATCATATCCTGAATCGTTATCAAAAATCATATCCTGAATCGTTTGTATTTTTTTATTCAGGCCCTTGCTAAACACAATAGCGTAATTGAAATTACAGATTCATTTCCCTTTTCCCCATTGACTTCATCCTTCTGCTATTGCTTTTTTACAGGAGAGTCAGTGGGAGACTCTGGCAGCTTCTGAACTGGGAGGGAATAACACATCCGAAGACTAGGCTGTGACAGCAGAAAGCCCTAGTCACTATGGCTGTGCCTGCAGGTTCCTTACACCGCATGGCACCTCAGAAGGTGTACGGTCAGGATTCTTTACCCCTCAGCTTCCCAATTATGAGTTTGACTACAATTTTACTATTACCTCCAGGATCATTATCCCCTCCCCCAACTTCTCAGTCTGGTTTCTCGTAAGCTCAAATAAGATTTGGTGGATGAATGGAACTCCCAAGCTTCCCCCAGGGATCTCCTTTGACTCTCTAGTCAAGTCTTGTTGATTGTATTAGCTTGGAAAGCTGGAAGAGGTGATTACTGTTTCCCAGGTCTAACAGTAGGAAAACATGTCCAGGACACGTTTTCCAAAACAATTTCAGAACTATTGATACATTAAACCCACATTTATTAAGAGTCTGTAAGAAACTATGATTTTAAAATTTAAACCACTGCAATATTTTCTCTCCAAGCCCGACAGCATTGAGCTCTATGTCAGGTATATTCATTTACTGTGGTCACTATAACAGTACTTAAAATTGGATGACTCTCGGGTTGCAGGTGTAGCTCAATGGTAGCATGCTTGTCTAGCATGTGTGAGGTCCTGGGTTCAATCCCCAGCACTGGGAGGAAAAATCCTAGCTTAAAACACCACACATTTATTATATCATAGAGGTCAGAATTCCAAAATGAGTTTCACAGGCCAGCATCAACCTATGGGCAGGACCACCCTTTTTCTAGAAAATATACGGGACAATCCATTTGTTGACCTTTTGCAGCTTCTGGAAGCTATGCACATTTCTTTGCTCATGCCTCCTTCTGTCTTCAAGTCAGCAGTGTAGCACCTTCTAGTCTTTCTATGTCTGACTCTGCCTCCATCATCATAGCTCACCCCTTACGTGCAGTCTCCTGCTTCCCTCTTGCACATATAGACCTTTGCAATTGCAGCGAGAATACCTGGATAATCTCCATTCTCAGCATCACACTCAGACCTCTCTAAAAACACAAATTTCAAAGTAGACTTTCTAATTCCTTTATTTATTTTTTCAGATGCAGAGAGAAATTGTTTATGCAAGAGGAGATGGCCCTGGTGCCTCTCGACCTGGATCCACAGCTCATCCACCCCACGCAATTCCCAATTCTCCACCATCCACTCCTGTGCCTCATTCCATGCCTCCCTCCCCATCCAGAATTCCTTATGGGGGCACTCGCCCCATGGTTGTTCCTGGCAATGCCACCATCCCCCGGGACAGACTCTCCAGTCTGCCGGTCTCCAGATCCATCTCACCAAGCCCAAGCGCCATCTTAGAAAGAAGAGATGTCAAGCCCGATGAAGACATGAGCAGCAAAAACATCGCGATGTACAGAAATGAGGGTTTCTATGCTGACCCTTACCTCTATCATGAGGGAAGGATGAGCATAGCCTCATCCCACGGAGGGCACCCCCTGGATGTCCCTGATCACATCATTGCATATCACCGCACAGCGATTCGGTCAGCGAGTGCTTATTGTAACCCCTCCATGCAAGCGGAAATGCACATGGAACAATCACTGTACAGACAGAAATCAAGGAAGTATCCAGATAGCCATTTACCCACTCTGGGCTCCAAAACACCCCCTGCCTCTCCTCACCGAGTTAGTGACCTGAGGATGATAGACATGCACGCACATCATAATGCTCACGGCCCCCCTCACACCATGCAGCCAGACCGGGCCTCGCCAAGTCGTCAGTCCTTTAAAAAGGAACCAGGCACCTTGGTATATTTTGAAAAGCCCAGGAACACTCCAGGATTATCCGGCATTGTGGACCTTGGCCCTCCTCTAGTTGAGAAGCAAGTTTTTGCCTACAGCACTGCTACAATCCCCAAAGACAGAGAGACCAGGTAAGGCATGGGAAGGGTAGCCACGGGTGGTCTGGGCTTATGTGTTGCTGGGGGAGGGCTGCTCTCCAGAAATCAAATCAGAGAACAAATGCCAAATAATAAATGCCAAGCTCCAGCCTTGTGCTTTATGGGTGCCACTGAGGGCACAGAGGAGCATCCAAGGTCGGCCTTCTCTGCAAATAGCTTCTGAATCAATGGGGTCCTGTGAGGTACACAGTAGCCATGGTAAAGAGGACAAGTGTGCCCACAAGGACCATCAGTCATCAGGTCTCTGGACCGTGGTCTTGCCAGCATTATCACTAGTATAAATCTGAATCATATAGAAGAAAATTGTGATTAGCAGAGAACTATTCAGAGAAATAGATCAAGAGATCATAGTAATTGATCTGCTGAAGAAAATAAGAAGTGAGTGGTTTGTTCGCAGTGGCAATTTCTGTTTTTCCTTTAGAATGCAATTTTGTTTTCTCATCTGGTTTTGGGAAATGGAAAGAATGTGTCATTGCCTGTCTTGTAGGATGTTAAAATGTGAATTTGCATGAACATAGAATGGTTTAGATTTAATATCCACTCAGGAATGCTGCTAAAATCAGCAAAACTTTTCTCGTGAATGAGGCACTCTGGGTATTTAAATTTCTTTTTATCTGCATATATTGGTATGATTTACCAGTGCAGAACCTTCCTCTCATGTTTTGAAACCCCTCCAAAATTTATAAAGTAATAATAGAAAAGCAAATTTTGGTACAGGGAATTTCTCTAACCTGAATGGGTTGAAGGAAATCAACATAATAATTTTACACTCATAAAAATCTAGTCAAGGAAATTGAGGCCAAAAGGGTGAAGCATTTTATCTTGTCATCATATGTGAATTCACAAGGTATGTAAAAAATAAGAATCAGATATTCAGCCATTCAGAACCTTCTTAGAACCACTGTTCCTCACTAAAAATGGTATTATCACTTACTATTATTATATAACCTTATAAAAAGAAGGCCAAACTTGTGAATGGAATGTGAACTGTCTACATCAATGTTTTCACACAGAAATCAGACAGTCCTGTCCCCTTTAGCAAAATTTATCAGGAAAAGCTTGTCCCTCCTTATTTGTTCAGTCATAAGGAATCTCACAAGAGACAGATTTCAGGAGAATGGAACAAGAATGAACATGAACATTTTGGGTCATTAAGGCAACAACAGATTCTAACTCACACAGCTAAAAAACCTCAGTGGTGACTGGCTGTTGGAAGAACTAAGAAATATTAAGGATTTGAAAATAGTATTCACTCTCTCCTTTTCATAGTTCTTAGGAATTGAAAATTTTGAGAATCAAAGATAGGGACTCTTCTCATAATCACAGACGGTGAAGGGGGTGGAATGAAAGTCCACAGTGGCTGGCTGGAACAGACCAGTGTCACAGCTGGAGAGGAATCTACCAGGACGTGTCATGGGGCTTGGAGCTTGTGCTATGTGCTTTGCAGAAAGGGCAACAGATGTGTCCCCTGCAGTGGATTATGAGGTATGGATTGAGGAATGGTGTATCACCGAGAAGATGGAATTTAAAGCCACAAGAATTTAGTCCAGAAAACAATAAAAAGAATCCATCTTCTGGATATAATGTTGAGAGCCAGGATTTGTCCTCCCTCTCATCCCACCATGCTGACACCTCCCACACTGCCCACCTTGAGGGTATCAGAAGATCAAGAGCCCTATCCCACCGTGATCATGTTAAACTGGGTCCACCCCCTGGGTTCTGGGTACATTTTAGCCAACAGTGGTATTTGCCTCCTTCCCAGTGCCTAGTGGGGTGTCATCCATGTAATTACCACATGTAAAGAACTTCAGGGCTTCGCTGAGCTGTGTTTGTCAGGGATTTGTTATTGGAGGGAATCAAACAAGTATCTTCTGCAGACCTGAGAGTCTTCCCTATGCAGCTCCCTGACCAAAACATGGAAGGACATGAGCTTTCAGTGCCATCTGCATTCTTTTAGAACCTCCACTCTCTTTTTAAAAAGGATTTGCCTGCCTCAGAGACATTTTTGCTAAATCTTAGAAGATTCTATTCTTTTTATAGAAAACACTTTTTAGAAAGTCTAAATTAGTATACATCTAAAACAGAAAATATTAGAAATACTGACCAAAAAAGATTAATGTTCACCTAAAATGTACTGTCATAATTATCATCGTATTCTTACATATGACTGTAATTATGAATATAATTTAACATTTTCATATTTTCCCTTCCCCAAAATGTGAAATGGCACAGAACACATCTGGCTAGGTGACTCCTCACCTGTTAGTGAACTTAGCTCCAAAAGTTAGAATTGGGGTGTTTGTGCAAGACTGTTCTCTAATAGCCCTACACAGAGACACACATATACATAAACACACCCATACACAAGCCCGTGGACATAATACATAGACACACCTACGTGCACAAACACATATGTATACACAGAGAGAAACATACAGATGCCCACAGACACACACACACACACATATAGACATATACACATATAACTCACAGATATATTTACACCACATAGACATACAGACCCACAAAGATACACAGATCTACACACAGATACATACACCCCACAGATGCAAAGAGACACACAAACACACACAGATATACAGCACATAGACACAGGTACAGACATACATGCAGACACTCAAACACCCTCTGGATTAACAGCTGCTGTTAGTAGAAGACTAACCTCTGCCCCAACTCAGCCAGACAGGTGCCAAGAGTAAATAGTGACTTTCTTGTCAAAAGAACTCAACTCTAGAACTTTTGTTCTCAGTCTCCCCACCCCCCTACACACTACTTCCAGAACAGGTAAGAAGGTGGGACAAAGGGAATAGTGTGGGATTTGTACCACATTTCCTTCTTTCTAGCTACCCCTCCGAAACTGACAGTGAACTCTTCAACAGCTCGTTGATTAGGCTGAAATGCAGGGTTGCTGGGTGTTTTATAGCTATTGATGGCAGCTGTCATTTATTTTACCTTTTTTATGAGCCAAGCCTATGTAAGTAGTTTGCACACATCAGGAGATGTACTTGTCATGAGAACCCACTAGTAGCACCCCTCCTTTACAGATGGGGAAGCTGAGGTAAGCTTAAGTAGCTTGTCCAAGGTCACAAAGCCAGTAAGTGGCATAAAATGTCCAAGAATCTGTATTTTTTACCACTGTGTAGTATTCTTTCTTGGGACTGAGAACTATGAGCCCCACCTTCACACAGCAAGAAATGAATTCAGGAGTGAATTCTGAGCATTTCAACCAGAATCCTTGAAAAATTGTTTCAGGACTAGAAGCTAAGTAACTGCTCCCAAAGGATATTTACAATCATAAACATGGTAGAATTTGCATAATTATACTTCTAAATATATACATGCCATTTAAAACATAACTGCCCTAGCTAATATATTAGCACAATTATGCAGAAGTGGGGAAAGAAGGAAGAGAACATTCTTGATAGATTTTGTTTTCAAAAAATGCATCTGAGTGCTATGTCAAAAAAAATTAAAATAAGAACTCCAGAAACAATTACTGCAGCACAAAATTATAGTACATTGTCTTGCTTATCCCATGACGTTATTTTAGAAATATTTAATCTGGGTAAGTATTTTTAAAGAGTGTTCAACCCTTTAAACTCCATGAGTACAAGGTATAAAGTGCCAAACCAATTTCTGTTGCAATTTCATAATATTAAAAAGCAAATAAATCTTAGAGTGCTTTTTATATGAAACTCTCAAGTGAAATTTTACATTTAAGATGTAAAGCTCGAAAAAACACAGGAGGGAGACTGAGAAATCTGTAGCTCTGCTTTCTTTTGGGCGCTGCTGGATTTCAAATACTGTTCCAAAGAGCACTTCCATGTAATAACCCAAATAACTGCGGGACATTAGAAATCAGAGAGAAAAATTCTTTTTTTCACATCCAAACCCAAGAGCCATCCAACAGTAGCTTGTCTGAAGAAACACGATTTTAAAACAGGTCTGTTGACATGGAAATGAAGAGCTAAAGACTAAATGGCATAATCTCGATTCTTATATTTAGTCCTGTGCCTTGTTCTAATGAATTTGGCATCTTTTATTTTTAAAAGTGCTTCAATAAGCATCTACTAATGACCCATTCTATCTAGAAGATCTGGAAAAAGCAGTGTATATGGTATAACGTGATGTTGGGGTTCTCCTTCCAAGGAACCCAGGGACTTTGGGGTAAAGTAATAGATCACAGCCACTTTTGACTTTGAGGACAGCAGTTCTCATGTCTGAGCTTATAGAAATAAGTGATCCTGCAATCTGTACACATGGAAAAATAAGAATTCATACCCCATTTGAATCAAATGTATGATATGTCAAGATCATTGTATTGTCTTGAGCAACCAATAAAAAAAAAAAAAAATCCACCCTAGACACAAAGAAATAAAAGTATCCCAAACTCCAAAAAAAAAAAATACCAGAAAGAAATTAGACAACCTTGAGTGTTGAAATGGCTGTACCCAAGTGACACCCTCCACCTGGTTCTTCAAGAGGAAAATGGGTCTGAAAAACCATGAGAGATGCTGAGGGCTTCAGCATGTGACAGACAGCGCGTAAGGCTGTCTTCCCCTGGTTATGAAATCACTTCATTAAACAGCATCATGCTTTCTGCCTGTGCCATATAAAACAGCCCTTAAGAATTGCAAGATTTGAGGACATTTGTGTTTTGCTCTTTTCTGTTTGTAGTTGGGATCATATAGTGTAAAATATTTTTATTGAAATAACTCTCAAAAAGTCAAGAGTGCTCATTGCAAAGTGACTAATAACTCCCTTTCCAAGTGGGTAGCAGATTCCTCCAAATGAAATATGATTTGTCAGACTCAGTAAACTTGAGCTGAGATCAGACTTTTATACTGTTCTTTACCTAGAGCAGCTAAATTCAACAAACTAGGCAAGAGGCTCCCTGAAGAGCAAAGCCTTGCCCTGTCTAGGCACCTGTGTCTAGAGAAAGAAAAGCCACATGAGACCTCTTTAGGATTTTTGCAACAGTGTAGACTTAGCGAGCAGTTCTTGTTTGGGGTCTGTTAGGAAGACTAAGGAAAGCTGTGTGTAGAAAAGGAAACCTGCTTGCTGACTGGCAGTGTGTGTCTGTTTTTATATCACTTTCTCATTTTACGAGGATTAAATGTTATTGTGATGGTAGCTTTGAGAGGTGGGATGGATCCTTGGTTTAGCAGTTGATTGGATGAAAGTCTAAATTCGGGTTTCTATCATTTAAAAATGTCCATGGTGATTGGCAGACCTTTGAAGATTTTCTAAGCTATGCTTTATCCTGCTATAAAGCAGTCTGAATGACCCAAAAAGAATTATTGCTGCTTTTTTTTTTAACCCCTCTCCTTGGTTTAGTCAAAAGTGAGCCACATTAGAGATCTCTTAAGTAGTCAAACTTGGAATCGCTCTAAAGCAGGGCTTTTTGACTCTGTGCTGTTGAGAGATCAGGCCTGATGATTTGTAGGGGCTGGGGAGGGGGTGACCCGTGCTGAGCACCAGCCTCTTTGGCCTGGAGGTCTTTGGTTGACCCCCTGGATACCAGGAACAAAATATGCCCCAAGCCTGCCCTAGTCTTTGACAGTCAACGATGTCCCCAGAAATTGTCAAATGCCTCCCCCCAGAGTAAAATGCCCCTGGTTGAGAAACACGGCTCTCAAAAAAAATTGGAGTTTTCAAAAAACATATTGAAGTAGAGAAATGTAAGGCTGCCCATGCTCAAGCCATGCAAATTATGACATTCATAAGACATGGATCACACCAATTATTACTTCAATTCTGCCATAACTTACTTCTTGGTAAAGTAACTTGGTAAAGTAAATCGATCTCTCAGCCACCGTTTATGGAGAAGCAGAAACTTCTAGTAGATGTCAAAACCAGACTGCATGGGTTCACATCCCAGTTCCGATACTTTTCCCCAATGTCTTTGACCACTTATGGAATTGTGTTCTGCCTCCATGTGCTCATTTGCAAATGGAGATGATAATAGTAACTACTTCAGAGGGTACATGAAATACAGCAAGAACCCAAGAGTTCCTGCTTTGAGCACTCTAGTAAATGCCAACGGAAGATCAATACACAGAGATGACTAGGACAGAGGACTGCCTGAAGAGATAGGGAGGCCTGTTTTTAAATATAATATCAAAAAGCACAAAATGGTCGCATAGGGGTGGTGAGAAAGTAAATTTAATTTGAACAGAGAGTGGAATTAGTGTGCTTAAAGATTCGAATTAGAATAGAGTATCAAAGCCACTTTTAAGTGCATTTCAGGAAAGTAGTTAGAGTGGTATATCCCTTTGGGTCCAGGGACAAAAAGACAAGCCAGCTGTGAGTCATCCTTTTAAGATTGCTTCTGAGCTATATGATAAAGACCCCTAACAGATTTGGCTGAAATTATTAGGTTGCCTGTTTGGGTATCTGATAATATCCAACTGACCCAGCTCTTTCCTGAATTGCTATTTCAGGAAACTCTGATTATGGATCAGTAAATGTTTATTAGGCTCTTCTTATGGGTTTAGCTGTGGACTGGATGCTTTTCTGGAAACCAAGAAATTTAGTATGTGGCTCTTATACATGAGGAACATAAACTGTGAAGATGGTCATAAAACATGGAAAGTTTAATACACATGTATAAGTTATGCCACAGTTAAGTACAGGAAGCTTCTGGGCTCTAAATGCCTACTGAATACCCATTTTGGAGGAATAACTACAACAGTAGAATTTCATGCATGGCATTTCTTTTGGCGTTGATAATACCCTGGGATGCTCTTCTTCTCATCCCAAGAGTGACAGTGTTTCCTAACAAAGCCAGGAGGAAGGAGGAGGACATGCCAAGTCCAACACATCTCCTAAAAGCTTGAGCTTCAGGGGGGAGATATTTTTCCAATATTGCAAAGTCCAGCTGGGAAGTTAGGACACGTTTTCCTTGGAAATGATACAGAACAACAATAGAATTAATAATACATTGTAGGTTAAAGAGGCTTCTGTGGCCAGCTGGAAATCCAACCAGCACTTATTGCAAGTTCTAAACAATGAAAGTACAAGTAAACTTTTCAATGACAAGACTGCCATAATTTGGGGGCTGCTTGTACATAATTAATTCCAAAGTAGTGATACAGACGGTAATTGCTAAGAATTCAGAAAAGAAAAAAAAAAGAGCATTTTCCCAAAGTTATTCTGGTCTGGAAGCCTCCATGAGAATATCAAGATGGTCTGGAATATAAGGCACGTACATGATGGAATGAAAAGATATCATTTGCGATGGGGGACTGGCCTTTCTTCAAAATTTATATTTCTACCATGACCGAACCTATAAAAAATGACATTACAATATGCTTTTGCCAGTCTCAGAAATTAAGTAAGTACCCATAAATAGAGTTATTACTTCCATCACAGGAATGTAACTTCATGGTTAAGTTATATTTGCTAGACATTCCTTTGCTGAGTTCGGGCCACAGATGTCTGATAAACATACTTGAGAATTGACAGATTTATGAAGACTGCACCACTCTTATACCTGGGGGATTCTGTCCAACATACCAGAGAATGACTGCCACAAGATCTGTGCCACTTTAAACCAATTTCTCAAAAGGAAAAGCCATCATCTTCCTTAATTAGATCAAATTAAAATGCACCTCTTCATCTCTGAACACTCATGAGGTCTTGAGTCTGAAACCACAAACGAAACCAGAGTTGCCTGTGTGCTTCAGATAATCCCTTTCATTGCCAGCTAGACCCTCTTCAAAGAGAGGCGTAAAGTGAAGGTGCCAACCTAGCCTCCTTAAAAGATGGCAAGATCAACCTGGTGTAGAATCAACATGGCTGCCACCCAGCCTAGGGTTGGGGCCCATCTGAGCAGCCGTTGGCACAGCAGGTACCTAATTCCAGGCTCTCCTAATGCCAGGCCACATGTTACCCTCTGTAGTGATTAGCTGGGGAGATCAGGGAGATTATACTTGACCTTATTTGAAATCTAGACTTTATTTGCAATGAATGATGTGATTCAAAAATACAGCCAAGTCCAAGCATGAATTCTAACTTTTAAAAATGGCGGGTCTTAAAAAGTCTGTATTGCCCACTATTCTCGTGTAGGCCAAGTTGTAAATCAGCAGATACCTCAATGTCTGACTTTAGAGCAGACAGAACAGAAGAGAAACTCCAAAGGTGCAACAAGCAGAGCTATTCCAGTAAGATATTTTCACCGTCATTCTGTCTCAATATTCTTTTCTCTTCATCATGAAGATAGTATCTGTCTACTCCCCCATCATGCACAAGAAATTAACACGCACCAAAAATAATAAAAATTTAAAAAAACAGAAGCCACACATACAAAATATCTTCTTTCTTTATTCTAAGCATTGCTATCTTTTTTCTTTGGCATCCACTCTTAAGATTTTACAGATCAAAAGCGAGTGTGGGGAAGGGGCTTATTCCCACAGCCTCCTGAGGACCACTCAAGAGACATCTCTCCACGGCTTCTAACACCATCTCTCATTTGAAGTTAAATTATAGCCATAACATGAATGAACAGCTATTCCTACTAGTTTGTACCTGTTCAAAAAAAAAATGAGATGTCATTTCCAGAGCATGAATATTAAAGATTGCCCTCCAGGAAGAGAGAAAAAATGCAAAATCAGTGATTTCGTGAAGCAGGGTATAGGCATGCCCTGGGAGTGGAGGCTGTAGTCACCCAGGAGAGAGCCAACAGGAAGAGAAGTGCCTCACCTCAGGCTGCGCGTCACCACAGGTCCCAAATCTGAACCGAGGGCGGAGAGCACTGGCTATGGGGGTCTGAAGACTAATTCACTGTGTTTCTCAAAGAAATCCCTGGC
This sequence comes from Callospermophilus lateralis, assembly GCF_048772815.1. Classification (NCBI taxonomy): domain Eukaryota; kingdom Metazoa; phylum Chordata; class Mammalia; order Rodentia; family Sciuridae; genus Callospermophilus; species Callospermophilus lateralis. Next base: position 32,012,779 of record NC_135317.1, on the reverse strand, counting down.
TCTCAGCCTCAGACCTTCACTGTAACTTGGGCATGGCCACTAGTATTTCTCCAGGGTTCTGTGCAGTTTAAATGAACATAGGTACAAAAGCATTTTGTGAACCAGAAAGTTCTAAGAGCCTTACTGATGTAAAACCATGAAGTCATTTAGTTGTGCTGGCCATTTGGATCTGAGAGACTATTGTGTCCTTGTCCCTGACTTGGATCCATTAGAAGTAAATTGTGAAACAGATGAAAGGCTAACCTGGAGGATTTCCCGAGTATGTTTGCTGTGCTAGAAAGAACCCTGTTGGAGTGTCGGAAGTTGTGCACATTGGGAGTGCTGGGCCTAGGTGTGACTGAGCTTTGCCCTGTTTTCTTGACCTGCCACACCCTTGGTTTTCTCCCCACTCCGCTTCTATCAAGATCACAGACCCAGAATGAGAAGAAATATGAGATCCAAACAAATTCTTTCTGACAAGAAAATTTTTAATTCTGGAATTCAAGGTCAGATTGGATTTCAGAAATGATCTTCTCTGGGTGGTGGGCAAAAGGCAATGTGTCTCTCTAATCCTTTAAACAAGGGGTAGAAAAAGTCTTATGAGACCCTATGCTCTCTGTTTGCTGAGACCTTCAGCCTCTTGTCAGTTAACTTTCCATTACTGTAACAAAATACCTGAGATAAGCAACTTGATAATGGAAAAGGTTTATTTTGACTCAGTTTCAGAGATTTCAGTTCATGGACACTTGACCCTGTTGCTTTGGGTCTGCGGCAGAAAAGTATGTCATGGCAGGAATGTAGTAGAGGAGGCTTCTTTACTTCATGGTTGCCTGGAAGCAAAGAGAGAGAATGGATATCCTAATATCCCCTTCTAGGGCATACCCCCAATAACCTAACTTTCTTCCATTAAACCCCACTTCTTAAAGGTCCTAGTACCTCCTAATAGTGCCATAAACCATGGAACCAAGCTTCCAACACATGGGCCTTTGGGAGACATTCAAGATCCAAACTATAGCAAACCTCCTACATTCTGTGTCACAAACTTCACCCACATACACTGGCTTCCTGCATTTGAATGTGTCAGAGATGTTCCTACCTCAGGACTTTGCATTTGTACAAATATACAAGGGTAGGAAAGTTATATCCAATTAATTCTACTGTCTTTCCTATTCCCCTCCCCTCTCCCTTCCTTTCATTCCCCTTTATATAATCCAATGGATTTCAATTCTTCCCCTCCCCACCCTCCCTTGCTATGAGTTAGCATCCATATGTCAGAGAGAACATTTGACCTTTGTTTTTTTGCAACTGGCTTATTTCACTTAGCACGATATTCTCCAGCTCCATCCATTTACTGGCAAATGCCATAACTTCATTCTTCTTTATGGCTGAGTAATATTTTCTTTATCCATTCATCTGTTGAAGGACACATGGTTGGTTCCCTAGCTTGGCTATTGTAAATCGAGCCGCTATAAACATTGATGTGGCTGTATGACACAGCCACATGTCAGCTCTTATGAGGATTTTCTCTTTCCCAGTTGACTGCTCTGTCTCATCATCCAGGAGTACTTTGTTGACAGTATGAGAACATAGGAAGCCCACAGAATCCTGGTTAGAGTGTGGCCACCCGTGTCGACCTAAGCCTAGAACAAGGACAAAAGATTCTGGCATCATAGATCCCAAGCACCTGTGCCCATACCCAAAGTGATTGTTGAAGTGAACTGAAGTTGATGGTGATAATCAAACGTTTCCCAGGGCCTCTAGGGAAGTGAACTGCCCAAAACTACCCGCAACTAGTACATGCATCCCATGGGTGCCTTCATCATCTCAATGCCTCCATGCATTGATGAAGGAAGAATAGTAATGGCTTTTTTCCCCTCCAGAGCTACGTAAATGGGTCTCCATTTTTGCCCCTTTTGGTTTTTTATTAACGGGTTTCTTAAATATGCATATCTTCATGCATCATAAGTCATGCATCATCAAGCATTTCAGGTGGTTTGGCCACTGTTTCTTTCCTGACTTGGGAAAACATGTCTGCCCAGTGAGACAAGTCCCTCTCTGTTTCCTTGAAACATCACAAATGGAAATGGTATGGGAAGAAATAGAAGGGACCCAGTGGAAGGAAGTTAGGTCATTGGGGGAATGCCCTTGAACAGAATCTTGGAACCCTGGCCCCTTCCTGTCTCAACTTTATTTCCTGACTGCCATGAAGTTAACAGACCTCCTGCATCATGTGCTCCCACCAGGATGTGCTATGCTACCACAGGCCCAAAACAACAGGGCCAAGTGACCCTGGACTGAAACCTCTTGAAACTGTGAGCCAAAATAAACCTTTCCTCTTTTTCATTTGTTTACCTCAGGTATTTTGTCACAGTATCATAAACCTGACTAACACACTGAATAAAGAGCCAGAGAAATTAACAGGGACTGTCCAAAAAAAAAATACTGATGGCTGATGGAGAGAAAGTAGGGCCAAGATGCAGGTAAAGGGCTAGTTTGTATAAATAAGGGAACTGAAGACAACAAAAAGTTGCTTTACTTAGTAGAGATTTTGGAGTTTCAGATATAGACAGTAAAACCATCCTGAGTTAGAATTCAAGGTCACAGTAAGGCTGTAAAGAAGAATTTAAAAATCCGAAATGCCAAACCTCTAAAAGCATTGTCTGTGTAGACATTAAAGCTACAAAAGATAGTGGGCTGGGGTGACTAGTAAGAGGATTCTCCCTACTCTGTCTCCTTAAAGCTTCACCAAAAGGAAATGAGGTAGGACAAAACAGAAGGGATAGAAGTGATCTTTTTTAAAAAAAAAAAATCTATTTCTATTCCCAAATGGTCAGAAGGCAAAGCCAGTCGAGTCTGGAATCAGGGATGCTGGGAGCAAGCCTAGAAGCAAGAGATGCTGGTGGTGAGGGAGTGTGAGGCCCATGCCAGGTGCTACAATTTAGATATGGAATGTCCCTTAAAGGCCTTTGTGTCAAAGGCTCGGTCACCAGGCTGTGCTGCTATTGGTGGGGGAGTAACACTGAGGAGGGGGGCCTGCTGTGTCAGATAGGAGGACAGCTTCCTGGGTTGGAATCATCCAAAGATGTGGAAATGAATTTCTTGCAGCCAGCTTACAGATATGTAAGTCCAAAAGGAGAAGCAGGGGACACATGGAGGTGGATTGAAGTCACGACAAGGAGTATAGAATATACCCAGTCCTCCTGCTCACTCCATGAACAGAAGGCGGGGGCAGGGGACAGAGTTCAACCAGGAACATCCCCTCAGTAAATTCAGATGTTTCAATGATAAGTTAATTTTAATGGGAAGTTTTAGAACAGTGTCTGTAGTTACATAGGTTTGCTTCTTTTTTCCCCCCTATTCTTTCTTTCTCTCTCTCTTTTTTAAATCAGTAGATGAATTTTGGGCAGAAATAGAAAGTTCGCTGCTCCCAGTCCTATATTTGTGAGGATTTCCCATCAATTAGGATCATCTGGACTCCAGTGTTTTGTTGGACTCATCTGGAAACAATGTCTTTACTCTGAGGTTTTCTTCCCCTCGTACCACAGAAGCAGAGCTTGAACAAGTTAGGGCATAGTCCAGCTTTAAACCTGTCCACTCTTCAGTTCTAGAGAATGCCTTTTGCACTGCCAGGACTGAAAGGTTGCAGTGGAATTCGATTTCTCAAAAATTGATATCGTGAGAAAAAGGTGCTGCTGGGGATTGATGGTGCTTTGTTCTACGCTGTTTATGGCAGAAGCACAGCACCCAGCACGTACCAGGTGTTGGACAATACCTGCTGGCAGTCCCAATAACCATTCATCACTTTCTGGAGAGATGAATGATCGTGAACATAAAGAAGAAAAATTCACAAAATATTAGAAATAGAAGTGAATTAGCAGACCACATAGGAAGTCCTCTTAGAAGGCCATTCTTGGTTACTGGAGTTCTTCCTGACTCTCCTGTGCCACTGGTTTTCAAAATAAGTAACTGGTTAGGAAGGCTAGTGCTTCTGATTGGGAGCTAATCTCACCAACTCGGCTGGCTGGGCCCAGCCAACTCCCCTGTATCTCCTTTGGATATTTAAAAGCATATCCTGTGGGATTCATTGTAGGAGAATTGCCAGCCTCATACTTGTTACAACGTTGACCTATTTCTTAATAGCCATTAATTTGCTTAGTTATACAAGGATAAGCACCTAATTCAGGCTTAACGAGGCCTCGGTCAGTACAAAGACACAGCCCTACTCAAAAACCGGTGAAGGTGAAATTTGAATCTAAAGTTGTATAAATGGTGTCGCTGGCCAAAAATATTTCCCCAGTTCTTACCCTGCACCCTGAAGACCGAGAGCCACCCCTCACCCCAAGCACTGTGGGTCAGATGTCAGGCAGGCTTATAGGAAACCTGGCTAAAGCAGTAGCTGAATCCGGGTTTAGTGGCACACACCTGTAATGCCAGCCACTTGGGAGGCTGAGGCAGGAGGATCCCAAGTTCAAAACCAGCCTGGGCAACTTAGTGAGATCCTGTCTCAAAGTAAGAATTAAAAAGGGCTGGGGATGTAGCTCAGTAGTAGAGCACTTGCTTAGCATTTGCAAGGCCCTGGGTTCCATCCCCAGCACCAAAAGAAAAAAGAAAAAAAAAAAAAAAAAGCAGTAGCTAGTGAAGCCAGCACCGGCACTTTCCCTGAATTTGACTTGAAATTTTTTATTGTTATTATGTTTGGACCTTCAGAAGATTCATTCAGCCAAGCTGACTTATGACACGAAATAACTAGTTAACCATACCTACTAATCACATAAATATGGTTTATGGGATGATGTAAAATGGTTTATGAAATCATTTTTGAAACCATCTTTTCAACAGTAATTACACCAGTTCTGTAATACCTTAAAGCCAGTGATGTTGGCAAGAATTAGCCTAAGCATCTTTAATATTCTGATGATCATCATGCAAAATTGCCACTGCAGTAAAATGACAGGGTTGTGCTTAATTTCTCTTCTTCCAGCGCATTTCCCTTCTATTTTTCCCCTTTTACATTAAAACATACTTCATAGCATTTCATCATGGGAGAAGGCTGCGTAAGTTTCCAGTTGCTGTAATTTAGTTAAACCATAAAATTGTTTCCAGATTACCAACCATGAAATGGAAAGACAATCTTATTTATGAATTTATAAATCAGATAATCTCCCTCAAATGAATCCTGAAACCAGAAACACTTTGATGATTAACTAAGAGGGGGAAACTTTTCTCATTACCATGTGTCAAAAGAATTGTATTTTCGTAGCGTGGTTTTGGCTGAGACGCTGCCGCGCATCGCCGGCCGCGCTGTCCTCAGACCCTGCTGTTTTCTGGGCAAAGGGAGAGACGCGCTCCCCATCTGCTGCCTGGCCCAAGCTTCTGAACCCTCTGAGGAGGACGTCAGTCATCTGACTCCATGTCTCTGTTACATTATTATGTCCTTCCTGGTGGCCCTGCAGGGGACACTGCCTGGAAGAAGCCACCAAGGGAGGGGTCATGCACTAACTCCCAATACTAGAGGGAGCACAGAGCACCTGGATGCCCACTGGGTACAGGGCTTTGGTTCCTGAGGAGCTCATCTCAGGAAGTCCTACAACTATGTCCTGAAAGATCAGGGAATGAGATGTGATTGGGGAATTGTCTCTTTCCACGTCCTAAAACCTTTATCTGGGGGAAGCCCAGGGAGGAATCCAGGTACCTACAGAGCTGGGGAAAACACCTGTTCCCCTGCAGACTCCTGGGTGGAGATGACTTGGGCTGTGCGGTGACCTTCTAGATTTCTGACCATCATGATAAACCAGTAGAAGATCAGTGTTCTTTATCCAGAATCATTCTGCTGCTATGTTTGGGGGGCATTGTTGTTTTGCTTTGTTTGTTCGCTCGTTTCCTTATTTTTCTTTTTTTCCCCTGCTCTCCTTTCTTGGGTAAGGTAATGAAAGCCGTTGATCAGAGAGGGACCAGAAGGAACCCCTCAGAGCGCCAGTGTGTAATCGGTCAGTGCAGAGTACTTTCAAGTACACTGGTTTAAACCCAATCAGCATTGTGCCCAGGAACAGCGTTGGAATCCCAGCATTCCCTTCTACCACTGCCCTCTTAACAGATTCTTCTTTATCCTATACAGCTGTAGCCTTTTTTTTTTTTTAATTTCTTAATATTGCTGTCTTCTTTGCATACTTGGGCTGTCTCCGTGCCTCACTATCTCACACCCCAGTTGTACAGAACCCTTAAGCCACTTCTTAACAACAGCCATTTAGAGTCTAAAAATGTCATGCCACTTAAAAAAAAACAGAAAAGATATATTCTTTGCATTTGCCTGAGATTAAATAAGATTACTAAACCTGTAGTTCTGAAGGGAGCTCCTGTCTTAGGGTCATAAGTTTGGCTTCAAGCACTGCCGGAGACAGAGCCAGCCCCTGTGGGACAATTAATGGCAATGGAGGACTTTCACCTGGTACTGAGCACTTCCCCAAGGAAGTCATTAATTTCCCAAGAGTTTGTGAGTCTGTATCTCCAGCACGATCACCATCACCCCGTGGTTTCTGAGATGTCCCACTGTGTGATTTGGTTTGATAAACTTGGGATTTCTGTTGGGTTTTTACTAACCTGCTTTCCTTATTTGGATTTCTTACTAATCTTTCTTTTTTGACACATTAACCACTTTATGGAAAAGAAGTGTATCTGAAAATGCTCTACAGCTCATGGGGTTTAGCACCCACGGGTGCACCTGGAAACATTTGCTAAGTCACTCCATAGAGATCTGTGTCCACCACATTCACCATTGGAGATTTCTTTCTGCTCCATTGGAACAGAGAAATAATACTATCAATATTTATTTTTTTTCTTTTTGGGTTCTACAACCATTAACTATCCTTACTGCCTAATTTATGTCCGAAAAATTAAGTGTTGTGACAAACCGACCATTTTAAACTAAAGAAAATATATGGACTTCTGAAGTCAGAGGCTTGTAATTGCAAAACTGAAATTTCACCTGGCATGATAGGTCACATTCCAAGGCATAACTCATCACCGCTGTGCTTGAAAATGCTCAATTGCCATAAAATTCAGGATATGCATATATCATCTCTCAATGAGCTCAACTTCATGAAAGAATAGATCACTATTACTTGTTCCATGGAGCACCAGATAAAGTCATTGGACTCTATTTGAGAGTCATCATGTGTGCATATGCTGTTTGTAGCTCACATTAGAGAGCCATGAACTGAGACCCACAGTGGCCACTTATCCCAAGCTCACATAGGACACCTGCTCATGGGGAATGATGGTGAGATACCCATACTATTTAAGCCATTCTCCCCTCTCTTCCTGTTTTAACTACTAGGTATGCATAAGTGAATTCACAGGAGGTGACATTTGATGCTCTCCTCATATAGTCAGTTGTTTTTATAATGTGTCAAAAATAATGGTAACGGTTCTGTGAAACATCCGAGGTCGGGAAACGTGAACCTGTTTGAAATGTCTGACATGACTCTTGTGAACCTTGAAGACAGAGAGGTACGGTATCTGCCCTGAGTCAATAACAAAGGGAGTTTTTTATCGACGCCTTGAGTTATCAAGTTTTTAGGGATGTTCATTTTCCTGCCTGATCCTATAAAAGCCTCTAGGCTAAAATTTCTACAACATTAAATTGAGCATCCTCTATTCCCAAACATACACTGATTTCAACCATATTTTCCATGGTCTTAATAAGAGACATTTGCTTGTGTTGCCCTTGGGCTATAAAAGAAGTGTAAATACACACACAGCCAAACATCTCCTTCATTCACACCAAAACCATCCTGCAGCCTCCCAGCAGAGAAGAACAGCTTACAACTGTGTGTGCCTGTGCAGTACCTGGCCTAGGGTCTCCCTGGTCCAGAGAGGAGCTGTTTTGTGTAAGGTCAAATAATGAAGCAGGGCAGAAAGACTCAAAAACACATCCTGTGCCAACAAAAGTATTTGAGGGAGATTCCTCCCTTCCTTCCAGTTTTCCGGGAGGCCTCTGCTGGTCTGCAGAGTGTCTTTTTAGTGAGGTCACTGTCTTACACCTCAGCTCTGATCATCAAATCAATCTCAGCCAAGGACTTGCAGGCGCTTCCGGTTTCTGAGCCAGGTTGGGGTGAACTTTGGCGGCCTTCTAGGTGGTACCTTTTATAACCCTCTGGTGGATCATTCACCTAGAAAAACCAGTCTGAAAGTCAATAAGAGATTTAACAAACAATTCTCTTGTTTTACAGAGAGAGGATGCAAGCCATGGAGAAGCAGATTGCCAGTTTAACTGGCCTTGTTCAGTCTGCGCTTTTTAAAGGGCCCATTACAAGTAGTAGCAAAGATGCATCTAGGTAAAAAGAAACCAGCTATCCAATTAAAGAGTTAAATTCAATCTGTTTCTCTTTAATCATTAAAATCATTCATTCATTCAAATTCCTTTCCTCATAATCATTTCAAGCTAAAATATTCGCGTCTCTATGAATCATGATTTTTTTATATTTGTTTTGTTTTTTGTTTTTGTTCTGATAATTCTTGGACGAAGGTTAACTTTGGCCCAAGAAGGGTAAATGGGCTTCCCAGTGCATGTGGCTTCATGGACCACTCCTTGCGCAGTGCCCGCAACCGCCATCCACGCGTGTCCACGTTTGCCACCATCTGAAAGTCACAAGTGTGCCTGGCTACATTTCACAGTGTCGGATTGCACACCTGGGAAGCCTTTTCCATCCAAGCCAGTCATGGTGCTGATGCCAAAATACCCTCATTGCTTAATCTCATCACTGCTAATTGCTTAGAATCGTGATTGGAAGGTACCAAAAAATAAGGGCATTTTGGAAAGTACGTAGCTGACTCTCTTTTTCTTTCATTCAGCGAGAAAATGATGAAAACGACAGCCAACAGGAACCACACAGAAAGTGCAGGTGAGTAAATGTTCTGGGGAGGTCTAGGAGCCTGCTGGCTTCAGAGCTAGTTAACCTTTCCCCAAGTCACCCAGTTTTTGTGCTTTGGAAGGCTTTTGGGATAACTCCCTACACTCCAGCTTCCGGCTAGTGCTGAAAAAGCACAGTTAGTCATTGATTCAGGGGATGAAAAGTTGTCATCTTATTCATTCATTCATTCACTTAGTGCTACATTAATTCATTTATATGGCCACACACCCAAGACACACTTATGTGCCTGGCACTGGACAAAAATGGTGGGCATCAGATACAGGGCTGCCTGCCTAGAACTTGGACTCCTATGGGAAAACTGAGAATAGGACAAGTAATTTTTTGTGTGTGGAGTTTCAAGAAGGACAAGATAAATGTTTCGCCCACAGGGCTAGCCCGTACTGAGAGCATCCCCTTGAGAAAGTGACAAAGCGAAGTGCAAAGGATGGCCAGGATTTAGGAAGGTGGACGCAGGCAGGAGCCATCCAGGTGGAGGGAACTCAGATATTATCCTAACTGGAAAGTGAAGCCACTGGAAGGTTGGACACTGGGGAAGCACATCAGCCCAGCTGCAGCGTGAGAATAGGTGAGAAGGGCGAGAGCCAGTAGGGAGCCGCCAGTGGATCAGGTGAGAGAAGAAGGTGTTTCTGGACCAGGCTCTGCTTTTTAAATGCCAGCCTTCTCCAAGAGGAAGACCATTGCCCTCACCAGAGGAGTCTCCTAGTGTCCAGATATATGCAATGACAGGCAGGGCTCTGTCAAGAAGATATAGCCTCCCCCCACTTACCTCCTTCAAGTTAGAATGGAAATCATTAGCAGAAACATGTTCAGATGCTAAATTACCCACAAACATATGTCAAGTTGGGTCAAACCCCTTATTTGGGGAAACCGCATCTACTAGTTCTGTGCAGTGTAGTAGAGTGGACAGAATTTGGGACTTAGGTTTAATCCCCTGCTGGCCCTGGTTCACGCTGGCTGAGCACAGTTGAGCTCTAAAGCCAGCAGGGCTGCTTTTCCAGCATTTTGCTTAGAAATCAATCAGTGGCCTTGGCCAAAGCTGGAGAATTATTTCATGGAAATTGCTAAAACTTGTTTTCAGAGCAATTGCCAGTTTCTCTTGGAGATAGTTATTCGTTCATTTAGTTTCTTATTTATTATGAACTGGGGTGGGGGGAGCAAACTACCCAATACTAAAACCTTCCCTCCCTTTGAGATCCTTATTAGAAATGATTAGTGTCTGATACCATTGTTCTGATCAATATGCACATGCTGGTTTGTATTCTCCTTCTATTCCTTTCCCCTTTTGTGGAATAATAACAGGAAACATTTAGTAAGTCCTTTCTATGTGTCATGCACTATTCTGGGTTTTTTTTCATGCATCAACCCATTAACTCCTGACTACAGCCTCCAGGATGAGGAGCAATTGTATTTCTGTGTTTCCGATAAGGAAACTGAACACATTATTCACACACGTGACACCTTTCAACCTAGTTCACATACCTGTCATTTTATCCCATTGTTTTATGATAAAGATACCCTAGTCCCTTAAAAGATATACAAGTTCTTTTCTTTTTTTGTTTGTTTGTTTGTTTTGATTTAAAAATTTTTGTAAATGTCTCTTTTGAGCATGGGGGAAGGAGAAAGTCTTAATATCCTTGGATATTTTCCCCAAACTGGAATCAATATGTCCAAAGGGACAAGCAGTTTAATAGCCCTGGCGACATGCTGCTGGCTTTCTCTTTCTAAAGGCTGAACCGATTTAGTGCCACTGGCAATGGAGGTGCGCCCTTGCTCTCCATGTCTCTGCTGAGTTTGGTCTTTCTCATTCTCATGTAGCAAGATCCTGTCCACAGGGGTGTAGTTGCCATAGCAGCTCTATACAGTGCACAAAATACACTAATGCTTCCAGAATCCTAGGAAGTATTATCCCTGTTCTGTAGACAAACAAAATTATATAGAAGTCAGGGAACTCATTTGACCAAAAGGGAGGAAAACCAGACTTCCTGGTTACCTTAGGAATATGTAGTTTACTGTAGATATGAGATCAGAAGGAACCTCCCATTTCCAAGGCATACGACGTGTTATACTGTGCATTTTATCACTTAACACACTTAAACCCATAAGGAAGTATTTCTGTCTATATTTTATGTAAAAGGAGAGTGACGCTCAGAGTTCAAATTACTCATTCAAAGTCACACAACAAGGAAGAGTGACAGCCTGTCTTGCCAAACCCCAATCCATGTTTATTCTGTTACAATAAATTCATGTCAAATGTGTACTTTATAAGATTCAAATTACTCAGAAAAGAATACGGTTCTGAGGACAACCCTGTGTTAACTCTCACTAAACCAAGCCTGAGAGGGACAGAATATGAATACCCATGTATGGACATGGGTGGGGGGGCAATTCCAGGTCTCGTGAGTCTAATCTAAGTGGGGACCTGCTGATGGTATCCAACCAGCAGATCATTTCCATCCTGAATTGAGATTTTGGTGCATTTACCTGTAGATCTCAGCCAGGTACTTCTGCCACCTCGGCCTCTATACCTTCTGAGACTCTAGGTGAGGAGGGGAGAGCTGACAGAGTCCCTCTCTGCCCTCCACTCAGAGGACTCATACAGCTGACAGCGCGAGGACGTCCCTGGTGCCAGAGTAGGCAGTGAAGTGTGTCATTCCGTTAGCCTACACAATAACTCTTAAGCCCATCTTATAGATAAGGAATCAAAATCCATCAGATTCAGTTACTGGCTCAAGATCACACTCTAAAGTGGATACTGAGAATGATTCCCAGGTTCTGACTTAAATAATTGAGTGGATATAGTATTCCTGGCTACAATTAGGTCTGTAGAAACAGGAAATGAGTGGAAATAATCAATTTAATCTGCTTGTGGGAAAGTCCAGTAGCGACTTGGTTTATGAAGCTATTGGTATATGAAGCTGAAGATATTTGTGTGCTGGTGACAAGAACATGAGATAACTGGGCAGATGATGGAGGTGGAAATCATCTCTCTAGAAAGCACATCCAGTGAGAAGACAAGCAGGCCCAGGACAGTACCTGCCAGGATTTCAAGGGTTGGCAGAGAAAGGAATTAGGAAAGAGATTGACCAAGAAGGAGCAGTAGAGGAGGGCAAGGGAGAGGAAATGTTCAAAGTAACTGAAGAGAAATGACTGGCAAAGCTCAATGTCACATTGCAATGAAGTCATGTCAGCCCGGGAGCACATCCATTGGACTGACAACTAGGAAAACACTGGTCACCTTACAAACAGCCATTTGCATGAATGATGGAGTAGAAACCAAATGTGGTGAGTCAAGAGGCTACAGAAGAAGACATAGGCATCTCAAAAAAATGAGTGTGGGACTTGGGATGCAGCTCAGAGGAACGGCTGTTGTATAGCATGTGTGAGGACCTGGGTTTAATCCTCAGCACCTCAAAAAAAAAAAAAAAAAAAAAAAAAAAAAGGTGGGGGAGGGATACATTCCATAAAGACATTTGACTGTGAATGCCACTTCTCAACATTTAACTCTCACAAATGGCATGTAGATGGCATCTAACAGTTAAATATTGGTGAGGTACAGTGGTGCCCTCAGAATGTTTAGAGAGAGAGAGGGGGGAATGTTGAAGGAAGGTGAGCCCTCACCTGGCTGAGGAATTAGCAGAATGGTTCCTCTTACCAAACAGGAGGTAACTAGTTAGCACAGTGTTATTTTTGTTGGAGAAACACCTCAATGGTACCATTCATTGAACACATAATATCATTTTGTGGGGGGTAGGGTTGTTGGCATGTGCATGCACGTGTGCTTAGGCCTCCACGTAGGGAATGATGATAAAAGTAATGTGGCTGATTCCCAAGAGGACGATTTCCACCTGACTGTGATCCCCAGTTGACCTTGGGAAACACCAATTCTGACATGCTACTGTCATTGGGAATGTTATTGGATGTTCTTTTACTTTGTACCTTCACAGTGGAGAATATGCTCTTGAACAATTGCAGAGATGGCAAATATTGCTCATTTTGAGGGCAATATCCATTTTGGGTTGGAGAAAGGGGACGTCCTGATAAGAATGGCTATGTAGGCTCATAAAAGCTTGCTGTCTGGTGTGCTGGGGTTCCTTTGTAAATCTTTTAGGATGCCTCTGATCTGCTCTCTTGATTTCCCCCAAGCAGCCTTTAGAGGGGCAAGGAAGAGACCTGCTCTCTTTGGACAGTCTCCCAAGTGTGATGAACTTGTGTGCTGCCCACTCTCCACTAGTGTTATAGAGAACAAGCTAGTCAAAGGACAGTGGCCAGCACTCCCTGACTCATAGCAGGCCATATTTTTAGCCCATGGCAGCAGCTCCACTGAGGCTTTGCAGAGTGGTGTGTGCTGGGGAAGGAAGGGACCCACTGGTTGCTAAGCCAGAATGGAAAGCCAGGCCTCTGCTAGGTAACCAACCACTCCGGGGTGTATAATAGGGTTCTGTCCAGCAAGGCCAGCCTGGCCCATTACAAAGCTTCTGGAAAGAAGTGAACAGATGTTTGTGTGTGCATGTGTATGCATGTGTTCATGTGTGTGCATATGTGTGTGCATGTGTAGAAGTTAGTGACTCATCCACTCTGGAAGCCTGTTCCATACAGTTGCCAGAAAAAGGAGGCAGTCCTTTCTTTTTGTTCCCATTCCTTAAACTTCACTACTTGTATTCTTTTTAAGTCCTTTTACAAACAAACTTGGCCAAATAGGGCCCTTCCCTGATGGACTTACAAAATACATGTGGATTATTTAAGTTGAATCTGAAAAACAAAAGTTTATGGCAACTATAAAATAACTTAGGAAGAGTTCGCCAGCTCTGTCCTGTGGCCCCTCGGTTCTGGGGATGGAACCCAGGGCCTCACCCATGCTAGGCAAGTGTGCTTCCACAGAGCCACACCTCAGAAGAGTTGCCTTCTGCTGACTTTTTTTATTCTATTCCTAAAGAATGTTGGAATCTTGCCTCATTTTCTTACTAAAGGAGATGTGTGCAGAGGGTCCTACTTATTTTGGAGTTTGGGAAACCTGCAGGGATTCAGGAGAGAACCAAGCCCTTATTAGTTTATCTTGATGATCACCCAACTCTTGTCCAGAAACGAGGTGTGCATCCTTAGGGTACACACTGCCATGCAGGACACAGTCGCATGAATCTTAAAGTTATTTTTTCTGTATGTGCACTCAGTAGATTTAAGAATCTAAGAACTAACAATAAGAATATAAAATTCATATGGAATACCACCATCGGGAGATACTGTTAATACTTTGTTTTACATAAATATACATACATAAATATACACAAATGCATATATGTATTATGTATGTATGTATTTTTTAACTTTCCTCCATGCAAACCTGTGTGCTTACAGAATATAGGAAGGGGTGGGAGGGAGAAAGAAAGAGAAAAGAAGGGAGAGCAAATGGAAGGGAGAAAGGGAGAAAAAAGATGGAAAGAGGGAGGGAGGAAGGAAGGGAGAGAGGGAGGGAGAGAGCAGCGGGGACATTTAACTTCCTTAACGTGGCATCGAGCTGTACACTCTGCTCTGTGGTCTGCCATCCTATAGCACTAAACTTCCAGAAAATGTATTTACAGACTACATCCCATAACATTGTGTGGCTTATAACCATGCTTCATAAGAAAGCAAATGCCATTCCTAAAGTTACTAGAACTCTGTATTGGGATGGGACTCAGAGCCTGGACTTCCCTCTGTGGCATGCATTCTAAGGTCCTTTGCTGCTCTTTTCTCACAGGAACTCCCCACATTTCCGGAGGGAAGACTCTGGGTGCCCAAGAGGCCACGGTGCCACCCAGCCAGCCCCTGCCTACAGGCGCCTCGGCCATCCACATGAGCCTGCTGGACATGAAGCGAAGTGTGGCCGAACTCAAGCTCCAGCTCCAGCAGATGAGACAGCTCCAGGTATCCCTCATGGATGCACCCTCTGTCTCGCTGGCCCTAAGTCTCCCTTCACCTCCTCCCCTAGCCCACCCCACTGCATCCTCTCTGGGCTCTTTCTGCCATCTTATTCCTAGGGGCTAATTGAAGACCTGAAGCATTAGAACCCTAATGGCCTGGTTTTCCCTGCACAACTTAATCCTGGTCTAGAGTCTTCTGCTGCAAATACAGGCAATCTGTAATGATTTCTTTAAGTGGCGCATGCTCTTACACATTTAAAAAAAAAAAAAAATACTATTCACATCTGCTGTTGGAGAGGACTTGAATAGACAGGAGCCCTGTGGAGCATTCTAACAGCCAGTTAAGGCTGCCAGCTCAGTGTAGGCTCCTTCCTTCTCCCTAGGGAGCAGGCGCAAGGTGCTACAGTCAGCCAAGCTTTTTTTGTTTTGTTTTTGTTTTTGTTTTTTTAATTTTTTTATATGCAAGGAACTGAGATGTATTTAGAACTATGAATTTAGAATAGAAGATGAATTCATAAGGAAAAAAAGCCATCCTGGATGATTTGTTGAGAAAAACATCTGCATTTTATTTGCATAGTATGTTCCAAGTTTTTTTTTTTTTTTTTTTTTTATCCTTTTCCATTGTTGAGGAATAAAGGTACTATAGGGGATTCAAAGGGGAGAGAAAATAACTCTCATGTCACAAATCTTGGTCAACAAATCCTGTAAATCTTACACTGCATAAAACTTCTATCACTTGGTATAAGGACTAAAGAGCTGGCTTGCATATCTCTTTATGAGGTCACAGGATTGCTTCATGGATCAGCCTCACACCTCCCTGCCTTTTGTGGTAGGTGGAGCACCGAGGATATAGTTCTGGCTCAGACTTTATTCAAGATATTCCCTGACTTCCTTCAAGAAGCTCTTGGGCTGGTTGTAGTGGCGCACGCCTATAATCCCAGTGGCTCAGGAGGCTGAGACAGGAGGATTGTGAGTTCAAAGCCAGCCTCAGCAACGGCAAAGCACTAAGCATCTCAGTGAGACCCTGTCTCTAAATAAAATACAAAACAGGGCTGGGGATGTGGCTCAGTGGTCAGTTGTCCCTAAATTCAATCCCTAGTTCACCCTCCCCAAGGAAAAACCCAAAGTTCTTGAGCCAAACGTTGCTAACAAGAGAACACACAGGAGCCTGAGCCACCACTGTAGGGTCCTCAGTAGCCAGAGGAAGGCAACCCCCTTAGTCCCCGAGGTGCAGTAAGGAAAGGTCTTTGAATCACAGCTCTTCTCTCCCTTCCACACACTAATGACATAAACCCTACATTTTTCTCACCACCTTATTATGGCTAAGAAAATTATTTCCCCTTGCCCTCTGCATACCAGAGGACAAAAAGAGCAGCTGATTTGAGGGATCTGCCCAAGGCCCTAGCTTAGGTCACAGGAGTTAACAGAACAGACACACTGGCCAGTGCTCAGATCCCCACACCTTGGCTGTTTGGTGCAAATTTACTTACATCTCTTCTGAATCATGTCGTCGGTGAAGTGGCCCATCCTTTGCATGGGCTTCTCCTTGCTTCACAATTTTTAAAGACTTTGCAATGAAATGAAGTATCCAAGTTGGGCTCGGGTTGTATGTTGGGGTGATGACACAGATGTCCTCAGTGTCCAGACAGTAATGTAACAGGGGAAGTGAGGAGGGACAAGGGCAAAGTTGTCCCTTTAGAGACACTCTGTCTACACTCTGTCCCAGCCAACTTGTAGCCAGATGGTCGGTTATTTCAAGAGAATCTGGAAATACAGGTTTTACAGGAAATACATCTATCTTTAAATGTTGGAAAGTAATTAAACTCAATTTTTTAGTGCTCTGAGGGCCAAAGGACACGTCTGCAGGCCAGAGATGGTCAGGGTTTCTGCAGGTGAAGTTCCTCCTCACGCCGCCCCTGCCTTTTGGCGCCACCTGCTGGCCATTTGGAAATTATGCTCTCCTTGTTGTGCCCCCTGTCAGAGAAATGAGTGAATCTATCATTTATATACTAGTCCCTCACGGCTCTCAAAAGAGAAGCTGTTAGTTTGGGAACAAGAGTAAAATTAATTTAGCATCAATATCTTATTTGCCCTATATATTTCATGGGTGTTAAGGTGAATCTGATAGCACATCTATGGTATTCCTGTCTGTAGCATTGCACGTTGGTGAATGGTGTCATTTGGTACTCCAGCTGGCTAGCAGAGGTCTCCCACAAATTGCCTGTTTTTGCAGCCTTGAACTTGAAGGTTTTTCATCAAGGTCTAGGCCATTTTAATACCCAAGTTCCGCTATTGCTTCAGAACTGCTCAAGTCCTCTGGCTCTCCAAAAATAAAGAACAATGTACAAATGTGCTTTTGAGCTTAGAAATGTCTATAGTTCTCAAGTGCAGACATGTTGGGGAAGATAAATACCTTATTTCTTAACCCAGCTGCTATTGTTTCTACCTGTGACTTGGTATTCTCTGCTTCCAGTTTGACTTCCCTCCCCCTCAGATTTCTATCTTTTCAGTCAGGAGAGTCTATTTAAGACAAAAACAACTCAGAATAATTAAGCTATGGCAGCACCCATTCTCCTTCAGTATATGTATTATTATACAGCAAAAATGAAGTGCAACCCCAAAGTGATTATAAGGCCAATAATGGATCTATCATTAGAAATATGTGAAACTCTCTAGAAGAGTCTCAAAAGAACAAAAATTGAATTAGAAATTCAAATGTTCTTTGAACTGTGTTATGAAATACTGAAACTGAATGAAATCTTTTGTGCTTGGCAGCCAGCTCCAGTAATTAGATAATTAAATCATTGGAAAAATCCTAGACTGCAAGCATATCGTATTTGAGCATCTCACTTTCAGCACTGATGGATTCTTCTCAGGAATAGAAATGGGATGCAGACCCAGGAGGGTGTGTAGATTTTAGCAGGGCAAAAGGGAAGTTAAGGAAGGCAAAAGGAGCCCAAGCAGATCAAGAGGACTCCAGAAACTCAGTTCATACAATACTCTGCAGTTTCACTTGAATTCTCTACAGATGGTTCTCAATCCTGGCTGTCCGTTAGAGCCACTTCACGCTCTTAACAAAATGACTAGTGCCAGAGTCTGACTTTAATGGTGTGGACTAGCTGGTGATTCTAGAATGTTCCAAGGGCAAGAACTACTGCTCTCAGGTTATTATGGATGCTCGTTCTTATAAGGTACCTCATGGAACGGTTTAGATCAGTCAGCCATCACAGAAGGTAAAACAGGAACTAACGAAGTCACCTACCACTCTGTAAGAACAGAATACACAGTAACCTAAAGCCTCATTCCCCAGGGGCTATTTTTGGGCCCTCTGCTTAGGTATGTTTGGTAGGATTGCTACAGGCATCTTCTATGTTGCTATTTTCCTGTTCCCAAATAACAGTCTATAACCGGCTAGCAACAATGGAAAATATTTTTCTTCCTAACAACTGTTCTCTTTCAAAGATAATTGTCTATGTATATTACCTTTCCTGATATGACTGGGGGGGGAGGAAGCTTTTTTCTGAGGGATAAACAACATCTTTTCCCCAAACGGCTCAGTACTTGGATTTTGCCCAGGTAATTCCAGACCCACAGAAGCGACTGCACTTCTAACCCTCTCTGTGGGCTAAGGAGAAATAAGTCTTCTAGAAGTGTTGGTGCAGGTTCTATGGAAACCAAATGAGACTTGACTTAAATCAAGAGACTAGAAACATTCAACTTATTTAATTCCCACAACTTTTTTTCTTAGACCCTATCTCCTAATGGTGATACTCCTGACCAAAAAAAAAAAAAAAAAAAAAAAAAAATTGGGTTGTTCTGAATTTAGTGTTACATTTTTAAGACTACTGTGAATTTGCTCTCTTCCCAGAGAGGGAGGATCAACATAATAAAAGAAACAGCAGTACACAGAGCCCTTGTGTTTGAAATGATAAAATTCAATAGTTATCTGAATGTATCTTTTTATAAGACACTACTTCTTGTTTCAGGGTCTTGTTTATTTTCTGATGTCCAAAATAATGGTCAAGGGAATGTGTATTCCAGAGAAAAGCACACCAGAAGTGGCTTGTGTGGAGAAAACCTGTTTTCTCCTGCCAGGCAGAAATAATGAATAAAACTAGTCCAGGGCTTGAAAATTGGGCTGCTCGGTGCAATATTCCCAGCCTCAATCAGATCTTCAGACAATAAGAAGCTGTCTGAGATGGGGAGACAGCACCCAGATAACATGCAGCTGTGACCAGGCATCCTCTGTCTTGTTCCCTAAAGCCTGGGAGAACTTGTCCAGTTGCTCATGAGTCATTCTGGGGTCTGGTGATCATCACGAAATTTCCCAACTTTTGGTGCAGTCGCTGTTCAGTATCACTGCTAGACAGAAAAACCATTCCCATCACACTATCCACTGTGGTCAAAGCTGATTTTTACCAAAGAAATCAAGAATAAGTACATGAAGTACAGGTCTATTTTTAGGTAGGTGGAATTTGATTTAAACAGTTTCCTACTTTGTTTATGAAATCGATATGGATAACTCATTTGGCCCAATTAAAATTTTAATGTCCAAGAACATTATTTCTGCCTAAGTATGCTTATTAACGTGTCAAAGACATTTTCAGTAAATTATGTTTCCAGCTATGAAGGAATAACTGCGGATCAACTTGCCTTCCCGCTGTTGACAGCTAGAGAACTGAAAAGCAAATGAAACAACTAATTTCAGACACTAGACAACAGATATAACAGGGGTGTGATACTTTGGAGAATGGGAACAAAGGTGATAAGACCCACCAGTGACCCAGATTTCTGCCTAGAGATGCTTTTCAAAGGTAATGCTTGGGATACCCCAAGCAGCCCAGGATCAGCTGCTGAGTTGAAATAAGATCAACATTTAGAGGGCTGAGGCAGCTAGAGTTTGTAGAATGGAGTACCAAGGAGAAGAAAGCTGTGCACAGAAAGAACTATGTAAATCTGTGGATCTCTTGTTGGGTCATAAGCCAGTTCTGTGTGGTGTGGAAAGACCACCGAGCCAGGCAAAGACCAAGTTGGGAGAGCTGGGGGCTGAAAACTTCCCAGAGCCCATACAGGCTTGGAAGATGTTTTCAAGTTTTGATGTTCACATTTTGACAGGAAAGAGTGGAGAAGCCTTGTAGAACACATGAGCATTCAGCAAAGAACAGAGAAAGGCTATGCCTCAGTCTTAAGGAACACCCTTAAGACTTCAAAGGCCAAAGTTGATCCACAAGTAACTGAAGTATCTAACCAGAGGAAGTCCAGAATCTATAAAGGAAAACAACAAAATCCCAAACTTCATGTCCAGCATCTCATCAAAAATTACTAGACATAATGATTCTGAAAAATGTGATTTATAACCTTAAGAAAAATCACCCAGCAGAAACCAACCAGAAATGACCCGGATAATGAAGTCAGCAGCAAGGACTTCAAAACAGATATTATTCTTCTCAAGAATTTAAAGGAAATTGTGAACATAATAAAACAAGAAATGGAAAGGTATTTTAAAAAAAAAAAAATCCCAGTGCAGCTTTTAATGCTGAAAAGCACGGTATTTGAGCGGACTTAGATAAGTCACTGCCCAAACAAAATATCAGTCAACTTGAAAACATAGCAATAGTGACTGTCCAAGCTGAAGTATAAGAATAAAACAGGGGCTGGGGATGTGGCTCAAGCCATAGCACGCTCGCCTGGCATGCGCGAGGCACTGGGTTCGATCCTCAGCACCACATAAAAATAAAATAAAGATGTTGTGTCCACCAAAAACTAAAAAACAAAAAATAAAAAATTCTCTCTCTCTCTCTCTCTTTCAAAAAACAAAAACCAAAAATTCAGTGACCTGTGGAACAAAATCAAGGGGGCAGTAAAGGACAGAAAAATATTCAGAGATCAGGACTATGATTTTGCCAACTTTGATGAAAGTTGTAAATCCAAGACCAGTAGAGCTCAATAAACACCTTGACCAGTCAGCACAAAGGAAACCACACCAAAGCTGGGTGTAATCAGATGCTAAAAATCAAGAGATGGGGCTGGGATTGTGGCTCAGCCGCGGAACGCTCGTCTAGCACCTGCATGGCCCTGGGTTTGGTCCTCAGCACCACATAAAAATAAATAAATAAAATAAAGGTATTGGGTCCAACAACAACTGAAAAATAAATATTTCTTTAAAAATCAGGGATAACTAGGAAAATTTAAAAACAGCCAGAAGGGGAAAAAGAGAAATGAAATCATACAAAGAAACATAAATAAGAATGAATCCCAGCTTCTCATCAGAAAAAAATACAAGTCACAAGACAATGGAGTGGCCTCTTTAAAGTGTTCAAAGGAAAAAAATCTCATAAAACAGAGACCCTTCCCAACTCGTATCATGAAGCCAGTATTACCCCAAGGCAAAACCAGATAGAAATATTATAGGAAAAGCACAGACCAATATTCCTCATGAAAATAGATTCAGCAAATCCTTAACAGAATAATAGCAGTGAAATTCAACCATAGATAAAAAAAGGATATAAATTTTCCCAGTAATACCAGATTGTTCTAATATGAAGAAACTAATCAATATATTTGACCATATTAACAGTCCAAAGGAGAAAATCATATCATTTCTAGAAAAATTGAGAAAGCATGTGACAGAATTCACAATGGATGATAAAAACGTACAGTGATCTAGGAGGAGAAGCAAAAGGCCCGTACACTACAGAAGGCATCTTAGTCATGGTGAAATGCCAAACGCATCCCATGACATCAGCGACAAGGCCAAGGGAATCTACTCTCCCTTCTATTTCACACTGTCCTGAAGACCCTAGCAAGTGCAAAAGGCTAGGAACAAAAACAAACAAACAAACAAAAAAAAGAGGACGATCCCTGGAGCCTATGAGGTCAAGACCAGCCTGGCAACGTAGTGAGAACCTGTCTCAAAACAAAACAAACCAACAGAAAGAAATAGAGGCATCCAGGTGGGAAAGTAAACAGTGTCATCAGTTTCACTCACAGAAGATGTGATTGTGAACATATGAAATCAAAAGGCATCTTACAGGGCATACTACTAGAAATAGAGTGTGCTACTATAAATAAGTGAAATTAACAAGATCAACAGAATCAGGGTAATATGTAAAAATACAAAAATGTTGAAATACCACTCCAAAATACAAAGAAGGAATTGTTGAAACACTCAACAGCATGGCCAGGTTCTCAAAAATCAGTGTACTGTGCTGGGGATGGAGCTCAGAGGTAGAGTTCTTGTCTAGTGTGCATGAGGTCCTGGGTTCCATCCCCCATACCACGAAACAAACAAACAACCACAATGTTCTGAATGAAAGAAGCCAGACACCAAGGAGTACATACTGACTGTATAATTCCATTTCTATGACATTCTAGGACAGGAGGAATTCATCTTTAATGACAGAAAGCAAACTGTGGCTTCCCTGGACTGAGGATTGGGGATTAATTGCAAAGGATAAGGAAGGAAAGTTTTAAAGTGATAAAAAATGTCTTCTGGCCTTGGGGTGGGGATTATACTGGCATATATATTTGTCCGAACTCACAGAAACTCTGACTTAAGATGGGCCTATTTTATGGTTTACAACCTATTTATGGTTGTAAACCATACTCCATGGAGTTCATTTTCAAAAAATTGAAATGTAAGTATCACCTCCTAAGCAAAAATAAACCAATGATTTGAGCTGCCAATAACTTACTTACTAACTGAAAGCATTTTCTGTAAGCACTGTTTGCACTGTGCTGAGATGAAATGGGAACATTCCTGTGGCCTGGAGACAGCACCAAGGGACATGAAGCATGGGGGGAATAGAGAAAAGGAGACAGAGAAACTAGGCAAATGTTTATGCCTCCAGAGGTCATGCATCACTGCCCATGTGTCAGCTGGACTGCTGGGAAGTGTTCCCTCTTTGGTCCTCTCAACTGGATCCCCTAAAGCCTCTCTTTCTGGGAATGAGGATAATAAAGCCTAGAATTCAAGGAGAATGCCTCCCTCCTCTTCTAGCACTTAAATATGATGTGCAGATATATTCTCCCAGGGCACCCGTAGTCTGCTCAGAAATATTAACATTAACACTCATACAACAAATATGTGTTGGCTACATACCATGGGCCAGAAACTGTGCTTATAGCTGGGAACAAAACAGACATATTCCCTTATCTTGATAGAAGAACAACTTGGGGTAGTGGAAAATCGTTTGAATTCAGATTTTTCCTGGTTCTAATCCTGACAGTGACTGCCAGGGAAGCAGGAAGAAATCCCTTGAACTTCCAGGGCTTTACTTTTCCTAGCTTTCAAATTTCAATTTTGAGAATCTGAAATATTCCAGCCGTAATTTCTAGCTTGATGGCCATTGTTGATACTCAGTGCTAATGAGACTGTGGCACTGTTTGTTTGGGGGATTGGGGCAGGAGGGTTGTTGCAGAGGGCTGCGCCCCGCAGATCAGAGCACAGTGACATCATCTGTACATTGGAGAGCCCTTTTCTTAGCCTCTGATGCTATTCTTGGTGGCAAATCAAATCATCTGAGAAATTTAAAAATTCCCAAGGCTCAGGCTGTACCTCAGACCAATTAAATCAGGATCTCTTGGGAGTGGGACTCACGCTTCCGTAACTTTTAGACTTATTTAATTACCTGTTTATTTGCCCCTTTCATACCCATCACTCTTCAACCCCCCCTCCCTTTCAAAGGCAATGGCTCTGTGGAATTGGATCTGTGGCAGTGAATTTGGGGCATACCATTTTGGTAGCAGGTAGCATTGTTCTGTGTATTTAATTGACTTGCGCAGTGTTGACCCTGCCACAGCTACTGTGATTAGAGCAAGGTAGAACATTCAAGCTGAGCCCAGGGCAAAGATGTAAACAGAGCCCAGGTTCTGTGAGCCTCTCCATATTTTAATCATTGAGGAAACAATTATGGACTCTCCATTGTTCTATTATCCTCAACATTGCTGCTTCATGCTGTTCTTTCACTCAGCAGACATTTATTGGATTTCTGCTCTGTGCTTGGCACAGTGTCCTAGAGTCTTTGGAGAGCAGAAATTAACCAAGTGGAGGGAGAAGCATTCAAGAGGTCAAAATAGCAGGTGCAGAGTACCTGTGGTATAAAGAGCTTGGCCAGCCAGAGAAATTGAAAGTATACTAGTGTGTCTGGAGCACAGAGTGCTGGGTGCATGGAGTGAGGGGAGACTGGCTGTGTGGGAAGGGGCCAGGCTGCCCAACACCTTGTGGACAGGCTGGGGCTGCAAGGAGCATGGCAGGAAGTTGCTTCCAAAACTGGTGCCTTTTAGACTGTTTGTAAGTCCACAGTAAAAAGACATTAGCAAAACAATAAAAAAAAAAAAAAAAACATTAGCAAAAGCAGTGTGAGAGCATGATTGTGAGTCATATGCAGAAGGTCACCAAGAGTGGCACATTTTTATTTGGTTCCCTCCCAAACAAAACCACAGGCCCCGCCCCTAAGTTTTTGCTCCTTGATAACAGTAGGTAGTATGGACTCAGAGCTGGATTCAAGCCAGAGACTATTGTAAGCACTCAATTGTCTTACTCAGTCTCCATGACCAGCCAAGTACTATGAACTATTACTACACCTTCTTATGGGTGGACACAGAGATTAATGACTTGGCCACAGACACACCACTACTCAGTGGTAAAACTAGAAATTAGGCCCAGGCATTCTTTTTCTGGAAGCCAGTTAATCATCATGCAGTGCTGATGTTGGAAACCAAAGTGGTTTTGCTTGTAGCCTGAGTTAAAATATGTTGTCTTTACTCCGAGAAAATAGAAACTACGATGAGGTCTCAAGCAAGTAGTCCCACGGTCAGATTATACTCCTGCTCAACGTGTACAGATCAGGAGCAACTGGCAAAGACACCTCCACTCCCACGAGGGGATACATAGTAGTTAGAGAACAGTCCGTGAAACAAGGAAACAATTGAAATTTGCTACCTGATATTTCAGGGAAATTTTAGGAATGATATAATAGGCATAATAGAAGCACCGCTGTTGAGGCTGATCAAGGAAATTTGCTTGATGGATGTGCTGTCATAAAATTGTCCTGCCCCAGGGACTCATGTTGTTGGTCTGGATTCTTATAAAGCCTAGATGCAAACTTGCACATCCTATATGCTCTGGGGTGACACACCAGAGAGTTCTGGAAGCTATGGAAAATGTGGGCTTATGTACACATGCAGCCTTCTTCAAATCCAGGGATATTCATAAATTGCCAAGAGCCTTGGGCTCATCTAGAATCATTGTCATTGCTACCATTAACAATGAGTACTGTTTTAGGGTCTGTGATTCATAATATGAGAGACACCAGCTACAGAGGTACATGTGCACTTTTAGCGGATACTCTGGAATATGCTATATCCAAGTTCACATTTATGGAGTATTTATCGCAATCCAAGCAGTACTTCATATAATCCTCAGAACAGCCCCGCCAAGGAAAGTAGGTCCCTCATCATTACAGATAGGGAAATGAAGACCAAGAAGTTCTAAGTAATATGCCCAAAGTCTCAAGGTGGGGTTGGAAGAAGGTTCTGAGTTTATACAAAGTCTGCTTGGCTCCCAAACTAGGTTCTTTGCTGCTTTCTATAAAAACCTGTCCATAGAGTTTATATCTTGTACCCATGATGCATTGGCCAGAGGATAGAAATGATCCCTATTTTTTTTTTCCTTTTATAGCTACAGACATAAAAGTCTGGTTGTCAGTCAGTTGCTAAAATTCAGATGTTGGTTGAAGAAGCAAATAGGATACACAGTCTTTGAGCCCTTCCCTTTCCTGCTAAAATAAAGAAATAACGATGCAGTTGCAAAGATTCTGTTTATCCGAATCCACTTCTGAAGTCTGCAAGGCATTCAGCCGCCGCGATGGCAGGCAGGCACAGCCAATTGAGGCTGATTTCTTTTGTTCCACAGCTGCAGAACCAGGAGCTGCTGAGGGCCATGATGAAGAAGGCTGAGCTGGAAATCAGTAGCAAAGTTGTGGAAACAATGAAGAGGCTGGAAGATCCCGTGCAGCGACAGCGCACCCTAGTGGAGCAAGAGAGACAAAAATACCTCCACGAAGAAGAGAGGATTGTCAAGAAGTTATGGTGAGTTGTCAAGAAGTCACTGTGGTCCCATGTTTAGCTGTTGAACCTGGAAAGGAAAAGTGTCTTTACTCAAAAGGAGGATTTTCTTAATTGGTGTTTTCTCCCTCTGTCTTTATTAAGCCCCTACTGTGTACAAGTGAGTGTTCCATTGGTCCTGGTATCTATGAACACAGGTACCCCTCCATGGAGGCCTGGGAAATTCAGCAATCCCCAGATGACTGAGCTAGTCTTTTTACAAGTTGGCGCATTACATTTTTTCTCTAGGGTTCAGCCACACATAAAATTAAAAGCAGCAAATGTCAAAACCCAATAATAAATGGAAAGTCTGTATTTAATCTCAATAAATTAAAACTAATAAGCAAAATAACACAGCACTAAAATTATCCTCCTATTATTCAACCATAGATGAAATTGCTGAAGAAGAATGTCAATGTAAAGTGTGTCTGATCCAGAATGAATGATGCTTCCTTGGATGTTACCAATCTTATGTAAGGTCCTTATTGAAAGCATCTATCAAATTCCACCATTGAAATGAGCAGAGTTTTATTACTCCCCATCAGGAGGCAGACCCATCTTTTATGTTAATGTGTATTTTGTTATGCAACAAAGATTTGTTATAGAATTATTTCACCTTTAAGTGTAATGAATAGTCATTTTTCTAGGTTTCTCTGGTGTTGGTAGTTTTCTTTTGCTTAGAAATATTAAGTCTCTCAAGTTGGGACTTATAAGAGGGCAAGTTGCAGATTCTTCCTATGACCAACCTAACCAGAATTCTCTGTGATGGAAAGTGTTATATACTATCACCTATTTCATATTTGAGCTGTAGCTTTTATTATCCCAATACCAATCCCATGTGTTTGATTAAAATGAGAATGTCCCTCTCAACAGTCTAGAGAGAAAAAATCAATACGAGTTATTATTTTCCAAATAAAAGTAGACCACTCTTCATTGACATCTCAAAAAAACTTCTAAAATTTTACTTAGTTCATACATTTGTGGACAGAGTTGATCACCCACCATGAGGTAATAAGGCTATTATTTGTCTGAAATGATTTTGTGACAGCCAGATTATTTAATACTAGGTCTCAAGACTTATCTGTAAATATATATACTTATATATACATACATTTAATATTTGTATAAATTTTCAAGAATATTTTGAAAAAAAGAAAATGTCCTTAAAATTTTTTTATTTATTGGTTAACTAACTCTTGTTTCTGGCCTTTAACAAGCATCTTTATCTCAATAATATCCTAAGACCAGTAACTTAGCTGATAAAGGAACAAAAATGTTATACCATATTTTACTGCATAATTGTCACAGATCTGATACCAAACATTTTTTTGCACAAAACTGAGATGTGACCTTTATGAGAGGCTTTTTAAAAATTGTGTCAATATTACTCAAAAATCATTTATTACTAAACTGTCTTTGGTGCAAGATTCAGATGCACAGAATACTCGTGAATCTATGTTAAGACAGTTGCAACAATTATGCCATGAAATACGTGAGAGGATTTTTTTCTGGTTGGTGTTATGGGATGGCCATAAATGAATAAAGTACGCACAGGGCCCTTGGGGATCTTCAGTGTAGCAAAGCAGAATGTATAAATAGGAGTTTAGTGCAGAACTGGTGATATGCAGGTTGTGGGTGAACCTACTGCTTGTGAGCCCAGGGATCAGGAGACTCAACCTGAAGTAGTTATTCTTTACATGTCCCACAGGCCAGGCACAGCCCTGTACACATGGTAATGTCAAAAGTGGTTGTTAAACTGAACTGAGATGGGCTTAAAGGCAGGTGAATTTCATCAGCAGAGGCTAGAGACCTTTCTGGCAGAGGAACCCTATGGACCACAGAGTCTCTGGACCAGGAAAGTACAGGATATCCTTAGAGAATTGGGGGTAGTCCAGTTTGGCAGGAGAATTGAATGCAAGATGCTACTTCTAAAGTCTTCTGTTTAGGTTGTGCCATTCATTTCTAGATCTTATACTACACTCCACTTGGATATCCGCCTGATGCCTGTCTGGGCTGTGCCTACCAAAATTGGAAGATCATGTTAACAGAAACCTGAATTTCTGGGTTTTGTTTTTATTTATTTGTTTTGTTTTGATTTGACTTGATTTGGTTTTGTTTGGTACCAGGGATTGAACCCAGGAGCACTTAGCCACTGAACCACATCACCAGCCCCTTTTATATTTTTTTTATTTAGAGACAGTGGCTCAATAAGCTGCTTAGGGTCTCGCTAAGTTGCTGAGGCTGGCTTTGAACTTGCAATCTTTCTGCCTCAGCCACGTGAGCCACAGGTGTACACCACTGCACCAGGCTGAATCTCTGGTTTTTATACAAGTTCCCAGGTCCAACCCCAACTGAGAATTTCTCTCAATGAAACTTAAGCTACATAGATGATTCCAAAGTAACTGCACATGATGAGGAAGGATTTTTGATCAAGGAAATAGCAAAACTCGACCTGTATTCTGTAAAGTTCCCTCTGTTGGTCCTGTGCCAGGCTGA